>NW_011489342.1:2730194-2755136 GCF_000754665.1 Bison bison bison | reverse complement strand
CACACCCTCAGGGCATCTTTGTCATGGACCACTGAAGTCTGGCTTAACAAGGGCCCCTCTGTGGCTGCAATTCACACAGTCCACTGGGTTTGAAACCTGACTAATCACACCCAGGTCTGGGAGGCAGAAACATTTGTTTCACAGAGATTAGTTACTTAAAAGTCCCAGTTTGGGAGCAAATCTCACAAATAAGGAACATTTATACACAATGTAATGAGTTAAACTTCAGTCAGCCATCTAGAACCTGAACTCTGCAGGCAGTCATTTTCTTAAACGGATTCACCAACACAACTGCCATGTTATTAACGAGGTAGAGAAGAAGTGGGATTTGAAGTAGCAGAGAAGGTTTCTCTGAGGGGAAAAATCCAAAAGCACCTGAAATCTTTCCTCATGAAAAAAAAAAAAAACACAAAAAACAAAAACAGTTAGTTCTAAAGTGAAAATTTCCAAAAAAAAAAGAAAGAAAATTTCCAGCCAGATTTCTGTTAGGAAAAAAGGGAAAAGAAAATGTTCACCACTCAGAAGATCAGTCTTTAGGGGGATAGTTCTGGCCTCAGCTCTGGTAATCAAGCTGTTCAAGGGGCTTGCACAAAAAAAGGAGCAATTTGTCTTGCTGCCCCATGGCCAGGCCCACTGAGTCTTTAGTAAAACAAACCTGTCAACTAGTGTGACTTCCGGGTGCCAAGACCACACAACAAGCCCAAGGAACGGTGGGGGGTGAGGGGTGAGGCATACTCCTAAATGTCAGCTCTGAGACTTCCCTGGCAGTCCAGTGGTTATGACTCAGCAATTTCAATGCAGGGGGCACAGGTTCAATCCACGGTCAGGGAACTAAGTTCCCACAGGCCGCAAGGCACGGCCACAAAAATTAAATGCAAACTTAAGAAAGAACTGTCAGCACTGCCTAATGCTAATCTCTGAGGTTTGAAAGACGTTACCTGTACTGAGCTTGTCGCTCTCAGGTGGCTCCTGGGGACACATACCAGGTTGGAGGATGGAAAGATCAACCTTGACAAGGCCCCGGAGACAAAGACAAAAGACAATTCTTCTGCAGGGTAAGCCCTTTATTATCTTGTGTGACGGTGTCCAAAATGAAAAAGCAAAATCAGCGTCGTGCTGTCGCCTAACCCTTGCACATTCCTGCACACACTATTTCTGGATATCACCCAATGAAAGGGGAATAGAGACACTCACACAATAGACGTTTCACTTAGTGCAATGCAACCATTGTGCCTTTCCTACTGTACTCAGATGGTGAACACAACCCTGGCACCGCCAGCGAAAACCACTGAGAAATGAGTTGATGAGTCAGCCAGACTTCTTAGGAGGAGAAAGAAAGGTAGGGAAAAACGAAATGCTTTAGGAAAATAGGTTTAGTTTTAGAAAACCTGTGACTCTAAAGCAGTATTGAGATTATCACTGAGGTTGTTTTTTAATGTTTTTATCCCAGTGTCTTCTTGCCTGCAACTAGACTGGTTCTGGGAAATGTGCCATTAAGGCTTATATGAGTCTAAACAAAGACAAGAGAAGATGCTGCCTATACTTTAGAAGAGCTGTTTTTATCTCCCTGAAGCTGCAAGATCTTTAAGGATGGACAATGCAAGGGGTTCAGAATCAGGCTTGGGAAAAGGGATGCAATGGAAGGAAGTCCCCAGGCCAAGCCACTCTCCCACGGGGCAAAGGAGATGCTCTGACTCCATAGGAGGCTGGGAACCCCTGCCTCTGGAGCTGAAGAGATGAAAACAGGAAAACAGACAGGAAGAAAAGCATACAATCTACTTAGTGACCATGGCGCTCTGCTCCGATTTCTGATTCCAGAATGACTTGTACTCCCCTGTGGTAAGGGATAATCTTCAGAATTAACATTCGGAACCCACTCCCTGCCCCACTATGGACATGGACAAGGACAATGTTACTAATAACGCCACCAGCTACCATTAATTGGTAATTTTCTGTTCTTCTTGCAAATATTTTCTTTGGGAAGAAAGGAGGAAAAGTATCTACCAAAAATCTACCCCAAATTGTGAAAGCTGTATAACCTGATTGAGGATACTAATCCCATACAGAATTTCATGTAGTGGAAAAAAAATATTAACTTTCTAAAAAAGGAAACAAAGAAGTCTAAAGGAGGCAAAAATGGAGGAGAGGTTTATTATATAATAATAAGAGAATCTTTCAAAAAGCAATTATGTATCAAACCTGACTTGGCTATCAAGAATTCTGTCTCCATAAATTACAGTATAATGGCTCTCTTGGGCACCAAGTATAGGTAATGGAAACTTTAGTTGAAATCCACTGTTTTCTCCAGGAAAATATTGTAATGTTATATCCTCTCTTTCTTAAATAGAAGGCTTAACCATTTACAAATAGACCTAAACCCATTCCACATCCACACACAAATGCACCCTTGCACAAACAGAACATCATAATCCAGGAAATCATTCATCTGCTTCCTCAACACCCCTACCCACAGGGCCCAAGGTACAGGGAGATGAGTTCTGCAATGCACAGTACATAGCATCTTCAGGACTCAGAGGCCTTCACAAATAGATACATACTTACCCACCAGGTCCCATGCTGTGAAGAGCAATACTGCATAGTAACCTGGAATGTTAGGTCCATGAATCAAGGCAAATTGGAAGTGATCAAACACAAGATGGCAAGAGGGAACATCAACATTCTAGGAATCAGTGAACTAAGATGGACTGGAATGGGTGAATTTAACTCAGATGACCATCATATCTACTACTGTGAGCAAGAATCTCTTAGAAGAAATGGACTAGGCTTCATAGTCAACAAAAAAATCTGAAATGCAGTACCTGGATGCAATCTCAAAAACAACAGAATGACCTCTGTTCGTTTCCAAGGCAAACCATTCAATATCATGGTAATCCAAGTCATTGCCTCGACCAGTAATGCTGAAAAAGCTAAAGTTGAACAGTTCAATGAAGACCTACAAGACCTTTTAGAACTAACACCCCCAAAAAATGTCCTTTTCATTATAGGGAACTGCAATGCAAAAGTAGGAAGTCAAGAAACACCTGGAGTAACAGGCAAATTTGGCCTTGGAATACGGAATGAAGCAGGGCAAAGGTTAACAGAGTTTTGCCAAGAGAACGCACTGGTCATAGCAAACACCCTCTTCCAACAACACAAGAAGACTCTACACATGGACATCACCAGATGGTCAACACCAAAATCAGATTGATTATATTCTTTGCAGCCAAAGATGGAGAAGCTCTATACAGTCAGCAAAAACAAGACTGGAGCTGACTGTGGCTCAGATCATGAACTCCTTATTACCAAATTCAGACTTAAATTAAAGAAAGTAGGGAAAACCAATAGACCATTCAGATATGATCCAAATCAAATCCCTTATGATTATACAGTGGAAGTGAGAAATAGATTTAAGGGACTAGATCTGATAGACAGAGTGCCTAATGAACTATGGATGGAGGTTCATGACATTACACAGGAGACAGGGATCAAGACCATCCCCGTGGAAAAGAAATGCAAAAAAGCAAAATGGCTATCTGGGGAGGTCTTACAAATAGCTGTGAAAAGAAGAGAAGCGAAAAGCAAAGGAGAAAAGGAAAGATATATCCATTTGAATGCAGAGTTCCAAAGAATAGCAAGGAGAGATAAGAAAGCCTTCCTCAGCGATCAATGTAAAGAAATACAGGAAAACAATAGAATGGGAAAGACTAGAGATCTCTTCAAGAAAATTAGAGATACCAAGGGAACAATTCATGCAAAGATGGGCTCAATAAAGGACAGAAATGGGAGCGACCTAACAGAAGCAGAAGATATTAAGAAGAGGTGGCAAAAATACACAGAAGAAGTGTACAAAAAAGATCTTCACAACCAAGATAATCACGATGGTGTGATCACTGACCTAGAGCCAGACATCCTGGAATGTGAAGTCAAGTGGGCCTGAGGAAGCATCACTACGAACAAAGCTAGCAGAGGTGATGGAATTCCAGTTGAGCTATTTCAAATCCTGAAAGATGATGCTGTGCTGCACTCAATATGCCAGCAAAACTCAGCAGTGCCCACAGGACTGGAAAAGGTCAGTTTTCATCCCAATCCCAAAGAAAGGCAATGCCAAAGAATGCTCAAACTACCGCACAATTGCACTCATCTCACACACTAGTAAAGTAATGCTCAAACTTCTCCAAGCCAGGCTTCAGCAATACGTGAACCGTGAACTTCCAAATGTTCAAGCTGGTTTTAGAAAAGGCAGAGGAACCAGAGATCAAACTGTCAACATCAGCTGGATCATCGAAAAACCAAGAGAGTTCCAGAAAAACATCTATTTCTGCTGTATTGACTATGCCAAAGCCTTTGACTGTGTGGATCACAATAAACTGTGGAAAATTCTGAAAGAAATGGGAATATCAGACCACCTGACCTGCCTCTTGAGAAACCTGTATGCAGGTCAGGAAGCAACAGTTAGAACTGGACATGGAACAACAGACTGGTTCCAAATAGGAAAAGGGATACATCAAGGCTGTATATTGTCACCCTGTTTATTTAACTTCTACGCAGAGTACATCATGAGAAACCCTGGGCTGGAAGAAGCACAAGCTGGAATCAAGATTGCCAGGAGAAATATCAATATCCTTAGATATGCAGATGACACCACCCTTATGGCAGAAAGCGAAGAAGAACTAAAGAGGCTCTTAATAAAAGTGAAAGAGGAGAGTGAAAAAGTTCGCTTAAAGCTCAATATCAGAAAACTAAGATCATGGCATCTGGTCCCATCACTTCATGGCAAATAGATGGGGAAACGGTGGAAACTGTCAGACTTTTTTTGGAGGGCTCCAAAATCACTGCAGATGGTGACTGCAGCCATGAAATTAAAAGATGCTCACTCATTAGAAGGAAAGTTATGACCAATCCAAACAGCATATTAAAAAGCAGAGACATTACTTTGTCAACAAAGGTCTGTCTAGTCAAGGCTATGGTTTTTCCAGTGGTCATGTATGGATGTGAGAGTTGGACTAAAAAGAAAGCTGAGTGCAGAAGAATTGATGCTTTTGAACTGTGGTGTTGGAGAAGACTCTTGAGAGGTCCTTGGACTGTAAGGAGATCGAACCAGTCCATCCTAAAGGAGATCAGTCCTGGGAGTACATTGGAAGAACTAATGTTGAAGCTGAAACTCCAGTACTTTGGCCACCTGATGTGAAGAGCTAACTCAATTGAAAAGACCCTGATGCTGGGAAAGATTGAGGGCAGGAGCAGGGGACGACAGAGGATGAGATGGTTGGATGGCATCACTGACTCAATGGACATGAGTTTGGGTAAACTTTGGGAGTTGGTGATGGACAGGGAGGCCTGGCGTGCTGCAGTCCGTGGGGTCGCAAAGAGTCGGACACGACTGAGCAACTGAACTGAACTTACCCATCCTACTCTGCAACCAAAATGGGAGTTGTTTAAAACCCAGCATCTGCAGAAGAAAGACTAAAGAGCACAAAATAAAATGCTCTGATCTGCCAACTGTGCAGCTGAACAAAATGCCCAGTGTAATATTTGAAACTGAGGAACTCAGTGCTGGAGGACCCCATTTTTTTATTCCTCTATCTCAAGTAGAGGGAACTGGACAAAGAGTAGATGAGAGATGCATAGGCGGACAGAGGGACAGACTGAGGGCAAGATGAAGTGAAGGGTGGGTAAGGGCATGAACTAAAGGCAAGCCCACCTGGGAGCATGGCCCAGCTGGAAGAGTGGGAGGGTGGGTGGCAATGAGTAATCAGAGTGACTTTCTGCACAGGATTATTCTCAGAAACGGGCTTCATGGACTACAACACTCACAAGAGATTTCTAGGGAAACTGCAGACAATGTTTAAAATATCATAAAAAGACTGAGTAATAGAAGAGTTTTTATGAGAAGTTCTCAGTCTTCATAATTAAAATTTTCTGTATGCTGATGAAAACTATTATGAAAGTTACATTATAGTTTTTGTAGCTCAAAAGCCCGGTAGAAAAGAACCCATCATTCTGTACTTGGGACAAGAACAGGGGATGGAGACAGGTGTAACTGTATGGGAATTAAAGACACAGAGTAAGTTTGAAAAGCAGATTTAGCATATGCTACAAGTTAGGAGTTTGGGAACTGAGACCTGGAGTCACAGAATCTCTCTCAACACTACCTGATTCTTTTTTTAAAAAAAGAAAAAGAAAAATCTCTCTCTGCACAGTATTCTCCTTGGAGTTTACAAAGCGCTTTCTCATGTTACCTCACACGTGCTTTACAAGAACCATACCATCATATGACCCAGCAATCCCACTACTAGGCATATACCTTGAGGAAACCAAAATTGAAAAAGACGTATGTACCCCAATGTTCACTGCAGCACTATTTACAATAGCTAGAACATGGAAGCAACCTAGATGTCCATCAAAAGATAGATAAAGAAGCTGTGGTACATATATGCAATGGAATATTACTCAGCCATAAAAAGGAATGCATTTGAGTTAGTTCTAATGAGGTGGATAAACCTAGAGCCTATTATATAGAGTGAAGTAAGTCAGAAAGAGAAAGATAAATATTGTAATATATATGGAATCTAGAAAGATAGTACTGACAAAATTATTTGCAGGACAGCAATGGAGACAGAGACATAGAGAACAGACTTATGGACATGGGGGGCAGGAAGGAGAGGGTGAGATGTATGAAAAGAGTAATATGGGAGCTTACATTACCATATGTAAAGCAGATTGTCAATGGAAATTTTGGAGGAGGAAGTGGCAACCCACGCCAGTATTCTTATCTGGAGAATCCCACCCATGGACAGAGAAGCCTGGTGGGCTACAGTGTGTGGGGTCACAAAAGAGTTGGTCATGCAGGAAGCAACTAAACAACAACAAATGGGAATCTGATGTATGACTCGGGGAACTCAAACAGGGACTCTGCAACAACCTAGAGGGGTGGGAGGGGGAGAGATGGGAGGGAGAGAGATGGGAGGGAGCCTCAAGATGCAGGGGACAGAGCTGACTCACGTTGATGTTTGGCAGAAACCAACACAATTCTGTAAAGCAATTATCCTTCAAGTAAAAATAAATTTAATTTTTTTAAAACCAACAACAAAAAAACCTGAAAAAAAAAAAAGAAAAATCTCTCCCTGCAGTGTTCTGCTTGGAGTTTACAAAGTGCTTTCACATGTTAGCTCACACGTGCTTTACAAGAAGGCCGGGTGGGGGGTGCTGTGATCTCTGTCTGGAAAATGAGGAAACTGAGTCCCAGAGGCTCAAAGGTCTAAGACGCAGTAAATGCAGAAGGCAGGACTAGAACAACAGGCCCCTACCTCCTGAGCCAGAACTCATCCCCTAGTTTCAGGTCACCATGAATTTCAATTAATTTATAAAAGAAAAAGACCCTTAACATGCTACACATTCACAGAAGGGTGGCAGGCTAAAGGGAGGAGGGGGATACTGGTGCCGGCACCGTGAAGAATGCAGAGGAGTCTACCAAGTGGATGACGAGACGGGAGAGGAAGGAGAGACTCGGCAAAGGACAGAGCAAAAGAACACAGCAACGGAAGTGTGCTGTTCATTCAAGAAGCAGCTCAGTGCAGCTGACGCCTACTGTGTAAGCTAGGAAAGGGAAACTAAGAACGAAGATTAAAAAAGTAAGCAGGAAACCGTACAACCCTAACAGAGGTCAGTTATTACCAAAAAAAATGTATCCTATGACCTAGTGACCCTGCATGTGGAAGTGTGTTCAATGACTATACATGCCCATGTACAGAAAGCCTGTGTACAATGTTCTTCGAGGCTGTACTTTCCAGACGAGCCCAAAGTCCAAGCATTCACCAATAGAGAACTGACTAAATTATGGAATATCTCCACAATAGACTACTGTCAGCTGTAAAAGAATAATAATAATCTCTATTTCTATGTTCAGCTATAGAAAACTCTTTAGAAAGCTTTTAGCTATAGAAAACTCTTTAGAAAATGTTACTAAACAAAAGAAAGCCAATTGTAAGCTAGAAATTGTATGTTAAAAAAATATCAAGGGTCAGAAAAGTATATATAATGTGCTATATTCATGAAAAAAGAAAAGGCTGCATATACATATTTATTTGCATTTGCATAAAAGATGACAAGATGGGCAAGAAAAATAAAGGATTACATAAGATCGAAATTTTAATAGGAGGAAGGGGAGATTACATAAGATCGAAATTTTAATAGGAGGAAGGGGAGATTAAGACTGTTTACTGTAAACCTTTTAAATATTATTAAATCTTTGAACCACATCATTTTATCACTTATTCAAAATATAAAATTACATTAAAAAGTACCTTTAACCAAATTGGCTTAAAAATTTATGTGCACAAAAAACCTGCACACAAATTTTACAGCAACTTTATTCAAAATTGCCCAAACTTGGATTCAACCAAGATGTCCTCAATAGGTGAATGCAAAAATAAATTGTGGTATATCCAGGCAATGGATTATTATTCAGAGCAAAAAAGAAACATTCTATCAAGCTTGGAAGAGACATCAGTGAATCTTAAATGTCTATCACTAAGTGAAAGAAGCCAATCCGAAAAGGCTACATACTATATGATTCAAACTATATAACCTTCTAGAAAAGGGAAAACTATGAAGACAGTGAAAAGATAAGGGGTTTCCAGGGGTTAGGGGAAGGGAGAGATGACTAGCTAGAACATAGAAGATTTTTAGGGCACTGAAAATACCCTATATGATAGATGGATACATGGTATTAGACATTGTCAAACCCCAGAGAATACACAACACAAAGAGTGAACTTTAATAAACTATTGAGTGGGTTAATAATAATGTATCAATACAGGCTCATCCACTGTAAAAGATATTAAGGCAAAATGTTAATAACAGGGGAAACTGGGAGGCAGGCAGCAGGGGTGGTGAGGGATTATATGAGAACACTCTGTACTTATGCTCATTTTTCCACAAACCTAAATCTGCTTTAAAAATGTCTATTAATTTAAAAGAAAAGAAAGAAAAGTGAACAGGATGCCAGGCAGGAAGACTTCTGAATGGCATATAAATCAGCCTGGATTCTCATCTTATAAACAACAACCCAACATTTTTAAACAAGGCAGTGGCAAAGCTGTGATCTGGAAAGAAAAGTCCAGTGACCCTGCAGGGAATAGAATTCAGAGGAAAGAGACCTGGGCACGACTAAGCAGATGAAAGCAGAAAGGAGCTCAGGGAGGGTGTGAGTGAATTGGGAGTGGTGAGGGGACGGGGACACAGGCGAGGAAGCAGCAAGACTCAGTGACCACTGTCCCTGTGCGTCCACAGATGAGTCGGAAAACATGGGTCAACGCTTGCTTCTGGCTTCTAGAGTAAACTCTGTGGCAGACAACAGAGCTGTCAGAGGAAGAAAAGCAAATGAAATGGGAACAGTGAATTTGGTTTTTGACCTGTGAAGTTATTTTACTTGCAGCATATGGATGTGAAAACATGCCAAGGCAACTCAGAACCCAGATATGCAACTCAGAAAAAAGGTCAAGACTGCCTAGCAATTACCTCTGGTATGTATCACACTGCACTTAGTTATTAGGCAAGGGACATAATTTATGGTGTGTTTGAGGTGTACACCATAAATACATGGTGTATTTGAGCATTAATGTATCATAACTAGTGAAAGGAATCTAGTCTATTTCCTAAAATGATTGTAACCATGAAAACAAAACATATAAAGTCATTTAATCTATGCCCCAAAAAAGAAATTTTTCTAAAATATTTATTTCAGTTATACTTATAAAAGGTTTTGCACAATACTGTACTTACTATGGCTACTAAAAAATGACCCCCAAATTTACTGATATAAAACAACCATTTATTATGTTCATGAATTTGATGCATCAAGGAATTTGGACAGGGCACAGAAGGGATGGTGTGAGTCTATTCCATGGAGTCTGAGGTCTGGAATCACTGAAAGGGCATTCACTCACACATCTGGCAGTTGGCACTGTTTGCAGGCTCTCCATGGGGGCCCCACCGCATGGTATCTGCTGGGTTCCTCCCAGCACGGTGCCTGGGAACTTAGGGCTAGAGTCCCAAAGGAGGGAGACAAGCAGAAGTCAGATCCTTTTATTATCCAGCCCTGGAGGTCACACAGCATCACCTCCACCAGGTTTCACTGCCTGATGCCACCAGAAACCCTCATGAAGATTCACGGCAGGGGTGGGGGGCATAATCCCCCCACTCCATGGAGGTGTGTCCAGCACACTGTGAGAAGGACATGTGGGATGGGATTTGTTAGAGCCATCTTCAGGAAATCTGCCCACATGAAAATCAAAGTGTTTCAGTGTGCATGACTCTGGGAAAAAGAAACATGTAGGGAAGGCAGCCAGGGAAGGTCAGTAACAACTCAAACCAAGCCAACTTTATCCATATCCAGTCCCCTCTGTCCCAGAAACAGAAACATTCAGATCTAAACAACATGGACATTCAAACATTAATGAAGACCCATTGAAAACCTACCATGAGCATCAGAGAACCTAGCACTCTTCTCTGCCCATATGAAAGGAAAGTCCCTGCAGGGAGCCAGCGTGAGGAACTCTGCCCGTGGCAAAGGTCATGAGGAAGGAGGCTCAGCATACACAAAGGCGGGATCGAGCCTCAGGAGTCCCCCTGGAAATTCTCGAGCATCTACCCCCAAAACCAGAGTCTGCCTACTTTACTGCTTTGTGCTCTCACCTACACCTCTGACTTTACGGGGGGCTGTCCCCTACCACCATCTCTCTCTTTGAAAAAGAGTTAACTTACAGCTCCTGTTAATAAAGTTCCTGGGCGTGACAAGAGTGTTTTAGTTCACAAACTCCTTTGGAAGTCCTCTAGCCTGCCTGAACAGGTTCTTCCGGCCACATGTGATTGTTCAGAGCCTCCCAACCGTGAGAGGCATGAGATGTTCTAAACTGTCTAAATACAGATTCCTTTGAGCAGTTAAAAGATTGATTAGAAATTGTATTGATGAAGGGTTTTTCACTTTTTGGGCCAATGTTTGCTGCTAAGTTTCCATATCCCTTACCTACTGTGTCCCTGGGAGTGTATTGATTAATAATATAATTGGTGTATAGGAATATAAGTAATAGCTTTAATGTTTGTAACCTTGGACCCTTGAGTTAATTCTTTTCTTGTTATAGCCCACCACACTTTTGCCCTACAGGAATGCAACTTTATCTAATGCTTTCAGAGGGTGGCACCTGACTTTAGAATAATCACCTTTAGAGAAAAATAAGTTTTCTGAAGAAAGGGTCTTAAAATGTTAATAGGCCTCCTGGCCAGAAGATGATGTAAATCACCTAAACTTTTGCATATGATTGCAGGAAGAAGGCATGGCTTCGATAGGGATCAAGGACTGCTGTCCTTGCATGACTCTACCCCTTCACCCATTATCCTCTATGCACAGCTTAAAGTATAAAAACTACTTTGGAAAATAAAGTGCAGGCCTTGTTTACCGAAGCTTGGTCTCCCCATGTCGTTCTTTCTCTCACCTTCTGGCTGAATTCCCATCTGGAGCGTGGAGGCTCGTCAAGCCTACTAATTTTGCCTGGGCTTCCAAGATCTGACCGGGGAGGCCTTAGTGTCTCCTCTCCTTCAGGAGAATGGGAGGATGCCTGCGGCCTACGTAGGTGGCGCAAATTCCTTGTCTTGGAATTTTATTGGTTTTCCACGTAAACCAAGTTATTCAGCCTCTTTTCTTCACTGAATTTCTTCGCTGAGCTATCCCTATTTAATCACTCTTTATATCTTTAATTCTATCATATCCTGATTGCCGAAGCCATCTTCCCTTCAAATTCGCTGGATCCACTGGGGCTGGACCCCAGTAGTCCCACTGAAGTTTAGGAGCCTGAACCAAGTTAGTGGTGCAACATCAGAGGCAAGTGGTTCTGGTGAAAGTCCTATGGGCGACAGTCTGCCACTGCCCCAACCACAGACTAGAGCCATGACCTGCTCAACTCTGCCCATTCATCTCAGTGCTCCTGCTGAATTCACCCAGCATAACCAGCTCCTTGTAGAGTGCTATTGCTCTCTGGTGATGCTTAATGCTTTTAAAAGGCTGAAACAGAGATTCAGATAAGAAAATGAAATACACATGGATGAATACCCATTTAAAATGCACAATCACACAGAAAAATTGGTTTATTTTATACAATATAAAACACCAAAGGATAGAGATTATGTCAGTGGCAAGAGCTTGTTAATTTACCAGCCCCCAATTTTTTTCCTCTAAATTCTTCATCCTTTAACAATTACTATTTAAACACATACAACTAACTATACCATAACCAAGAAGTTTATTCCATGAATGCAAAGATGATTCAATTTATCATTAAATAGAAAGTAAACAAAACAAAACAAGGGATTAGCTCCTGATTATCTCCTGATCTTTAACAAAATGTAACACCTGTTTCTCAGGGTTTTTAAAAAGCATTCAAAGCATGAACTGATGTACACTTTTTAACATGACAAAATGATATGAATCTCCATTACAAAACCAGCATCTTACTTAATATGGAAGCACTAGAGTCTGCCCCACTTAGGTCAGGAACAAGGCAAAGATACCCACTTTCTCCATCGTTATTAATACTGAATCCAAGCCATAAGCCAAACAGATGAGAAAAGAAGAGATGTAAGAACAATTAAATTATCCATATTTTCAGGTTTTATAATAACATAGCTGGAAAATCAAAAAGAATCAGTAATAAAAGCTGACACAATAAATAAAAGAATTTAGTTTAAAAAGTAGAATGTAAAATTAACATAAAATAGCCTTCATGATGATTTGAGAGAATAGCACTGAAACATGTATATTACCATATGTGAAACAGATCACCAGTCCAAGTTCAATGCATGAAACAGGGCACTCAAAGCTGGTGCACTGGGACAACCCAGAGGGATGAGATGGGGAGGGAGGTGGGAGCGGGGTTCAGAATGGGGGACACATGTACACCCGTGGCTGATTCAGGTCAATGTAGGGCAAAAGCCACCACAATATCGTAATTAGCCTCTGATTAAAATAATTAATTTAAAAAATAGCCATGATGAAGCACACTCTGGGAATATGGACAAATTGGCATTGTCTCACATTGTTGGTGGGAATGTAAAATGGCACAGCACCTATAGAAAGAAATTTGACAATACATAACAAAACCACATGGGCTTCCTAGGTGACTCAGTGGAAAAGAACCCCCCTGCCAATGCAGGAGACTCAGCAGACGTGAGTTCAACCCCTGGGTCGGAAAGATCCTCTGGAGGAGGAAATGGCAACCCACTCCAGCATTCTTGCTGGGATAATCCCATGGACAGAGAAGCCTCAAGGGCTACAGACCATGGGGTCACAAAGTGCTGGACATGACTGAGCTACTGAGCAAACAGGCATAAGAAAACCACATACTTATATACCCTGTGACTCAGAAATTTCTAGACACCTATCTCTCAAAATATTTTGGGGATATCCCCCAAAATATGAACAGGTTTTTAAGCACTAAAAATAAGAATTGATGGATAAATTTTTAACATGATAAAACCATATAAACCAAGACCAGACACTGTGACAGGTGTACAAGGCTATTATGCACACCAGCACTATTTGTAATAGCAAAAGACTGGAAAACAATCCAAGTGTCTATCAGTATGAGACTGATTAAACTATGATTACATTCATAGAATGAGACACTATACAGCTCTAAATGAGGAATGAAGATGGTTACTCCAGATGGAATGACTTGCAGAACAGTTTCAGTTGAAAAATTCAAAGTGGAAAAAAGTATATATAGCATGCTGCTGCTGTTGCTGCTGCTAAGTCGCTTCAGTCGTGTCCGACTCTGTGCGACCCCATAGACGGCAGCCCACCAGGCTCCCCCGTCCCTGGGATTCTCCAGGCAAGAACACTGGAGTGGGTTGCCATTGCCTTTTCCAATATAGCATGCTACCATTCATCTAATGAAGGAAGAAAGGAACTGTGACAAATATGCATATACACATGTGAGTGTGTTTGCTACACATACATGCAAATTTTTAAGTGGAAGGATAAACCCCAAACTTCCAAAACATTATTACCTATAGAAGAAAAGGGAAATAGAGAAATGATACAAAGGTAGAAGCTAGACTTCTCTGAATATATTTTATTTCATAGATTTGACTTTGGAGTGGGTAAATAGTTTACTTAATTATAAAACATGTGCCATAGCAATGAATTCTCTTTGGACCCGGGTTTTTAAGGCTACAAACAAACGAGAATGGAAAGAGTTATCAACAGAACCCACAAGAGAGTTCTGTGGGTAAATGGGTTTCCACATTAACAAGTCAAGGTGCTGGGCAAAGCCAGAGAAAGAGAATACGTGTTAACGGAGAGACAGTAACACGTGACTTACCTCAACCTTGCTCTCAGGTTCATGATCAGCAGCTGAGAAATACACAACCTCTTGTACTTCATCCCTGGGCCGAGCTGAATTTTTCCCAAATACCACCAGACCATCCTTTGCACGTGGCGGGAAGGCCACAAAGCAGTAACTTGGAGGAGCTACAGCCATCCTGAAAAGAGAGATGCCAGAGAGAGAATGGAAGCGGGCCTAACATGGAATATTCCACCAGTGAGCTCTTCAGACATATTTCACCAGCTAACTAAGTTTTACTGTTGAACTGTGTGCAGCGAGCTCCTTTGGAGATCCCAGCTGGCAAATGAAGCTGGGGTGTCTGGAGTAGAATTACACAGCCACTGAGACCAGATACTCTTAGTACTCTGTGGGATTAAATGAGCTCAGATTTGCAACAGAACACAGTGACAGCCAAAAGCGCAATGACGTAGGAGAAAGGAAAGGAGGTTATTGTTCCAGGCAGAAAACACATACCCACTGCAATCTGTCACAGCAATAGAAAAATAAATAACTGCGCCTTAAAACAGTGCACTACAGAAGTGCCTCTTGATCTAGAGGGCCATGGCTACCCTGTGATAGATTTTGGAGTGCTGATGGGGAAATGGGTCTGGAAATAAACTGAAAGATACCTCTCTCTTTTTATCTATCTTTACTCTACCTCAGTGACATCACACACAATCATCTCTAGGCTTTCTTCTCACCTCTCAAGCTGCTCCTGGGCTGGCTAGTTCCCTTCCACCTGGCCACTAAATATCTTCACAGCTTGGTCCTTCCTTCCTCATTTAATGCTCTTTCTGGGAAAACTCATCCATGCCCAGAGCTTCCCATGTCATTTACAAGCCAATGACCTACACATATAATTCCAGCTCAGTTCTCTCCTTGAGTTCTTGACCCACACACCCAGCCTAACTGATATCCAAAGCTGATTTCATCATCTTCCCAAAACTGGGTCCCTTCCTAAGGTTCCCTGTCTCAGTGGCCAGCTCCATCATCCATCTCATTGCAGCATCAGAATCTATCCTTACCATGTGCTTCTCCATTGCCTAACATATCACCAAGTTCTGTAAATTCAATCTCCTAAATCTCTACGTTGCAGCTGTGAAATTAAAAGATGCTTACTTCTTGGAAGGAAAGTTATGACCAACCTAGATAGCATATTCAAAAGCAAAGACATTACTTTGCCAACAAAGGTCCGTCTAGTCAAGGCTATGGTTTTTCCAGTGGTCATGTATGGATGTGAGTTGGACTGTGAAGAAAGCTGAGTGCCGAAGAATTGATGCTTTTGAACTGTGGTGTTGGAGAAGACTCTTGAGAGTCCCTTGGACTGCAAGGAGATCCAACCAGTCCATTCTGAAGGACATCAGCCCTGGGTGTTCATTGGAAGGACCGATGCTAAAGCTGAAACTCCAATACTTTAGCCACCCCATGCGAAGCATTGAATCATTGGAAAAGACTCTGATGCTGGGAGGGATTGGGGGCAGGAGGAGAAGGGGACGACAGAGGATGAGATGGCTGGATGGCATCACTCACTCGATGGACGAGAGTTTGAGTGAACTCCGGGAGTTGGTGATGGACAGGGAAGCCTGGCGTTCTGTGATTCATGGGGTCGCAAAGAGCCGGACACAACTGAGCGACTGAACTGAACTGAAATCTCTACGGAAACTATCCACTTCTTCCCACTTGTACTACTCCTACCCTGCACCAAACCACCATCATCTCTAAGCCTGGATCATTGTAACTGCTCCTAAGGGGTGACGCTATATCAGCTATTAGTCTCTCTCCAAAACATTCCTCACATTGCACCCGAAGTGACCTTTTTAAAAGAAAGACTTGGGGACTCCCCTCGTGGTCCAGCGGTTGGGACTCCACACTGCCATCACAGGGGGCACAGGTTCAGTTCTTGATCTGGGAACTAAGATACCACACGTCACGTGTCCAAAAAAAATTTTTTTTTAATAAAGTAAAAGGAAGGTTTGATCATGTCATTCCTGCTTAAAATCCTTCATATTGTTCGCATGGTTCTCAGAATAAAGACCAAAAGCTGATCAAGCCCATGTTGTCTCCCAGCCTCATCTCACATATTCACCCCTCCAGCCTCTCAACTCCAGGAGAGAGGCCCTTTTCTAATTTCTCAATACTCCACAGCCTTTGCACAAGCTGTACCCTCTTTCCTCAGCACTCCTTTCCCTGATCCCTACCATCAGTCAATTGTACTATAGGATCACAATCTAAAACAGCCCTGTAATTATTTTATTACCAACGATCAGTAATCAGTCTTTCTTCCCCGCACCAAAGTTTATCAATATGAAGGCAGGGGCCATGTCTCTTTTGCCCATCTCTGTAAACCCAGTACTACACAGTGTCTTCTGCAGGGTTACTGTTGTTGTTTAATTGCTAAGTCCTGTATGATACTTTTGTGACCCCAGGGACTGTAGCCCGCCAGGTTCCTCTGTCCATGGGATTTCCCAGGCAAGAATACCAGAATGGGTAGCCATTCCCTTTTCCAGGGGATCTTCCAGACCCAAGGACTGAATCTTCATTTCCTGCATTGGCAGGTGGATTCTTTACCACTGAGTCACCAGGGAAGCCCCCCCTTCTGCAGGGTAGATGCTCAATAAATAATGAACAAGTGTTCAGTCCTTCCTTAATGCTCCACCAAACTGCGGTTGACTCTCTACAGCTCTTTCTCAGCACCACGCTTCTGCACCCACTGCAGTCCCCCTCCCTTAGCCTCTACACATGTCCTTCAGGATCTGATTCAAAAACTCCCTCTCTTTCAAAAAGCCTTCTATGAAGAACTCTGTCATTTTCTCAGCATCCATAAACACGGATGCATCTAGTCTGTCTGAGGATAACATGCCTCTGTTATTTATAAACGTACTGCTTCAGATGTTTCAAATAAAGCTCCCTGAGGGCAGAACCTATGCCACCCAATTATAGTAGCTCATTCTCCAACTCTCTGAATTATAGACACTCAACAAACATTATTATTGAGCCAACTATCATATTTGTGCCATGAATTACAAATTAAATGTGTTTTATTTTATGAACCTAAGATAAAATGTGAAGTAAAGCAATATTCCCAGAAAAGCAACCAGGATTCAAACCTCAGCCCTGCCAATGCCACCTACTAGCTGTGTGACCTTGGGCAAGTTACTTTACCTTTCTGAGCCTAAGTTTTCTTTCCACAAATGTTTTGCTCCAGCCCACAGATTTATCATGAATATCAAATGAAATGATGTTTGAGAAAATATTTTGAAAACTATGAGTAAATAAAAAAAAAAAAGAAAACTATGGAGGCTACCTGGGTTCTGACTGTTCAAATACGGCAGCGTTTCAAAAATTTCCATTGAACACGTCAATGAAAATCAACTCTCCTCACTCACAACTAGAGCAGCTATCAAGTCACAGTCAGGAACCTTCTGTGTTTAGAAACATCTTTGTGAGAGACAATGTTGCTACATGTGTACCCAAACTTACTTCAGGTTAGTCTGCACATGCACACCCAGACTGTCAGAGCTCTTCCCAGCGGTGTTTCTGGCAGGTCCCTCTCCAGGGCACAGAGAAGTAGGGGAGTCCCTAAGTCTGAAAATCATTTCCTGCTGCATACATGCTCAGTTGTGTCCAACTCTTTGCAACCACCTGAACTGTAGCCTGCCCAGCTCCTCTGTCCATAGAATTTTCCAGGCAAGATACAGGAGTGGGCTACCATTTCCTACTACAGGGGATCTTCCTGACCCAGTGACCAAACCAATGTCTCCTGCATCTCCTTCTTTGGCAGGCAGATTCTCTACCACAGCGCCACCAGGGAAGCCCCGACATTCCTTCTAGCTCAGGAAAATATCCTCCAGTCCTTTAAAGGGAAAGAAAAGGTGAGAAGATAAAGAGTCTCCAGTTCTTTCTCCTCTTAATCTTTTCCATTTTCACAAAACCACATTATCTTCAAATTTGAAGGGGAGAGACAGACAAACCAAGACTCCATGTATGTAAGAAAGACCTACAATAATTGTAATAAGATGCCTGTATAGAGGGCTCCTAAAATTAGGAGGTGAGAGGAACTGCAGGCTAAGCCAAATAAAGTGAAACAGACACAGAAGAAAACATGCAGAAAGGACACATTTCCTTGTCTTTGTATGGTTCACATAGGCAATGGGAATTCCCCTCCTTCCCAACTGTTGGGCCATGTCAAAAGTACTGGCATCAATCAAAACTATGAACAGAACCTTATTTTACTCGATCCTTAAAAATGGTAAAAAAAAAAAAAAAAGTAAAAATCCACTGGTCTTGAGTTTACAGATGTATCTGCAGAAAACAAGCAACACAGATGGCTTTTCTGACAAGCACTTATTCTTCAGCCTGGACATCTGCTTGGTCAACAAGTCATCTGAATCACCTGACCACGACCATTATACAGGCAACAGAAGCGCAGGGAAGTTGGCTTTTCCGCTGAATTTTGGGAATGATTGGGAATGCCAGAAGGGAGCAGAATTTTTATGTCTATTTTTTTTTAATGCTAAATCAATCAACAAACTATGTATTACAGCTTACAGCAAACTAGCCAAGGCAAATTGTCCATTTGCTTTTCCTAGATCACCATTCTACACAACAACTAGCCTCGGAGATAACCTAGTAGATCCTTGTCTATTCTCTAGATTAGTGCTGTCCAAAAGAATTTTCTGCAATGACAAAAATGTTTTATCTCTACTGTCTAATATGGCGGCCACCAGCCTCAAATGGCTATTGGTATGTAGTTACTATAATTAAGGAGTTAAATTTAAAATTTTATTACAAACTTTAGTTAAATTTAAATAGCCATACATGGGAGGTAGAAATTCTATTGGACAGAGCAGCATTACGACTTTCCAATAAACCCAGAAATGAAGATTTTCACATTGAGGTTTCCAGAAGTACTTCTTTGTGAAATCGTTCATTTGTTCTAGGGCTTCCCAGGTAGTCCTAGTGGTAAAGAAACTTCTTGTTAACAAAGGGGGGCAGAAGAAATGTAGATTCAATTATCTTTGTGGGAAGATACCCTGGAGGAGGAAATGGCTACCCACTCCAGTATTCTTGCCTGGAGAATTCCATGGACAGAGGAGCCTGGGGGGACACAACTGAATCGACTTAGCACAATGATACTTATTTTAATGACAAAACAGGCTATCACCCACTTATACTGAATTAGCAAAAAAGAGGCATGATACTTTTAAAAGAGGGAGGAAAATAAACATTAGGAAGAGGCTACTGAACTCAGGACCTGAACTGAGTTTATAAGCAAGCTCCTTCTTCCAGAGGCTAAAGGTGATCACAGCCCTGGAGGATAATTCCATTTTCCTTGATGTGAATCTCACATTCCTAACTCTGAATATACCAGGAAAGTGGCCCTCATTGCTACCTGGAAAACCCTTTGTGTACTTGGCTGGTCAGCTCCTCTCTTCACTTCCTAAATGAACTGTTGATACTTTCACTTCTCTTCAAACTTCCAACTACTTCCTCTAAACAGATATTTCACTTCCTAGTCCTCAAAAGACAGATGGCTGGCGGGAGGCGGGGGGTGTGGGGGGAGACTGTTCCAGAAGGAGGATATGCAGGTTTCAAGGCCCTGAAGCTGGAGAAGGGGAAGGAGTCAATATATCGAAAAGCCAGTGTGGCTGAGGCCAGAGAGAATGGGAAAAAGGCTGAGAGGCAGGTAGACAGGCTGGTTCCTGTTGGGTCTTATAGGAGGTGGTAGGGATTTTAGGGTCTATCCCACAATAAACACTAAAGCCACTGACGGGTTCTAAGCCAGATTTTAGGAAGGAAATGGAACCGGTGCACAGACAACTTTTCAAAGAGGTTGCTACATTAGGGAGGAGACAGTGCAGCAGATGGAAGGTAATTCCTTTCCTAAGTGTCTACTCTAAGGAAGGGCTTCCCAGGTGGCTCAGACTGTAAAGGATCTGCCTGCAGTGTGGGAGAATCAGGTTCTGTCCCTGGATTGGGAAAATCCCCTGGAGAAGGAACTGGCAACCCACTCCAATACCCTTGCTTGGAGAATTCCATGGATAGAGGAGCCTGGAGGGCTACAATCCATGGGGTCACAAAGAGTTGGGCATGATTGAGCAACTAATACACATATACACACTCCAAGGAAATGATCAGGAATATGGGTAAGATTTATGCACAAAAGAGTGCATTACAGCAGTATTTATACAGGTGAAAAACTGGCCCAAACTTAACTGTCCAGCATCAGAGAAGTGGCTAAAATTTTATGCTACGTCTATATGGTGGAACACCATAAAACCGTTAAAATGTTTGTGAACCGTTTTTAATTGAATGGAGAAATGGTGTGGGGAAGTGGAGGGGGGATCCAAAGTAAATTATCTTAACTATGTGAAAATATGCATAAAAAAAAACCAGAAGTAGTAGCCTGACCACTAAATGCTTTGTTTTTCTATATTTTCTTTTGTTTTGATTTTCCTACAAGTACTTATATTTATTTAATTACACAAAAAAGATTAAAAAAAATTAAACCTGGGAGTATTGCCAATTTAGGAATTTAATTTCAAATTAAAAATTTGACTCTATTTCTGTGTCCCAACATCCACAATTTTAAAACTGGGGACATCCCCAGCAGTCTAGTGGTTAAGACACTGTGCTTCCAAGCAAGGGGCCTGGTTACCAACCCTGGTAAGGGAATTAAGATCTCTCAAGCTGGGTAGCAAGGCCAAAAACAAGAAATTTCAAAACTGGCAAATTCTTATTTGAGTTATAGTTAAGACAAATTATTTATTCAGTATTATAGTTATTCTCTGGTATTTTGTTTTCTTTTTTTTTTTCCTTTACAGTCTGCCCAATTCAGAATTACTCAAAGAGTACACAAATTTGCATTACTATTTTTTATACAAATAGCGGCAGGCCTCCTACAGTCGCCTCCTTAAACAGGAAAAGAAAAACTAGCCAATCAGAAAGTCAATTTTCTGCTGACCCTGAGATGAAATTCTTTTGAAACTGATTCAAGGGATCTCAATTTTGTTCCCATTATCTGTCATAATCTTGGCTAACATACCAGATATTCCACTAAAAAAAATCTGAGATGTTAACTCTTCTATATACTGTATAAAATATGTATTTTGAAGTCTCTGTTTACAGTATTTTTATAAACTGTTAAATCATTCATGTATGAAACAAAAGACTGACTTTACAATTTCTCTCCTTTCCCTCTATCTTATCTAGCATTATGAGAAATCATAATCTCCTCTCTGAAGAAAAATAAAATAAAATTTAATTAACTCCCAATCATACATGCTAATACAGAAATCTATTGCGTAGTTTTTTTTTTCATCATTTATAATCAGCTTTAGAAAACAGAATAATTATTCAATAATGGGTTTTCTATAACTACACTCTACTTAAACCAGCATCAGAATCAATGAACAAAGCTTACTCAAGAAATAAAGAGATGACTGATGGCTTTTTTTCTTAACTTGCTCGCTTTGAGGCACAATTCTGAAGCAATCTCTGAGTCATGAGGATCCAGAAGTGGGGATGGGGATACAGGATTATACTACACACCTAAAACTGAACCCAGGAATGTCTGAAGCAGTGTTTCCTGAACAGCATGTTGTGGTCATTTTGTGGGTTATGTAATCAACCTAGTGGACAAGATCAACATTTTTTAGAAAAGAACATGTGCATCTCACATAGGAAGGCTAAGCGTTGGCGCAAGAAACTTTACATTCAAACATACACATAGAAGTGTAGGCACTGGGCTACAATACAACATTTCTTTACTACGGGCTTCAAGCAAAAATCTTTAAAAGCAACAGGCTTAGAGGGCAGGTCTACTGAATAGGCTTCTTTGTGGTAAATACCAATTGGGATTCTTGCCAGGAAAACTAACGGCTCCAATTAATGAAACACTCTAATTTAACCCTTGTAGACAATTAAACTGACAGGCATTTCCTAGGAAGTATTTGTTAAGAATATTTCAAAGTGCGTTTATCTGTACTTTATTCCAAATAGAATAAGCCAGTCATAAAAATGCAAATGCTGTATTTCACTTATATGAGTTAGCCAGAGTAGTGAAATTCATAGAGGCAGAATTAGAATGGTGGTTACCAGGGGCTGGACCAGGGAGCGTCAGGATAGGGAGAAGGATGGACAGTTGTTTAATGGATACACGGAGTCAGTTATGCAGGGTGAAAAACTTATGGGGATTGGTTGCACAATAATACAAATATTCTTAGCACAATTAAACTGTACACTTAAAATGGTTAAGATAGTAAATCTTATGTGTACTTTTTACCATATTAAACATTTTTTAAAAATCAAATATCCACAGGTGGCTCAAGGCTACAGTAGTGGCCTGGGCAGCTTTAGATATGGTGCCATCAGTTGTGGGAAAGTATTTCTAAGATCAGTTTCTAACCATCAAAATCTTTACAGGATTCACGACTTCCTCTTGGGAATTACAACTGCAGAGTCCCTGAGCTCACAGCATCAGAGCTGCGTCGCCCAACATCCCCCCTCTGACTGGTGATGGAGGCTGGGTACAGGCTTAGGGGGCTGGAGTGCTGCACCTCTGTAACTAGGAGACCGCTTACAGAATGTCTAGACAAGGAAGGAGGTAGCTGCATGGGAAAGAAGGTCTTTGTCCTCAAGTTCAGTGAGTAGTTATTGAAGGGCATGAATGTTCCAAGCCAAGGAGGGGTTTTCTTCATCTGAATGCCAAACTACCCTGCCCCTTTTATCTCAAAAAAGCTACAGTGGCCCTCATCGGTCACCGTACCCAGTAATAAGAAAGCCTTGAATTGCCTGAGAGGAAGAAAATGACTGTCTGTATAAGCTATAGGTTTATTAGCTGTCTTGCAAATAACTGTGACAAAGGATCTTTACTTGCACAAAGAAATGAAAGCCGAATGTCCTTACTTTCCAAGCTCCCAGCTTTACTGAGCAGATTGGGTAAGTTTAAAGTCCATGTACATTAATTACCTTCTTTCAGAAAAGCAAAGAAGAATGTATTCTATTATTTATTGATAAATTCATTTTTTAAATCATTGACATTCCTGCTGAATTGAAAACAGGACAAATGATACTCACTCATAAATTTCCTTTCCTATCTTTTATCTGCTATTGCTATAGTAAGGAATAAATATGGTGTTTGGAAAAGGAATTATCCAACTGAATTGAGATGAAAACACCAGTTGATGGAAGGTACATACATCAGACTCATCAATTTCTGCCTGATAAATAAAAAAGATGCTATTAAGTGTCTTATTGAAAGCTCAAGACAGCAGAGCACAAAGCTTTAGGACTAGACAGCCAGTGATTTCCAGCTTCTAATATTCAGTGTCTTTAAGGAGGAATTATCTAATGGAAGACCACATAGGGTATTGAGTGAGTGGGCAGGTTTTGGAAGCAATCTGAGTTCAAATCTCAACCCCGTGTCACCGTTCTGTAACAGGGATAACAACAGGGTTATGGTGAGGTTCAAATGAGCTCAAACAAAAAGCGCTCAGAATGCCATCTGGGACACAGTAAGGACACATCACCGTGAGGGTGAGAAAAGGTACGTGATGAAGGTCATTCCTTTGTCAAGATCTGATCTGAACAAACCAGACTTTAGAAACTTGGCTTTTTCCTTACGGTATCTAGTACTCTTTTACCTTTTGAAGATGTGCTCCATTGTCACTTAATGTCTTTTAAGAGCTGGTCACTATTCCCTTTCCCTAAGTCCAAGGTCAACACCTACCTCTGACAGCTGATTCCTATAGAGTTCAATGCCACTCATTCACTGTCACATTTCTGAGCAGCATGGGCTGGTTTAAGGATGGCAGGCTGTGCATTTATTTGGTTTGGTCCACAGCACTGGCCTAAACTGGTGGCTTCCTTGGTGGCTCAGACAGTAAAGAATCTGCTTGCAATGCAGGAGACCCAGGTTTGATCCCTGGGTTGAGAAGATCCCCTGGAGAAGGAAATGGCAACGCACTCCAATATTCTTTCCTGGAGAATTCCATGGACAGAGGAGCCTGGTGGGTTACAGTCCATGGGGTCACAAAGAGTTGGACACGACTGAGCGACTAAAACTTTCACTTGCACTTCTTTCAGAGCATTGGCCTATACAGTGAGTTTGTATGTCTTTAACCTGAATTGGCAGCTAACATTGGCAAATCTAGAGATTTTCCATAGAAATTCAGATATTTAGCATCTCCTGAAAACTCAAAAGATCTGGCAACACTGGGTCCACACTCTTGCATGTCAGCAAGATTGGAGCTGGGAAGGGTTCCTGCCACAGTCCCCTCCACCCCGATACTGAGGCCAATGGAAGTGTCACCCATGGTCCCCGCCTTGCGCTACTGCTCTTTTTGGTTCTTTCTTTTCTCATTGTCAGGTCAACTGTGCTCATTTACACTACTTACTTAGCCTTGTAGTCCCATATGCACAGTGGCAAGAGAAGGACACACTTTACAGACAGAGACCCTTGTTCGTGTCCTGACTCCACCTTCAAACCATGGGAAATAGGCAGGTTAATGAACTCTCTCTGAGCCAGAGTTGCCCCATGTGAAAATAAGACATATTTTCACAT
>NW_011489342.1:2719526-2730094 GCF_000754665.1 Bison bison bison | reverse complement strand
CCCCAATCGCTCCCAGCATCAGAGTCTTTTCCAATGAGTCAACTCTTCGCATGAGGTGGCCAAAGTACTGGAGTTTCAGCTTTAGCATCATTCCTTCCAAAGAAATCCCAGGGCTGATGTCCTTCAGAATGGACTGGTTGGATCTCCTTGCAGTCCAAGGGATTCTCAAGAGTCTTCTCCAACACCACAGTTCAAAAGCATCAATTCTTCGGCACTCAGCCTTCTTCACAGTCCAACTCTCACATCCATACATGACAACAGGGAAAACCATAGCCTTGACTAGACGAACCTTTGTTGGCAAAGTAATGTCTCTGCTGTTGAATATGCTATCTAGGTTGGGCACTCATATATACCTGAGATCAAATGGAAAGTACACCGTCCTGTGGTTGTATACAGTGGATGCTCAATAAATGTTCCTTTTCCTCCCTCCTACTAGTCACTGGTCAGGAGTTTACCACTTTTCCAACAATCCCTACTATGTTCCTTCATCCTCTCACTGAAGGTTTGCACCTGGCTCATCAGACACACTCATATTCCAATGTGTAACTAAAATGTGCTTAGAGGATCAGACTGGAGTGATGGAGCCTCTAGATTGAAGCATTAGTTTATAGAGAATACAAAGGACAACTATGGGGATGAAATCAGCAAAATCCAGGCTATGAGAAACTCTATAGGACAAATCTGATTTCTTCAACAAAAACTGCAAGAAAAAAAAGATGAAGAGACAAAGTTACTTAAGAGATGTACCAGCCGATTGCAATGAGTGGGACTTATTTAGACCCTGACTTAAACAATCTGTACAAAAATTTTATGACAGTTAGGGGACATTCCCCAGTGTTCCAGTGGTTAGGACTGTGATTTTAATGCCAAGGGCCCTGGGTTCAAATGCCAGTCAGGGAACTAGGTGCAGCAAGGCAGAAAAAAAAAACAAACAAACACCTATTCTCTTTACTTAAAAAGTAATGCACATGATGTTTAAAATTCTTTTAAGGTTAGAAATAGCTCTGTATGTGTGTGCTCAGTTGTGTCCAATTCTTTGCAACCCCATGGACTATAGCCTGCCAGGCTCCTCTGTCCATGTGCTGGACTAATCAACTTGTAAGTTTTTCAGGGACTCAGATATCTCTTTGAGTAAGGATAACTGGAGGTAGGGAGGATGGAGAGGGATTTCAGTTTGCCTCGGTATATTAGTGCACTGGGAGAAGAGGAGAGCCCCTGTTTCCCTCTATCTTGCTATATCTCTTTGGACTATGAGCCC
This sequence comes from Bison bison bison, assembly GCF_000754665.1. Classification (NCBI taxonomy): domain Eukaryota; kingdom Metazoa; phylum Chordata; class Mammalia; order Artiodactyla; family Bovidae; genus Bison; species Bison bison. The sequence continues at coordinate 2,728,836 of NW_011489342.1, read as the reverse complement.
TATGAGGGCAAGGACACTTACATAATTCCTTATTTCCCCAGGAACCTAGTACACAGGCTGGCACATGATAAGACCTGGACAAATGTTTGTTGAGCAAATGAAGGGGAAAGGGTATCTATCTATATTTCATCTTCAATGAGAGAAAGAACAGGAAAATCTGATTCTGACATGGTGCTCCCAAGCTGTGGTTCAATCAACGGGATTCACACTGGACCACACATGGAAATGGTCTGAGGAGCAGATTCCTGAACACCCTCTCCTTGGAGATTCTGATTCAGTGGGTCTGAGTTGAATTCAGAGAGTATATTTTTAACAAATGCCCAGATGATTCTGATGCATCAGCTCAGACTGGTGTGGAATATCTATTCTTATAGGTTATTAAACTTCTTTGCTTCTCAAAAGTATGATTCATTTTTTCTGTCTGGCTTTATTTTCTTGGTGGTTTTTTTTTTTTGAGTGTAGAAACTTTCAATATATACAAACAAGAAAAGAATACAATAAACCCCTTTAAGGTGTTAACCAGCTTCAAGGGCCAACAACTGTCTGCCACTTTGCTTCTCAGTTTTATTTTTAAGGAAACCACTTAATTTTAATTGAATATTACTGAAATCAGCAACAGCATCAGCAGCAATACTCTTTGCCTTAAAGACCAAGGTGGGTGAAACACATCCCTGGTTAACTTGAGAGAAGTATGACAAAGATGTAGGAGGTTGTGTTTTCTCAGTCTTTGACTTAAAAACTGGGAAATCAGACTAATCACTCTACATGATAATCAGGAAGATTTGTTAGTTGTTATTTAAATGTTTGGGATTCTGCACTACTTTAAAGAAATAAAATAACTCAAATCTTTAAAAATGTCTTTTAAAAAAATGCATTCTTCATTTAAACATAGATGCAAAGTAAATCCTTTAGTAAGGATCATGACTTCTCTGCACTGGATAGAAAGAATTTAAGCCAGAAAAAAAAACCCTAGATATTATTTCAGGTAGCTGAATATTTCTAAATCAGTAGGACCTGCTAAGAAATATCCTTTGGATGCTTTTTCTTTCATGAGTGAAATGATGATTTGCTATCGCATTTCAAAATTACTTCAATTTAGGTGATTAGCAAGAGGAAATGAAGAGTGTCTATTTCGAATTTGTGAAATCAAAATTCCAGGTAATTAACAATGACTCAACTTCACCATAACCCCTGATAATTTAATGGACTACTGCTGGTGCATCACCTCCCAAATACAGCCACTTAGATGATCACAAGAATAAAAAAGCAAAACAAACACGATAAATAACTGACTATCTTGACATATCATAAAAGACTGGCAAATATATAAATACACAAGAACAAGCAGTATCATTCAAATTATGTATATTATATAGGTAGTTGATGCAAAAAGACTGTAATGAAATGCAACAAAAAGTGTAATAATATTCCTGGGCTGTAAAATCACAATTTCTTAACCTATATTCAGGCACTTTCAAATTTCCCACATGAAAATCTGAATTGTAATGAAAATACTTTAAAAAAAGAAAAGGAACAGCTGAAGTAGAAATAACTTATTTTCCCAATATACGGCAGTTAATAAATATGGCCTTTCAATAAGGCAGAGACCCAGGGATTAAGGACAAACACCACAGCTCAGTTATGGCAAATGAATTCATTTTATCTTCTGGCCACATCTGATTTTGCCTCATTTTCAAGATATGCTGACAATGAGAAATATGAATAAAGCAAAATCTTCGACTTAATGAATGATTCAGGTGACAGCCACTAAGGAAACAGAGTTTCCTATAGTCAAATCACTATTCTTCAAATCACTCCAGAATTTCTCTATAATGCAAAATATTCTAATAGGTTTCCCAACTTTTAAACATCAAAAAAATTTCAGACACCCCACATAACAGTGATTGTAGTTGGTTGGGAAATATATGCTATGAATTTAATAACATTTTAAATGCATCTGTATGACTTCTCGGGTAGCACAGTCGGTAAAGAATTGGCCTGCAGTGCAAGAGACAGGGGTTCAAGCCCTGGGCTGGGAAGATCCCCTGGGGAGGGAAATGTCAAACCACTCCAATATTGCTGCCTGGAAAATCCCATGGACAGAGGAGCCTAGCTGGCTACAGTCCATGGGATCCAAGAGTCAGACACAACTTAGGACTAAACCACCTGTATGTACTCACTGGTAATAAAATCCTGATCATCTAAAACAATCTAAAAATAATGCTAAAGATACAATATATATGACTTATGACTTATTCTGTGTCCATTCAATGTTGGGACACACTTGAATTCAAGGCCTACCTTCAAAAACTCTACCATACACAGTGATCTGTTCATCACTCAGGTGTATTTAAAATATGGAACCACTTTATAGAAAATTCAGGCTGCATGAGTATCACTTTTGAAAGAGCTCTTAGGAACTTTAGAGTGAGGGGAAGAGAAAGAATTAGTTGAATGGCATCCATTTCTCATAGATAAAACAATTGATTGTTTTTTAATGGGGAAAAAAGTATATAAGCAGCATAAGCAGTATTTGTTTTTCATTCAAGTTAGAAAAATACAGTCTGATCAAGTTCAGCCTTGATAAGGAAGATATTTTCCAATATATGGCAGGTTGAAAGGCAGTTTTCTATTTTTTATAATGATACAAAGAAAATAAATGACTTGTATCATGTGAATAGTATACATTAGACCTATATAGTCGGAATAAGAGAATACATTATGGTTTTTTATTAATAAAAAAGAATCAGATAGACTCAGATTCCAAGTGCAGCTCATCCAACCACTAAGTTCTTCATCTATAAAACATGGCCATGATGTCTACCACATACTGTTATGGGGATTAAATGAGATGTTAAACGCAGAGTATCTGGAATAGAAGAACATTCAGGGAAGGTTTGGTCTTAAAGATCAGGGTTCTGGGAATGTAATGATTATGGAGATACATGAAAAAGACTGTTTTTTAAATATACAGGTATATGTTTAGCTTCCAAAAGCATTCCCTGTGGGAAAAACTGGGGGCTATTGAACAAGTCACATCTAAGTTTCTTGTATTTCCTTCTGTTCTCATTTCTGACATTGCTGCCATTGTGATCACTAATTTGGCAAGGTTGCTACAAATGATGACCTTCCTATTCCCACCATCTGTTTTCCTCACCCAAATAAATAGTCTATTGTCTATTCTGATCTTTTCCCATTAGTATGATTTGTTATGTATGATATGTTAATGCTGTAAACTGGGATTTAAATAAACTTACCATTCACTCTTAAAACAGTGGTATACACTCTGTCCCTATAAAACATATCAGGTATACATTCATTTCCTACAGAAGAAATTTAAATCTTGCTAGTATGAAACCACAGGGTTACTTTATGTCTAGCAAAATGGATTTGAAAACTACTTTGTAGCAACTTCTCTGTCAATCCAGTGGTTAAGATTCCAAGCTCCCAATGCAGAGGCTATGGGTTTGATCCTGGTCTGGGAACTAAGATCCAACTAAGATTCCTCATGCCACTTGGCAGGGCCCAAAAAAAACAAACCACTTTGTAAGTGCCCATTAATGCTAGAGCCACTTGCTGTGTTAAAAACCATCAGGGAATTTATCCCATTTTATTACCAAAAAGGAACCTACATGCATATATATGAAAATATTAGTGTGTGTGTGTAAATACATATACATGTGAATGTAAATACCCATTTATGCAAAAATAAATATATACTATAGATAGAAGGAAGGGAGAGAGGAAAGGAGGAAAGTAGGAAGAAAAAAGAAGGACCTAGAAGGATTAATATTAATCCTTAGCGTTGCAAGTGGGACTAAGCATGGGCTATAGAGATAGAAACTTCCCATTTTATCCACTTATGTCATTTTAAATATCTTTATAGCAAGCTCACATTGCTTTATTGGTCTTCCCAGGCAGTGCTAGTGATAAAGAACCTGCCTACCAATGCAGGAGACATAAGAGACTCAGATTTGATCCCTGGGCCTGGGTCAGGAAGATCCCCTGGAGTAGGACATGGCAACCCACTCCAGAATTTTTGCCTGGAGAATCCAATGGACAGAGGAGCCTGGCAGGCTACAGTCCACTGAATTGCAAAGAGTCGGACACGACTGAAGTGACTAGGCATGCATGCATGCATTGCTTTATTGGGTTTTTAATTATTTTTAAAAATCTGATTACTTCAGGGCTCAAGAAAGGACATTTTAAGACATCTCATTTAATTATTTTAGGTCACTAAGCACTGCTAAGTGCAATTTTAAAATACACTAAGGTTTTACTTTGAGAGGAGAAAAAGATATTCATATGAGCCTTTGATCACTGTATGATTTTTTTAAATTTTATATTAGGGTATAGCCAATTAACAAACTGTGATAGTTTCAGATAAATGGCAAAGGGACTCAGTCATACATATACATGTATTCATTCTCCCCCCAAACCTCCTCCCATCCAGGCTGACACATAACATGGAGTAGAGTTCCATGTGCTATACAATAGGTCCTTGTTGGTTATCCATTTTAAATATAGCAGTGATCGCTGTATGACTTTAACTAGGACTTTTAAGAAGTGATATGAATTACTAACATGTACTTTGACCCCCTAAGCATGTACAAGCACTGTGTGCAACCTAAGAGGAAAATGGAGCTAAAATCATTTCCTCAAGGTCTATATCATCTAGAAGAGGCGCTCATGTAAACCACCAAGAGGAGAAGGGCAGTAGCACAACTTAAGACAATGATCAGCAATGCTCATGGAACCCTTCACGAACACCTAGCTCACTTTAGGGAGGAGATTAAGCACTGGGAGATTCAGGTTAAACACATAACCATTAAAAACAGAAGGAGAAGGGAACGTTAACCATCTCAAGCTCTTTCTGTTACCGAAAAGGCTCAAGCTGGGAGACCTCCAACTTCCTCCCATTCTAGTCACCCACCTGTTTCAGTTCATCACCATTCCACACTGGTGGAGGCCCTAAGGATGCTGGAAGTTTCTGGAGGGAAGAGGACAGGTGGGTGTGATTGACACGTACATCACGTGAGTCCTTCCCACTCATCCCATCTCCTCCCCTCCAGTGTCTGTTCAAACTGCTCTCACTATCCACATCCAACTCTGAACAGTACCATACACTTCAACCAACCTTCACTTTCTGGTAATGACCTAGACCAACACAGCCCAAAAGAAATACAGTGCAAGACAGGTGAACCACATACGTAATTTTATGTTTTCCAAGAGCTGCATTTAAAAAAGTAAAGAGAAATTGATGAAATTACTTTTAACAATGTATTTTGTTTAAATCAAATATATCCAAAATATTAATTCAAAATACAGACATACCTCATTTAATTGTACTTTTACTGCACTTCACAGACAATTGTGTTTTTTACAAACTGTAGATTTGTGGCAATCCTGAGTGCACCAAGACTATAGATAGTGTTTTCCCAACAGCATCTGCTCACTTTCTGTGTCACATTTTGGTAATTCTCACAATATTTCAAGATTTTTCATTATTGTTATATTTGTTATGGTTATCTGTGACCAGCGCTCTTTGATTTAATATAAAGATAACTCACAGAAGGCTCAGATGATGTCAGCATTTTTTAGCAATCAAGTATTTTTAAATTAAGGCATATACATTTTTTAGACATAATGCTATTGTACACTTATTAGACTACATGATAAACCTAAGTTTTATAGGCCCTGGGAAACCAAAAAATTCATGTGACTTGTTTTGATACTTGCTTTATTGCAGTGGTTTGGAACCCAACTCGCACAATCACCAAGGTATGCCTGCATAATCAACATAAAATCATTAATAAGCTGTATTTGTCCTTGTCATGTGCAGCAACATGGATGAGCCTAGACAGTAATCTGCTTTGTGAAATAAGTTAGAGAAAGGCAGATATTGTATGTTTACACTTACATGAGAATTTTAAAAATAAAACAAATCAGTATAACAAAACAGAAAGAGACTCACAGATACAGAGAACAAGCTAACGGTTATCAGTGGGGAGAGGGAAGGAAGGAGGGACCAGATAGGGATATGGGGGTCAAGAGGCACAAACTACTATGTATTAAAAATAAATTACAAGGATATATTGTATAACACAAGGAACATAACCAATATTTCATAATAACTTAAAATGGAGTCTAATCTACAAAAATATTGAATCACTATGTTGTATACCTAAAACTAATATAATACTATAAATCAACAATACTTTAACAAAAATAACTAATAGACTATTTTAAAATCTTCTTTTCCTATAAATGTTTTAAATCTGGTGTAAATTTTACATTTACAATACATCACAATTCAGACTAACACACAATTGTAATATATCACAATTCAAGTAATCAGTAGCCACATGTGGCCTGTGGCTAGTGGCTATTGAACAGCACAAACCTAGACTCTCACGCCAATGAAAATCGTCCCCAACCTTTACAATGATGATTATTGCTGGATAAAGGGATCATGGGTGGTGTTTTAAAAATAACTTTGGCTTACCTGTATCTTTTATTGTCCTCCAACAAACACAGATTGCATGTGTTTATGTATTTTTAAAACTTGTGACTGTAAGTATCTTTAACATATAGGGAGAATTTCAATGAATGAATCTTCACATTCATGCTCTAACGCAAGTTATTGTTTTAATGGCACGTGTGGCCTCGGGCTTCTCAGGTGGTGCAGTGGTCAACAATTTGCCTGCCAACACAGGAGAGTGGGGTTTGATCCCTAGGGGTCAGGAAGATCCCCTGGAGAAGGAAATGGCAACCTGCTCCAGTATTCTTGCTTGGGAAACCCCATGGACAAATGAGCCTGGTGGAAAACTATCCATGAACTCACAAAGAGACACGACTGAGTGGCTGAGCAGGCGCACACATGTGGCGTTAGCACTTGTCTCAATTCATACTTAGTTCCTATGTTTCACCACTATAAATTATTCTCCCAGTTGCATGCAGCCCACCCACCTTCTCCTTCTGCAGAGCACTGGGTTGAAGTTACAGTATGCCCAGAAGAAATATTTCCCATACTCTCAACACCTCTGCAAAAATACCATGCACAATTTCTAGTTCTGCTTTAGTAGAACTAGGGTCACTGGTATATGACTCTGAGAACTCAAATTCAAATTAGAGAAAAAGCTGCTGTCTTCAGTGCTGCTTCAAACTTATTTTAAAATAGGTTTGTTATTTACTAATTATTTAAAGTTGGATATATTCAGAAGCTATTATATGCCCCACTTTGGCTTCTTAACAAAAAAAAAGAAGCAACATAAACAATTGATTTTTTAATCAAAGAATGCACTTCTCACCTCAAAGATTTTGACATAAATATAAAAACCATAAAATTATGGTTTTGGTGTTTAAATACAGAAACAGTCTAGTCCTTGGAAAATGGGAACATGAGGTGGACACAACTTAAGAAGTTAAATGGACTTAAGTTAGGACACTAAGGTGTGAGCAGTTACTTTAAATACCTATAGATTTTTAAATTTATGTTTGGTTTCATGAAGTGTTTGCCATTCTAACAATGATACGTTTGCCCTTTTCTCCTAGGCTTTGGAAGGTGGCATGTGGAATCCTAAAATGGGGAGTTCTGACACCTGGATTTCAGTTCTCACTGCCAGCTGCCAACCAGCTATATGACCTTGGGAGCAGTCCATTCACCCTGCTGGGTTCAGGCTCACCGGCTATGAAGAGAAGGTTGACAGCACAGCCCTTTCTCAGGCTGCTTCCAGCTTGCCATTCCTGACCTTTGCACTAATCTCTCTCTATCCCATTATCCCAGAAACACTTGCCTTCGCATGCATCTCCTGCTTGCAAAAGAAGATGGCTGGCAGCACAGGAGTGAAATGGGAAAGAAAGGCTGTTTTATTTAAAATCTCAAATGAGTCACTTTTCAAGAATGTATCATTCTCTGGTGCCTGAGTGCTTGGTCATGATGTCAAATCATCACTTCCAATAAAACTTGCTCTAAGAACCTGGTATTTGTTCCATGTACTGTTCTTAGATGATGTTTACACTAGACATTCATCTCTTTTAAGAGCCACTTGTAGGTACAAAACAACACAGAAGTTATCAAACAGCTATCAGCAGCCAGATAAAAATCACAGTTTTAATCAGGTCTTTGCACCAGCTTTTGATAAATAAGGAAAATTACAGCTTCCCACATTTCCCACATAACCTCCCCAAAACCTTGCAGCACTGTAAAATCTAGCCTGCTCCAAGAATCACGTCCTACCCTTTAGGGCTGGCTGTAGCCATACCCAGGAGAGCTCTCGTTCCGGTAGACCCTCTCCCCACCCCCACCAAAGCTTAAGTCAGGGGGCAGCTGATGTTAACTGTGGTCTGTGCTGATTCCGCCAGGCCTGATTTTTCATGCTGCCATTTTGAATTAATAGAGGTTTCCTCTGCAACGGATGCATCTTCTAATCAGGCCTGGAACACAGTAGGCACCGGGACACACACTCACACACATACTCCACCGGGGAGCTAGACATAAGCATAATTCAAGACACTTGCAAGCGAGAATTAAACAGCAAATCCGGAAAGACAGTATTAGTTAACAGAGCCCTACCAAGACAGTGTGGAGCCACAGCAAATGACTGTTTCCTTACATGCGTCTGAGTTTAATGGGCAAATTTAACCCCTAAATCTTAGTTCTCGTCAATTTCTCTAAAGTTCAAGCGTCCCTCCCGCTTTGCGTCCCTCCCACTCGTTTCAGACCTCAGGAGAAATGTCGCCCAATAATCCGCGATCCGACAGACCAGCGAACGGAGGGCGCAAAGGCAAGCTGAAGTGGATAAGCATCTCAGAAATACGAGTGCCTTTGATCACTAAGTGCCCCAGAGCCACCGCGTTAACTTGCCCACACATCCCCCGTCCCCAAGAACCTCGCTGGGTGTGGCTTGAGGGTGGGGTGGGGTGTTGTGACAAGTCCTTCGGCCCGGATAGACTCCAGCAATAGCTGACACGTTCGTTTGCCCTTAGCGGGATGGTAGTCCTCTGGTCACGATTCGGCGACCACAGACCGGTGTAAGCGGGGCAGAGCCGGGCCCAGGGCAGCGGGCCGGCCCGGCAGCCATGTTCGCGCGAACCCGCCGGTACGGCAGGGGGGTTACCCACCCAGGAGGGGCCAGGCTCGCTCGGCCACCAGTGATGCGCCAGTGCGAGCCGGAATCCCCCGGAGCGAGGGGGTGGCGAGGGCGGGGGTGGCACGGGGTACACACCCCAGCGGGCCAGCAACTGGGATAGCAGGCAACGGAAACACAGGAAAAGCGGCCTGGGCGAGCGAGAAGAGTTAAAAAGAAGT
>NW_011489342.1:2689482-2719350 GCF_000754665.1 Bison bison bison | reverse complement strand
CGGGATTCTGCCCCAGGTAGCGCCACCCGCGGGTCTAGAGAGGCAGCCGGAGGCGACCAGAGGCACAGGGGGGACAGGGATGGCGGATCAGGGTGAAACCCGCCGGGGGAAGCGGCTGCAGACGCCCTGCGCTCCCGGGGGTGCCCTGCACGGCTCACCTGGGGGGCGGCGGGCTCCGGGCTCTGGGCTCTGCTCTGCGGTGCCGATGCGAGGCCGGCGAGCGTGCGCGTGCTGCGGCTGCGGCGATTACAGTGGCGACGTCGGGGGCTGCAGCTGCAGCGTCGCAGGCGGCCGTCGGGCGCTTCCCCCTCCCCAGACTCCCAAAGCTCCGGGCCACCGCCCCCAGCTAACAGCTGGCCGGGCTCACGTGACCGCGGGGCCCAGCCTCCCTGCCGCCGCCGCCGCCGCCGCCTTCTTCCTCACACCCTGGCCCCCGGCCGGGCCGCGCCGCACCCACGCTAGGCCTGATTCCGGAGACCGCCTGGGAGCAGAAGGGACGGCTCAGAGGGCGAGTCTCACCGAGGAAAGTGGCTTTCCCTTTGCTCGATCTTTATTTCTTGATCACAGCCGGGCTTGCGTCTCTCTCCCTCTCAAGCGAGACCTCGGGCTTTAAGGAGTCAGACCCCACTTTCTCTGGCGCCTCTCCGGGATTCCTCCGTTTCGGTTGCTACGTGCGGGCCTCTGTGCCTAAGCGAGATTTCTCCGCGGAGAAACGTGTCCAATACTTTGTCGACTCATATGTCCAAGCCGACTCCCTCCCTGGGTTTAAAGGTACGGTCCTGCGCCATGTTGATAAGCCAGACCGTGTCCCATACTTAAAGACAGTGAAGCCCAAAGAGGTTAAGCAACTCGTCCAAGGTCACGTAGCAGGTAGCGAAGCCAAGATCCCAAACCTAGGTTAATAAATCTATAGACAGGTACCGAGTGTGTTGATGCTGGCGTCAAGGTCATTGGTCAGGACATGACGATCCATCCATCTGTTACTAGAACAGACTCTACCTTTTATAAACTAATAAGAAAAGACTATGTTATGGCTGATTCATGTTGATGTAATGGCAGAAACCAACACAATATTGTAAAGCAATTATCCTTCAATTAAAAATAAATAAATTTTTAAAAATTCATTGAAAGAAAAGATCATCTCAAAAGATATGAAGAGATGGTTCACAGAAAAACAAACCGCAATACCCCTCAGGCACATGAAAAAAATATTCAAGCTCCCTTAACTGTAAAGCAAATACAGATATAAAGTAGCGTTTTCCACGTGTCAGAGTAGCAAAAATCAAAGTTTTATAACTTCCATAGAGGATAACTTGGCAATGCCTCCCCAAATTACAAATATGTACATAGTCTTTGACCTAAAGATTCCATTTCCGAAATTTATCCTACAGGTGTACCAACACAAGTGTGAAATAATACGAGTACAAGATTATCCATTGCTACATCCTTTATGCTAGCAAAGATTGCCAAGACTATGCCCATCAATAGAGAACTCTTCAAATATATAACTGCATATGCACAATGGAATGCTATCCAGCTATTTAAAAAATGAATACTGATCTATGTACTGATATGAAAGATTTCCAATCTATAGTAAGGGTGGGGTAGCCATGTGAAGAACACTGTGTAACTGTGTTACCAGTTGTGGGGGGAAATATGCCTGTCCTCATTTGAAAACACACAGACTATCTTTGGAAGGATACCTAAGAAACTGTAATAGTAGATGTTACCGGGGAGAACTGGGTTACTGAATGCAGGAGAGGGAAGAAGACTTTTTTTTTTTTTTAACATCTTTGAATGTTAAGCCTGTGGTTGTGGTTTGCCAGGAGTGAAAGAATAGTGGGAGAGGGCTGGGGTAATCAAGGCAGATACTGCAGAATAGAGCAGTGGTCATAGAATCCTGGAGCACAAAGGGACCTGATTATGCATTTAATCCAACCATGGAAACTGTCTTTTTAACTTTTATCTTTATAATATAGTAGATTTTGTTTTTGTTTAGATAGAGTATAATTGGATCTTCATTCAGTCAGTTGACTTCCCTGGTGGCTCAGATGGTAAAGCGTCCATGTTCCATCCCTGGGTCAGGAAATTCCCTGGAGAAAGAAATGGCAACCACTCCAGTACTCTTGCCTAGAAAATCCCATGGACTGGTGTCCATCAGGTCGAAAAGAGTCGGACACGACTGAGCGACTTCACTTTCACTTTCAATCAGACACTCTTTGCCTTTTAATTGGAGCTCTTAGATCAGAGGCTCTTAAACCTGGGAACATTTGGCAATGTCTGGAGACATTTTTGTTGTCAGGATGGCAGAAGTGAAGGAGGTCTCTACTGGCACCTAGCACATAGAGGCCAAGGATGCTATTAAATATCCCAAAATACAAAATACAGGTCTCCACAACTAAGAACTGTGTTGTGCTGTGCTAAGTCTTCTCAGTCATGTTGGACTCTTTGGGACCCCATGGACTGTAGCCTGCCAGGCTCCCCTCTCCGTGGGATTCTCTTGGCAAGAATACTGGAGTGGGTTGCCATTTCCTCCTCCAGGGGATCTTCCCCACCCAGGGATCAAACTTGAATCTCTTATGTCTCCTGCTTTGGCAGGTGGGTTCTTCACCACTAGCACCACCTGGGAAGCCCCAGCTAAGAATTTTCCAGCCCTAAATGTTGGTAGCATCAGGGTTGAGAAACTCAGGTGTGCTGCTGCTGCTACTGCTAAGTGGCTTCAGTTGTGTCCGACTCTGGCTACCCCATAGACTGCAGCATACCAGGCTTCCCCGTCCCTGGGATTCTCCAGGCAAGAACACTGGAGTGGGTTGCCATTGACCATTTCTATTTAATGTAATTATCAATATGATAGGTTTTCAATGCAACATCTTGCTGCTGCTGCTGCTGCTGCTGCGTCGCTTCAGTCGTGTCCGATTCTGTGCAACCCCATAGACGGCAGCCCACCAGGTTCCCCCATCACTGGGATTCTCCAGGCAAGAACACTGGAGTGGGTTGCCCTTTCCTTCTCCAATGCATGAAAGTGAAAAGTGAAAGTGAAGTCACTCAGTCATGTCAGACTCTTAGCGATTCCGTGGATTGAAGCCTGCCAGGCTCCTCCGTCCACGGAATTTTCCAGGCAAAAGAGTACTGGAGTAGGGTGCCATTGCCTTCTCCGAACATCTTGCTACTTCTATTTATTCTGTTCTTTTTTGTTTGCTTTTTGCTCTTTCCTTTGAAGAATTGTTTTCATATTCCATTTTACAACCATTATTGTAAATAATGAGAAAAACAAAGTTCAGTTCAGTTGCTCAGTCATGTCTGATTCTTTGTGATCCCATGGACTGACAGGGGAGCCTGGTGTGCTGAAGTCCATGGGGTTGAAAAAAAAAATTATTAGCCATACTGGTTATTTTTTTTTTTAATTTTCCTAGAATTTACAATATGCATCTTAAACTTATCACTGTCTACCTTCAACTAGTACAATTTCAGACATAATGCAGAACACTTTCAACTGTATACCCATCATCCACCCCATTTTTCCTGCTATCGCTGTCATTTGTTTAAATGCAGTTTATATGATAATGAGCTCTTTCAAGTTTTGTCTGAAAATGTAATCACTTTACTTTCATTTTTGAAACTTTTTTTGGGAAACATAATTTTTGGTTGAGAGCTTCGTGTTTTTCAGCACTTTAAAGGTACCATTCTATTGTCATAAATAGTCTATTGTCAAACAAGACTTGCAAAGTTTCTGAAGGAAAGTCTGTTTGATTGTATTTCTCCCTCTGTACATAATATGTCCTTTTTTTCTCCTATGGTGGATTTTAAGAGTTTTTTCTTTGACACAGGTTTTGAGCAATATGGTTATAATGTACCTTGGTCTGTTTTTTTGTTTGTTTGTTTTTCCTATGTTTATCCCATTGGGGCTTACTGAGCTTCTTGGATCTATACATTTATAGTTTTCATCAATTAGGAAACATTTTGGCTGTTATATCTTTAAATATTTTACCCATTGTACCCTGTCCTTCCCAAATTCAGAGACCCCAATTATAATTTATTAGACCCCTTGATATTGTCCCACAGATCACTGAGAATCTGTTCTTTCCCTCTCCCTACTACTCTTTATACTCTCTTCATTTTGAATAATTTCTGTTGATACTTCTTCAAGTTTTCTTATCTTTTCTTCTGTAGTCTCTAATCTACTAATGGTTAATACTGTCATGAAAGTTTATTTTTCTCTTTGTTTTTATTTTTTCAAAGGGGCTTTTATACTTCTCCTGGTCTGAGGAATCCCTTAATCCCTCTTCATCCCCACAGTACACATCTCAGGTCTACAGACCTCACTTGGCCTGGTTGAGATCTGGACCTGACCATCTCTCACAGCTTCAGCAACCAGGCAGAGTGAAGCAAAGTCGCACAGTAAAAGGAATTAAATGCCACCTGTCAATTGAAGTTTTATGTAAGATACTTTATTCCTTATCTCTCTTAAATTCTACTCTTCTTTTTAGACTATCCATTTCTCATACACATTTTCCTTTAAATATCAGATCATATATATTGTAATAGCTGTTTTAAAGTCCTCATATGCTAATTCCATCATTTCTATTTTTAGTCTTTTATTGGTTGTTTTATCTCCTGCTTCTTTGTCTCTTTTGTAATTTTTCATTGGATGTCAGTCTTTGTGAATTTTAGGTCATCGAGTGATGGATTTTTTCTTATATTTCTTTAAAGGTTGTTGGACTTAGTTCTTAAGAATCATTTTCACACGAGACATGTTTATAAACTGCTTAGAACCTTCCTAGGGTGGCTTTGGGCTTCCTGGGTGGCTCAGTGGTAAAGAATCCACTTGCCAGTGGCAACCCACTCCAGTATTCTTGCCTAGAAAATTCCATGGAGAGAAGAGCCTGGTGGGCTGCAGTCCATGGGGTTACAAAGAGTCAAACACAACTGAGCATGCGCACAGGGTAGCTTTAACTCTGTGACTCCTTTGGTTTTTACGAAGGTATGATTCACCTATTGGCTCTGATGAATGTTCCATGTGATCAGTCAGGTGATTCTGGCTGGTAGGAATTTGGACAATTCTCAGTTTTGTGCGAGCTTTGGGAATTTTTTGTTGCATAGCTATGCAACAGTTGTTCTTTCCTCAGGAGTTATTCTTTGCCCTCCCTTGTGGTGACTTACCATATGCATGCACAGATTGGTCTTTTCTCAGTGACTCAAGAAAAATTTTATGCAAATTTCTGGGCTTTTTTCTGTTTAGTTTTCTCTTCTCCAGAGCTCTGCCGACAAATTCTAGCTGCTTTGACCTCCTTCAACTCTGATCTCTCTTTCTTCAATCCTACAAGACAACTGGGCTCTGTTTTGTTTTCCTTCTTTTTTATCATGTATGGTTCATGAATTGCATCCAAACAGAAGAAAATTGGGGTAACTGCAGCTTTTATCTTATTTGTTTCCTTTCTCTTGAGAATCCCAGTCCTGTTCTTCTAGTTGCTCATGGGTTGTCCAATGTCTGACGAAATTTGTTTTATATATTTTGTCCAGTTTTCTAGTTGTTCACAATAGGATAGCAAGTCCCATAGCAATTCTTCCTTTGTGGACAGATGTGGAAGGCAAGGAACACTAGTCTTAATGCCCCTAAGGAACCAAATGTCCAGATACAACTAGACTCACCCGCACTGCAGGAAGATTCTTCACCAGCTGAGCCACCAGGGAAGCCCTAAGAACTGTAAATGCATAGTTTATACTTACAGAACTTCTTCAACATACTGATATCACAAGGAACATTTATTGGACACTTGTACCAGGAATGCACTATTGCTGCAAATATGAAAAAGGTATATCATTCCCACCTTTCAAGAAATTAGAGGCAAGCAGGGAAATAATAATTAAGTATAGAGGTCATATATGTATATATTGTATGTTGCTGTCAGGGTAATATAAGAGTTATGCATAGATAAATACATTAATTTAGCATGTTGAGAAATATAAACAAATTTAAAAGATAATCATAAATGAGGATTAACCAAACCCAGACCACCTAAAAAAATACACTGATGCTAGGACTTGCCTGGTGGTCCAGTGGCTAAGACTCTGAGCTCCAAATGCAGGGGGCTCAGGTTCGATCCCTGGTCAGGAACCTACATGCCACAACTAAAACCCAGCACAGCTGAATAAATAAATATAAGACTATTTTTTTAAAAAAATGATGATGATTTTGCCTTTTCTTCAACCAGTGTTACTGGTTGTCTAAAGACCCCTATGCAATGATTTTGAGGAGCTGAAGTGCATGTGTAATTGAGAAATGCATTTAACACATTGCATGTAGAGGTATTTTCCACTTAGTACTTCTTTTAGTGTAATTACAGGAGGAGGAAAAAGATCTATCATTGGGTAACTCTCATGAGGATGAATGACAGACGATATTATGTGAGTGAGACACTTATGTATGGGTAAGAAAGCCTGCGTAACTGCTTTGTATGTAATCTTATGAGAACCAAGGAAAGGAGATGACAGGATGCCATGGGAAAAAGAGAATGAAAAGCACTAGTTAAGATTAGTCAGCCACCTGCGTTAATCCTATGACAACCGTGTTTAGGAGGTTAGTTTTCTGAATTTGGTTACCATGGTAACAAACCTTTAGAATGCCCTTGAAACAATTTACAGAATGACTGCCCATATTGAGTATAGGCAACACTGAGAGAATATAAGTATGCATATCTATTTTAAAATTATTTTTAGAATTTAAATGATCAATCTGACCTTTTAAATATGCAGTTTAGACAACCATAAATTGTATTTTAGCCAAAAGGTGTAAAATCCTACTCATATAATTAGATGATGGGCTTGTAAGTTTAATTATTCAAATGTATCATCTCAATGAGTGGCTCCTCTTTAATTTTGAATAAGATAGCAGTTCATGAATGTTCAGGACCTGGTTTTAGAAACAAATTATATATGCTTGACATTCATTGCTGCAACTTTAGGACTCATTCATGGGTTTAGCCAACTGAGCATATCATTTAAAGGACAGTTGCTGAAACTTCATCTTATGATCATCAAAGAGGAGACTAGAAGATTCTATAATCAGACTTAGGAGTTTCAACCTAATCCTTTCTTGCTGATATGTTTTCCTAGTTTACAATGTGTAGAAAAGGTTGACCTCATGCTATGTATGGTTTTAAAATAGGGTTTGCTTTGAATACTCTAGTGACACCTGTGGCCACCTTTTAATAGATGAAAGCTCATTTTGAATTGTAAATGTTGAGCCTTTTATGTTGACAATTTTAACATCACTGCTCACTTGAGATAATATATGACTCTATCAGAAGTTACTATTAGTTATTTTCCAGTTCTTCGGAAAAAAAAAGTCTGTCTAAATTGCTGTAGAAATTTGGGTTTCAATTAAAAGATTTCCTTCATGCTCTTAGTGATTAAACAATGATTTCACCTATTGAGAGAATTTATGAAATTTCTGATTCTAGTGAGAGTATTTTGTTTGGGGTACTCTTTTGTGTTCTATGAAAGACCAAAAAATTCGTATTATTTCATTTTTTGTCAGTTTAATTTCAGAGAACTGACAATCTAGATATATAGAGATACTTTAGTTCTTAAATCTATGATTATTCTTTCTTTTCCATTGACTTTCTGCCTTAATCATAAACCAAGTTCTATGTTTTTACTATTCTTATATATCCCTTATACTATTATTCTGTTCTTATTATATCTCTTATACCATTGGCTCTAGCTCTTACATGTGCAAAGGATTTGACCTTTTGCATATGTAGAGTGATTTATTCCTGAGAACTGGAAGCTGGGTTTGGTTCTATTTGAATTTCAAAAAGCACTGCTCATATTTTTTGAAACAAAAATTAAAAGCAGAGATTATTTTGCCATCATATGAATTTCTAAGCTTACTGATTTTTCTTTACCATGAATACAAAGAAAGGATTGAGCTTTAAAAATTATTAGAAAATTTCAAGAATAGCCAAACACATAGAGGAAGTACACTGTTAGCTTAGGGGCTGGGGGGAAAGTACTACCAGTGGGTATAGGATTTCTTTTTGGAGTAATGAAAATGTCCTAAAATTGTAATGAATATAACTCTGCAAATGTACTAGGATTTCTTGAAATGTAAAAAAAAAAAAAAAAACCAGTGTACTACAAATTAATTTTTATAAAAAATGAAATAATATACCTAACCTAAAAAAAAAATGAATATTAGAAAACCAAAGAACATTGCCCAGTTTGAGGGAAATAGGTGAACAATAAAGAGTTAATAATTTTAAGGAATTATTGCCATAGTAGTAAAATGTTGAGAAAAAAAAGTCCTAGGAATAGAATTGATTTACTGTTCAGTCTTAATGTGAGAAAGAATCAATTAACTTTAGTAGGCTGTTTAATTTTCTTTAAAGCCTGTGATTTAAAACAAAAACTTGAATTACTACTGGATGTGGTATGACATTTTGTAAAAAGATCTTATATTATAAAATGTAGCCAAAATAGTACAAGACAAAACTTGTGATTAGTCTCCAGGAACCACTGGTATAGAGGTAACAGGAAAGAACAATTATGCTGGGAGGAAATCTGGCCATTCAAATGAGGATTTCACTGAAAAATCCTTTTTAAGTTCTTCCCTATTTTCCCACAAGTAAAATGCTGTTTCTCATTTTAGGGCAAATCTGTATTTGTACAACTTCTTCTCCTGGTTATTCCCCAAAAGTATAATTACCCATTTAATTAAATTTAGCTATTAACTTAAGAACCAACTTTTTAAAACCTAGGATATCTGATGGAGAAGGCAATGGCAAGCCACTCCAGTACTCTTGCCTGGAAAATCCCATGGATGGAGGAGCCTGGTAGGCTGCAGTCCATGGGGTCGCTATGAGTCGGACACGACTGAGCGACTTCACTTTCACTTTTCACTTTCATGCAATGGAGAAGGAAATGGCACCCCACTCCAGTGTTCTTGCCTGGAGAATCCCAGGGACAGGGGAGCCTGGTGGGCTGCCGTCTATGAGGTTGCACAGTGTCGGACACTACTGACGCGACTTAGCAGCAGCAGCAGCAGGATATCTGAAAGAGAATGTATACCACACAGAAAAGCTGCCCAGCAGTCCCAGTAAATGGGATCATAAGCATAAAGAACCAACAATATGTGATTAAATGTCATAATGTCCTACTCTTCTTATTATTGTTCATTCACTAAGTCATGTCCCACTCTTTGCGACCCCATGACTATAGCCTGCCAGGCTCCTCTGTCCAAGGGATTTCCCAGGCAAGAATACTGGAGTGGGTTACCATTTCCTTCTCCAGGGGATCTTCCCTAACCAGGGATTGAACCTGTGTCTCCTGCATTGGCAGGCAAATTCTTTACCACTGAGCCAACCAGGGAAGCCCCTACTCTCTTGTATCCAGAGGTAAAAATTAAATTCAGAGTTATATTAACACAAAATGCACTCTAGCAAAGTAAATCCAACAAATGAATAAGAAAATGTTATAGGAAATTGGAACTAAGCCCCAAAGGATCTCCCTGCCCTTCATTCTTTACCATAATGAAAACTATCCCTCAATACCACAATTTACATTGTATATGGAATTGTTTTTACTGTAAACATTTACTAAAGAAATTATCTTTATCCTACTTATTGTGGAATTTTAAATTAATGAAATGACTTGTAAATTCCCTGAAATCCCCAAGTGGGATATAATTTACCTGGTACTAGAGACCAAGGAGACAGCATTCAACTTTACTCTGGGTTTTTAGAATAAGACCTCAGCAAACATCTCATGTCATTTGCTTTTAGATCATAAAATAAAATTGATGGTAGTCTAGCTCACAGGCACTTAGATTGGTTTTGTAAATTATTGGCTGACTCATACTCACTAAAGGCATCCATTTTATGCCAGAGGCTTTATTAGCAGTAAAGGAACACAAAGAGCAGATAAACAGAGGAGTCCACAGAGGCTGCTAGGTGTTGCAGACCTCCTGAAGCCTTCCTACCGTTTTTATCCTTACCCTAAAAATAATCTATGCATATCAAAAGGAGCCACTTAGTCCTTTGGCAACCCTCAGGCAAAAGGGGTAAAGAAAGGTTATTGTTGGTTTTACATAGAGGACTAGGAGAAGGCAATGGCACCCCACTCCAGTATTCTTGCCTGGAAAATCCCATGGGCAGAGGAGCATGGTGGGCTGCAGTCCTGAGCAACTTCACTTTCACTTTTCACTTTCATGCATTGGAAAAGGAAATGGCAACCCACTCCAGTGTTCTGGCCTGGAGAATCCCAGGGACGGGGGAGCCTGGTGGGCTGCCGTCTATGGGGTCGCACAGAGTCGGACATGACTGAAGTGACTTAGCAGTACATAGAGGACTACTGGGAAATTTTACCTAAATTATAAGTGAAACACAGAAAAGTGAGCTAAGTAGAGAATGACAGACTCCAAAATGACAAAAATGAAGTCTGACTGCACGGTAAAGAAGTTTCCAGAGAGAGGAAGTCATGCACTGGACAGAGCATTTCAATAACTGGTACAAAACTATAGCCACATACACACATATACACACATACACACACAGACACACTATATACAAACACATACTATATATACATCCAATTTATAGTTTATACACAGTACATAGTTTGCACTATATAAATATATATATGCACATATATACATCTATATATGTTTAAGAGAATCGTTTTTTTTTCCTAAATCTCAACTGTATGTTCTTCTAAAGGAGTGGGGTTGTAGATAATTCCGAAAAAAAATTATATATAGAAGAATAAATTTGGGGAAAGTCTGAGCTCTTTTCTCCTTTTATTAGAAAAAATGTACACAAAATAGCTTTACTATCTAACATTCTGCTGTAAGAATTTAGTCATAAAAAATTTCTAACCCTAGGAAAAATGGTATCTCTACACAACTTATCCTTTAACAATATATTCCTTTTTAGGCACAATTAGTTGCCCCAGTGCCTAATGTTTTCCAAAATGCAAAAAAAGAAACACAGTATTTATGGAAGAAAAAAATATAGGAGACTGCATATTCAAGGGCAGAGAATGAGTGAAATTAACTGTCTTTCAAATTAAGGTTCTTACACCACCTGCATCAGTACCATCTAGCAAGTGGGCTAAAATGCAGATTCGTGGCATTAATCAGAATCTCTAGGGAAAGAGTTAGGAATCTGCACTCTAAACACAAATCCCACATGATTGTAGTGTACATGAAATTTGAATCACTGCTACATTTCTACAGCTTTTAGAAACCGAAGCATGCCTCTCATTACATTTGAAGACTGAGCTATGAAACCAGTGTTTGCCGAGGTCTCTTTCTGTTACTAATCTGGAGCAAGGAGCAGGAAGTTGCATAGTTAAAGCTAAAAGCAGAGGCAAAATAGTGTTTTAAAGAGAGAAAAGAATTTACCTTCAAATCCCTGGTAGTTCAGTTGGTAAAGAATCTGCCTGTAATGCAGGAGACCCTGGTTTGATTCCTAGGTTGGGAAGATCCACTGGAGAAGGGATGGGCTATGCACTCCAGTATTCTCGGGTTTCCCTCATGGGTCAGCTGGTAAAGAGCCCCCAATATTCTTGGGTTTCCCTCGTGGCTCAGCTGGTAAAGAATCCTCCTGCAATGTGGGAGACCTGGGTTTGATCCCTGGGTTGGGAAGATCCCCTGAAGGGAAAGGCTACCTACTCCAGTATTCTGGCCTGGAGAATTCCATGGGCTGTATAGTCCATGGGGTCACAAAGGGTTAGACACAACTGAGCAACTTTTACAAAGGCTCCAAACCCATATGTAACAATGTATGGATTTCTTTGTACTAAAAGGGAATATGCAAATCCTTCTAATTAGAATGCTACAGATATTAAGAGACAGAAGTACTATAATTATAATGTTTTCAAATGGGCATATTAATTTATATTCATGTTTGACATTTCAGATTTTAATTCAAACTAAAGCGGGTAAGAAAAAAATTAAAACAAAACTCTTATGTCTGGGTGCTCTGCATCTCTGGAAAATTAAAACAAAACTCTTAT
Source organism: Bison bison bison (assembly GCF_000754665.1). Lineage (NCBI taxonomy): Eukaryota > Metazoa > Chordata > Mammalia > Artiodactyla > Bovidae > Bison > Bison bison. The sequence goes on along the minus strand of NW_011489342.1, from coordinate 2,707,335 downwards.
GTCTGGGTGCTCTGCATCTCTGGAAAATAAGTCCTTTGTTTTTTTTTTCCCAGAGTTATTATTGTAATGACAATTTGCTTTTTTTTAATTGAAATGTAATTTATAATATTGTGTTAGTTTCAGGTGTACAGCAAAATGAGTTAGTTATACATATATTTTTTTATTCTTCATTATTGTTATTACAATATAATGAATATAATTCCCTCTGCTATACAGTAAATCTTTATCTATTTTATATACAGTGGTGTGTATCTGTTAATCCCTTGGTCTTAATTTATCCCTCCCTACATTTCCCCTTTGGTAACTACAAGTTTGTTTTCTATGTCTGTGAGCCTGTTTCTGTTTTGTATCCAGATTCATTTTTATTATTTTTGAGATTCCACATATAAACAATATCACATACTATTTGTCTTTCTCTGTCTGGCTTATTTCACTCAGGATGATAATTTCTAGGTCTATCCAGACAACTTGCTTTTTTATGAGAGGTGAAAGGTATTATTTTTTCCCATAACATTTCACCAAGTTTCTTTTTCTCCTCTTGTAGTTTCCAAACAACACTGAGAAGTCACCCATGTCCTCAATTCAGTGGACAGATAGCATGCTGATATATAAATAGCATTATAGATGTAAGCAATATCTTGTATCACAAATAAGAGGAAAAGTACAAATTCATTTCTACAAGGAAAGATTCAAATGGCTAATGACCCATCTGAATCAGAATCATCTTTTCTTGTTTTTATAGCAACTCAGAATTTCATTTAATTACATAAGAAATTTTATAGCACTAATTTCCTCACTAGGCATTATTGTTTTACTGATTGATTTGGCTGTGCCAGGTCCTAGCTGCAGCACGTGGGATCTTTCAGCTGCAGCATGTGAACTCTTAGAGTTGCAGTATGTGGGATCTAGTTTCTTGTCCAGGGATCAAACCCAGGCCCTCTGCATTGGGAGCGCAGAGTCTTAGCTTCAGGACCTCCAGGCAAGTCCCTTAGAAAGCATTAATCATCATAATGCCTACCCGTGACATAAAATAAACTTCTAAACCAAAACATTAATGACAACTACAACCAAAACTAAACACCACATAGCACTGCCCAAAAGTTCACCATTAACTATTGCCCTCAAATCAGTTCAGTCCAGTCGCTCAGTCGTGTCCACCTCTTTGCGACCCCATGAATCGCAGCACGCCAGGCCTCCCTGTCCATTACCACTCCCGGAGTTCACTCAGACTCATGTCCATTGAGTCAGTGATGCCATCCAGCCATCTCATCCTCTGTCATCCCCTTCTCCTCCTGCCCCCAGTCCCTCCCAGCATCAGAGTCTTTTCCAATGAGTCAACTCTTCGCATGAGGTGGCCAAAGTACTGGAGTTTCAGCTTTAGCATCAGTCCTTCCAAAGAAATCCCAGGGCTGATGTCCTTCAGAATGGACTGGTTGGATCTCCTTGCAGTCCAAGGGATTCTCAAGAGTCTTCTCCAACACCACAGTTCAAAAGCATCAATTCTTCGGTGCTCAGCTTTCTTCACAGTCCAACTCTCACATCCATACATGACCACTGGAAAAACCACAGCCTTGACTAGATGGACCTTTGTTGGCAAAGTAATGTCTCTGCTTTTGAATACGCTATCTAGGTTAGTCATAACTTTCCTTCCAAGGAGTAAGCGTCTTTTAATTTCTTGGCTGCAATCACCATCTGCAGTGATTTTGGACCCCAAAAACATAAAGTCTGACGCTGTTTCCACTGTTTCCCCATCTATTTCCCATGAAGTGATGGGGCTGGATGCCATGATCTTAGTTTTCTGATATTGAGCTTTAAGCCAACTTTTTTACTCTTCTCTTTCACTTTCATCAAGAGGCTTTTTAGTTCCACTTCACTTTCTGCCATAAGGGTAGTGTCATCTGCATATCTGAGGATATTGATATTTCTCCTGGCAATCTTGATTCCAGCTTGTGCTTCTTCCAGCCCAGCGTTTCTCATGATGTATTCTGCATATAAGTTAAAAAAGCAGGGTGACAATATACAGCCTTGGCGTACTCCTTTTCCTATTTGGAACCAGTCTGTTGTTCTATGTCCAGTTCTAACTGTTGCTTCCTGACCTGCATATAGGTTTCTCAAGATGCAGGTAAGGTGGTCTGGTATTCCCATCTCTTTCAGAATTTTCCAGTTTATTGTGATCCACACAGTCAAAGGCTTTGGCATAGTTAATAAAGCAGAAATAGATGTTTTTCTGGAACTCTCTTGCTTTTTCGATGATCCAGCGGATGTTGGCAATTTGATCTCTGGTTCCTCTGCCTTTTCTAAAACCAGTTTGAACATCAGGGAGTTCACGGTTCATGTATTGCTGAAGCCTGGCTTGGAGAATTTTGAGCATTACTTTCCTAGCGATGAGATGAGTGCAATTGTGTGGTAGTTTGAGCATTCTTTGGCATTGCCTTTCTTTGGGATTGGAATGAAAACTGACCTTTTCCAGTTCTGTGGCCACTGCTGAGTTTTCCAAATTTGCTGGCATATTGAGTGCAGCACTTTCACAGCATCATCTTTCAGGATTTGAAATAGCTCAACTGGAATTCATCACCTCCACTAGCTTTGTTCATAGTGATGCTTTGTATGATGCTTCACTTGAATGTGAAGTCAAGTAAGGCCCACTTGACTTCACATTCCATGATGTCTGGCTCTAGGTCAGTGATCACACCATCGTGATTACCTGGGTCATGAAGATCTTTTTTGTATAGTTCTTCTGTGTATTCTGGCCATCTCTTTTTAATATCTTCTGCTTCTGTTAAGTCCATCCATTTCTGTCCTTTATTGAGCCCATCTTTGCATGAAATGTTCCCTTGGTAGCTCTAATTTTCTTGCCCTTAATAGTTTGATGCTAATTTCAAAACAACTGAAACCACACCACAGCTTTTTTTACAAATATATCTAAACAGAGTGGATAACCAAAGACACATTCAAAATGTCATCACACCCCTCTCCTCACTTTACCTGTTCATTTTCCTCACTTAGTTTCAATGTAAGACCGAGAATAACAGTTAGAAAATCAATAAAGCTGCTGAGTCACCTGGAGCTTGAAGAATTTTTCACAAAACCAATTATTTCCCAAATAAACTTTATTTTGAAAAGAATACCACAACAGAGTTGTTGAAATTTAAATATAACATATTTTAGCAGTATTACTGAGGCAAATTATATACAAGTGGAGTCACAGTTCATGTCTGATTATTCTTACGAATGAAAAGTAGTGCAAAGATGCTGCTACACTAAACAGGCAGATAATGTAAAAACAACCATAACCTATTTATATGCTGTCATTTCATACTTGTATCTAAATATTTAGGTGGGAATTGATCCAAATTCATGCAAGATAAATAATATGCTCCCTGAATAACCAAAATTCTTTTTCCTTTCCTCTTCCACCATAGATAGCATCATCAGTAATGTTTATACAATATAGCACGGGATGACAAGCTACTTTCTTTCCCTCAATAATACAGTACAAAGCTTTCTGTATTGTGGTTTGTAAGTCCTTCAAGTTGAGGAAAACAGCAGTGACAACTTAAGAGTTTTCTAAATATAGGTGATTTCATCAGAGAAAGGTGTTATTTATGTTCTTCCCAAGAACTTCCTGTTTTAGTGATGAAAATGTCCACATATAATCAGTGAAAGTCGTCCATACATGATGTAGTAATTGTTCATAAGTACCAGAGGTAAACAACTAAGATACATGCCTGGACCCTCTCGCCCCTAGGGTTTTTGAGGCAATTCAGTGCTCACCCTAAGATTATTCAATTAAACCAGAGACATTTCTGGATCATGGGATTTCAAAAGCACCACATACAGCCAGTTAACTATCTTCAAAGGATAAGGATCCAAGGACAAAAAACAGAGTTGACTACTAGGAGAGCAAACTGAAGAGAGAATCCTTTTCAATACCAGAGAGCAGTACAAAGATACTTAACTTGGGGATTGAAATCTGGGTCTACAAGTTAGTTACTGATTGACCTTGGGCACAAAAATCAATCTCTCTGAATGACAACTTTCTCATTTATAAAATAGGTACAATAAGATCTCTTTTTTTCATAGGCTTAGTGAGAATCGGACAATGATGCACTTGAGATCACTTTGTAAACTTACTCTTCTTAGCAAATGAGGTTTGGGTATTTTTAAAAAGTATTGGGGAAGAATTCCAATTTAAGATAAAATTATAAAATCATCAACTTTTGACTTGTGATAGACCTCTATTCAAAGGTAGCCGCTGTGAACTAACAACATTGTAAAGCAACTATACTTCAATAAAAATTTAAAAAAAAATAGTAGCTGCTGTGGGTCTGCCTCATTTTTTTTTTTTTTTGATGAGGCAGAAATGGGAAATTTTTTATTGTATCACTAATTTCTCTTATAAGACAATGTTACTGTAGTATAACACATTAGTTATAGACATTTATCAATTAAAGAATGAGGAAGGGCGATCTGCTAGCCTTAAAAAGTAAACAGTGACTCATTCCAACTCTTCACCTCCTTTGCAATATTTTGACACATTTTATTATGAAGAAATAAACACATAAATAATTTGTTCTGTTAATCATGGTAGGTCATTCATTGCTAGTTATGTAGCTTAAATCCCAGGCAGAATATTTCAATGTAAACATTTATAAATTATGAATTTTGTTACTCACTTCAGCATTGCACATCTCCTCAGTAAAGCAGTTACTTAAAAGTAGAGCTCAACAACCATTTTCCTGTTTTCCTCAAGCAGAGACTCAAAAGCAGTAACAGGCACACTGTTTCATTACAACATGAAAATAATAAGCCTTGGGTTATTGCTAAAGGCTTTTCAAATATCAGCATCTAACTTGGAGATGAGGGAAAAAGAAATAGAGGGTGCTGATCTGTGCTGTAACCTGTTCTTATGTGGGGCACGCTCCTGGTTGCAATATTTGAAAATTACATGTATGTAAGTAAAACATACGGCTTCACATGTGAAAGTGAAAAATGGTCCAGAAGTCTTCTCTTCAAAAACAGATCACCTTTTTCTTCCCAATAAGTTACCAGAAATAAATGTACTTAGAAGCCCTAAGGGGTTCTTCAAATAATATTCAGAAAAATATATAAAAATAAAAAAAAACAAAGCATGAACAGAACATAGTTAACAAATAAGACTTTCTTTCGGGATAATTACCCTTGCTTTTAAGGATGGATGCCATGTAAAATGGGAGACGTGTGTCTATAATTCATCATGTTTATATGTAAATTCTCTGGCAGATATAAATCCATCTTTGTCTTCATCTTCTTTATCAAAAATATCCTCTACCAAAACATCATGATGACTTTCATTCACCACTGCACCATGCTTTTCAAACTCCTTCTTTAAATACACTTTAACCTACAAAATAATGGGTCACAATAATTCAGATTCATAAGACACCCACATTGAGCCAATCAATATTATAGATTAGATGGGTAGTACATTTAGTTATATATAACAACTACTAAACAGCTACATATGATAGTAAAAGAGTTATAAAGAACTTTTCCCCTGAAAAGCTGTTTCTTTAGTGCTGTGGGCTTCCTAGGCAGCTCAGTGGTAAAGAATCCGCCTGCAAGGCAGGAGACTGACGTTCTATCCCTGGGTCGGGAAGATCCCCTGGAGAAGGAAAGGGCAACCCACTCCAGTATTCTTGTCTGGGAAATCCCATGGACAAGGAGGCTGGCGGACTACAGTCCATGGGATCACAAAAGATTTGGATGCAAGTAAACCACAACAAATAGTGCTATGGCAGAGACATTGAATACTGCCCGGAGGCAAACGTAAGGATTACAGCATGAGAAAAACACACAATGAAGCGTATTAATCCCAGTCCACCACAGAGTCAGGGATTTGAAAGACCGCTATCTTTCAATCCACTGAATTACCCAGATCTTGTTTTCTAACAAGGATCAGAACTCCAGGTATTTCTCTTAAAATCAGACTAGGTGATGGCCTTTTTACAATTTAAGTAGGTGACTAGAAACAGTAGCTGCTCTGGAACTCGGTGTGATCATGCCACTTGACCTTTCCATCTCAGAGATTAAAGCAAAATCCAGACTGATGAGTATTTAGACTAAAAATTTCCATTTTTACACAGATATTTGAATATATAAACAAAATATTGCCCCCAATTACCTACTGCTGCTGCTGCTGCTGCTAAGTCGCTTCAGTCGTGTCCGACTCTGTGCGACCCCATAGACGGCAGCCCACCAGGCTCTCCAGTCCCTGGGACTCTCCAGGCAAGAACACTGGAGTGGGTTGCCATTTCCTTCTCCAATGTATGAAAGTGAAAAGTGGAAGTGAAGTCGCGCAGTCGTGTACAACTCTTTGCGACCCCATGGACTGCAGCCTACCAGGCTCCTCCATCCATGGGATTTTCCAAACAAGAGTACTGGAGTGGGGTGCCATTGCCTTCTCCGCAATTACCTACTAGATTCACCATAATGCAGTTCAACTGTATTTTCATTTTTAATCATATTCCTCTGTTAGAGGAGCAATTTCAAACCTTCTCTCCTCCCTCTACCACCAATATGCAAACATAATGTGCACATTTATTTTTAAGATTAAGGGGATGTAATGCAGTTGAAAAAAGCGGGAGAGGCAGTGATAATAGATGCGCTAAGGTAGAACACGTCTCCAGGGTATACTGTGTGAATAAAGTGAGATCCCAAACAGTATGCGTAGTATGCTGCTTTTTGTGTAAGCAAGGGGGAAAGAAAACTGTATATTCATGTTTGCTAGTATTTGGATAAAGAAATACCTAGAAGAATACATTAGAAACTAATAAAACTGGATAGGAAGGAGAAGGTCACATGGTAGAAGAGGATATAGGTGGGAGAATGACTTCTTAATAAATCCGTTTATATTGAATTGATTTCTTTGAACCATGTGAATGTGTTGTTTATTCAGGATTTTTTAAAGGAAAGGGAATTAAAATTTATCTTGGATAGAAAAAAGTTTATGACTGATAAACACTCTGAGGTGTTATAAATTTAGTAGCTGTGGATCATGACCCTGTGGTTTATAACAACATATCTTATTCAAGACTCAATCATTTTCTGGTCATTGGAATGAAATGGACGAAAGCATAAAAAGGGACTTGATTTCTGACTAGCCAAGCCATAATGGAGAATGGGGGGAATGACTCAGTCGTGTCCAATCCTTTGAGACCCCATGGACTACACTATACATACAGTCCATGGAATTCTCCAGGCCAGAATACTGGAGTGGGGTAGTCTTTCCCTTCCCCAGGGGATATTCCCAACACAAGGATCGAATCCAGGTCTCCCACATTGAAGGCGGATTCTTTACCAGATGAGCCACAAGGGAAGCCCAAGAATACTGGAGTGGGTAGCCTATCCCTTCTCCAGCGGATCTTCCCAACCCAGGAATTGAACGAGGGTCTCCTGCATTGCAGGTGGATTCTTTACCAACGAGCTGTCAGGGAAGCCCATAATGGAGAATATGAGTAGACAAAAAATTTAAGGATACAGATCTTTCTCCATTTCTTTCCCCACAGAAGCCAGACTAAGACATGTATGTGTAGCAATGGCTGCAAAAGCCTAAATAAATTATATAGAGAAGTCCTCTTCCTTTCCTCTTTCTCAACACCAGGACCTTGAGGGAGCTGGGAAAGGTCTGTCTGCTTCTATGAAAAATCAAGACTGGGATCTCCTATTCTGAGCAAAACTGAGCATGTGATCTGCTTGCTGCTGCTAACTGCTAGATAATCACTATACAACTCCATTTAACAACCAGTGATATTATGCAGGACATCTATGTTTGTTACACAGTAACTCCAAAACAGGAATTTGTCTTGGTAAAACAGATCTTCAAAAACTCTGGGCAAGGGGGAAGGAAGGAAGAAGGGAAGGGATACTTAGGGAGTTTGGGAGGATATGCTACAAACTGCTATATTTACAATGGATAACCAACAAGGACCTCCTATATAGCACATAAAACTCTGCTCAATGTTATGTGGCAGCCTGGATGGGAGGGGAGTTTGGGGGAGTATGGATATTTGTATATGTATGGCTGAGTCCCTTTGCTATTTACCTAATTGTTAATTGGCTACACCACAATACAAAAAAAAAAAGTTTAAAAAAAAAGGGCAAGAACAAGATACAGTGAATCCTATTGCATTAAGGAGAAAAAAAGCAAAAGAATGGGAAGTCTCAATATACTTTTCTCCAATACAATGATTTCCTATGGAAAAAAAAAGGCAATTTTCAAAGCATCAGTGTTTAAGAAAACTTATAAATAACATTTTACACAATAAAATAAATTTTATTTAAAAATATATTTCTTAAAAAGTGAGTTAAAAGGAAGGAAGGAAAAAGGAAGGGAAGAAGGGAGGAAAAAGGGAAGAGAGAGAGAGAGAAAGGGAAGGTCACCTCATTTTTAGAGAGTTTCCAGTCATCATTAAGATCCATTTCTTGGAATGACTCATGGGATCTTGGTCCATTTCGAATCTCCAGGAGATCAATGTTGAATATCAATGTACTTTCCGGGGGAATTTTACCTGACACGTAGAGAGGGTGGGGGTTAAGTTTTATTTAAAAGATCACAAAGTTTAGATGGTAGAAAACTTGCAGTAATTAACAAAATACTATTTTAACTGAATTAAATGAAGAACATTTCTCAGACTATCACATATAGAGAAATTATTTATAGTTTATTCAAGCAAATAGAATAAAGATAGAACAATCCAAATTATTAGATCCAAAAGAGAGTGTTTTGACCTTGCAATTAAAGATTGTTTTGTACACACACATACACACACACACACAGATGCCTCATGGTCTGAGCATTAAATTTCAAATATAATTAATAGATTACATATTATATGTCAAGAATGACTTAATGGGCTTTCATTCAGAGTTAATCATAGTAGAAGTGATTTACTAACTTTTGGGTCAGAAACTCCTGGCCTAGAGACACATCCAGCATGGCCATTTCCACCACTGGGAGGCAGTATGTAACAAGGTGAGCTCACCCTGGGACAAAACACATCTGCCTTTCTCTAAGTCTCAGTTTTCTCATCTGGAAGCAAATTCAACACATGTTGAGGAAATTCCATGGGAGGGGGAGACATAAAAATAAATTGCTGAGAAGGGAGATAAAAATCTTTTAAAGTGAAAAGAGCTTTGTTAGAGTCCCAGGGACCTTAAAAAAAAAAAACAAAAAACTAAACAAAACCAAAAACTTCTGGGAAACTGACATTTTTTTCCAATTTGTTTTCTTATAAGTATAATTAACATGCAGATCTGGGTAAAGATTACAAATATTTCTTAGTGCCCCACTCCCTCATCCCACATATTCCCATGAAAGAGCATTTGTAAGCATCCAAAGAACAAAACTTACACTGTGTGCTGAAGCTTACCATTCCAGATCTAGGCAGAGGGCATGCACTAGAGGTCATGAAGAAAACTGGAATCTTTCCAAAAGGAGGCATGCAAACATGGTACTAAAAAACTACAAAATTTGTGTTTAAGTACATGTTAGCAGGATTAGTTTCATGGGACTCTGTTTTTAGGAAATGACTCAAATTCAGATCTCTAACTTGTTACAAAGTAAAATCAAGTTAAATGGAGTATGGAGAAAGAGACATGGACTAATACCACTTAGTATTTATATTAATATACTAATATCATTTATATAGACAGAAATTATAAATACCATTTAATATTTATATAAATATTAAAGGTGAAACAATAAAGATACAGAAAAGTGAAAGAATATGTTAAACATCAGATACTTGATTTTATCCTCTAAAAGGATCATTATTAAAATCAGAGTTGAATTTTGTTAGTAAATCCTGTTCTTTGCAGAAGATTTACATAAATATTAAAAGGAGAAACGTTAAAGATACAGGAAAGTGAAAGACTATGTTGAACGTCAGAGAAACATTTTCAAGATTCTTGATTTTATTCTCCAAAAGGATGACTATTAAAACAAGAATTGAATTTTGTAATAAATCCCACTTAATGCAGAAGATTTGAATAGCAAGGTCCATTTAGAATATGTAATACTTCATATATGGCACCTATGTTCTTCTTAGGAAACTGGGGTAGGAAACCATAGTCCCCGCCTTATAAATGGTTAAGCTTGGAGGCTATGAAGTCTGTATTTTTACTACATCAGAGTGGTTTTATGTCTAGTTCTAATGACTTCTTAAACTTTTTTTCTTCATTACGTACAGAATGTGGAAGAGATAGAACCAAAAAATAAAAATAACTCCCAGAACCACTGTCCATTATCAACATTCTATTTCCTTGTGATTCACTTTGTATGTATATATATTTTTTCCTAATACTATCATACTATATCTTTGTTTTCTTATTTTATATGTAACATTATAGCATACATATTTTAGATATAATTTTTTTTAATGTTTAAAATACTCTTTTATTTTAAATATTTATTAGTTTTATTTGGCTGTGCCAGGTCTTAGTTGCAGCACACAGGATGTTTGATCTTTTTTGAGGCATACAGGATTTTTAGTTGCAGTGTGTGGGATGTAGTTCCCTGCCCAGGGATCAAACCTGGGCCGATACATTGAGAGTGTTGGAGTCTTAGCCATTGGACTACTAGGGAAGCCCCGAAATGCCATTTTTAAATAACTGGGTCATATTTTATTTAGCTACACCTCTGTTATTATACACTTAAGTTGATTTCAGTCTTTTAGCTATTAAAAACAACATAGTGATGGACATTCTGTTTATAAATCTTCCCCAATACCAGATTATTACCGTAGGTTAGATTCTAATGAAGGAATTATAGGATGCATGCATATAAACATCTTTAGGCTTCTTATAAGTAGCCCTGTGGAAAACTGCATGGTCTCCCACCTGAACAACAGGTTTTATTGGCTGCCCTAGAATACTAGCACAAAGGCTCCCTGGACCAACTAGCCCAGTTGCTTCTGCTTTATTAAACTCATTTCATGACATTCCATTATTTATTTAAATAAATTATAAAACAATTTTAAACATGAAAAGAACCTCCAATAAAAGCTCTGTTGTGGGAGATGTCAGTTGTGACTCATACAGAGCTCACATCTAAAACTGCATTTAATTCCTTAATAATCTGTATTTCAAATGTTCAACTCATCAAAACAGCTATACTGAGTAGTCTTTCTTTTTGCATTATTAAAACAAATCAGTAAGTTTCAACTGGGGAGGACAAAAAAGTCTGGGAGACAATGGAGACACTGGCACAACAATGTGAATGCACTGAATTCCACTAAACTACATACTTCAAAATGGTAAACATTATGTTATATATATAATACTACCATTAAAAAACCCCACCATATTGGTGAGCAATAGTAAACAAAGTTGAGATTATAGAACATTTTTTCATTGATAGTTCAGTTGACCATTTATATATTATGATTAATTGGCCACTTCAAATGGTAATCAAGACAAAATTATATTTTCCTAAGATATACAAGTCCTGTATTTACTTCTTGAAAAAAAAATACACAGTAGTTACTACCTTCTATGCCTAATCCAGAGAAGAATTATAATGCTGTAGTACAAATGTAGAATCGTTATTACCTTTTCCTTCTTTTCCATAGCCCAAGGCAGGAGGAATGGTGAGCTTTCTCTTCTCTCCTACACACATTCCCTTCAAGCCCTGGTCCCAACCTTTGAGAGCCTCCAGGATGCCCAGGGTGAACCAAATAGGCTGACCATTGTTATGTTTGTGACTACAACAGAAAGGAAACACATTTGGACTCTTTAGTAACTTTATCATTGCTCCTGCTCATGCTCAGTCGCTAAGTTGTGTCTGACTTTTTGCGATCTCATGGACTATAGCCTACCAGGCTCCTCTGTCCACAGGACTCTCCAGGCAAGAATACTGGAGTGGGTTGCCACTTCCTTCTCCAGGGGATCTTTCCAATCCAGGGATGGAACCCGTGTCTCCTGTGTCTCCTGCACTGGCAGGCAAATTCTTTTACCACTGCACCACCTGGGAAGCCTTGTTGTATACCAAGTATTATCTAAATGCTTTGCTTCTTTTAAGTCTAACAGTGATCATATGAGATAAGTACCATTATTACACCATTGTACAGTGGAGGAAACTGAGGTTAAGTGTGCCAGTATCTGACCTAACTCCAAAGTTCAAAGTTCAAACTTTGAATTCCAAAGTTCAAAGTCTTAATCGCACAGTGATGCTTTCCCTGGGAGACCACTAGGGTGCAGAGAGGGATAAAATAATGGAATATGGATGAGTTTGGGAAGGAGGATGAGAGGCTAAGAATACTCACATGGACAATGGAGAGTCGAGAGCACAGTATCTTATATCCTCTCTACAACCTTTCCTGATGTACAGCCTGCTGATGGTTCTGACAGGTGCAAGAGGCTGCTCTTCAGCCCTGAATCCCCATTCAGACCCTGGTCTAATTCTCTCCCTAGGTGTTTATTGTGGGGCTATGCAAGGCAGTCTGGAAGAGTGGCCCCTCAAAGACTAGAGAAGAAGTGAATGGTCAAGATATCCTGGCTCATGAGAGGCCAGCCTAAGAAAGCCAACCTGATGGGCTACTGGAGGGGCTTGTGGGCTGAGTAGTATCTAACCCAATTAACTCATTCAGTGCAATAAAGGGGCTTCTCTGGTGGCTCAGATGGTAAAGAATCTGCCTGCAATGTGGGAGACCCAGGCTCGATCCCTGGGTCAGGAAGATCCCCTGTAGAAGGGAAAGGCAACCCACTCCAGTATTCTTGCCTAGAGAATTCGATGGACAGAGAAGCCTGGCAGGCTACAATCCATGGGACCCCAAAGAGTTGGACATGACTGAGACTAACATCACTTCAGTGCAATAAGGGAACTGGCCTATTCTCTTGTAGGTGAGAACTGGAAGTCGTTCTACTAAGCTTCCTAAGTACCATGGTCACTAAATGTAGGTAAAGGTCCTCACTTCTTTTCTTGAATTTGGCCCATGATCAAAGTAGCAAAATGGCAACTGTAGAACATAGAGGAAAGCTAGAACAGAATAAAGAAAGAAGAAAGAATCCAGTGCCCAGTGCTGTTACAGTTTTGGGATGTTTACTGTCATGCTAAAGGATTTAGGCCATTTACCACGTAACTTATGGTTCTTGAAATGATGAACGTACTTTATAAAGGGATCATTTGGTGGTACTTTCATTATAATACTCAGAGTTAGCAGGTTTTGACCATTTACATGGAGGCTGCATGACAATATTCCCCTGATCAGGAAGTAGAACTTCAGTAGCAAAGTGTTAAATAATGTCAAGTGGTTTGCACTGAAGTCCACACAGGCTTTTGGTTCTGAGACTTGAAAGGCTGGACCTAAAATAGATCAGACTAAAATAAAAATGTAATTGAAAGTTTCAAATGCAAATCATAATATTGTTTAATGTCCAATGTGGCACTGTTCTCATTGAAAAAAAAAGATAGGGCTATTGAGAATTCAGTGGCAAGCTACCATCTTGGAACTTTTTTCAAGGACTAACAGAGTTCAGGGAAGAGTGCCACTGACTTCAGAACGTCATGACAGACCGGATTGGAATGCCCGGTAAAGGCAGTTTATCAGAAAACAAGGTCTAGGAAGGGCCATGAAACTTTGCTGCTTTAGTTCATGTCATTCTCTCTACCTGGGATGTCCCCCCTTCCTCATTCTCCACCAAAAAACCTCCATCCATCTTTCAAGACCCATCTCAGTTATGATCTCTGGGAAGTCGCTCTCTTTCCCCACCTTTAGAGCACGATTAATTCTAGAGTCCATTACGCTTTGTGAGCACTTCGAACATTCTGTCCTTTACATCATGAGTTATTTGTCTTCCTTCCCCCCTGTAGACAGTGTCCTGCTGGAGAAGAAGCCACTCTTAGTCATCTTTGTATCCCTAGGGCCTGACTTGTGGTCGCTCAGTAAGGATTTGATTGATGGATAGATGAATGAATGGATGAGGCTGGAAAGAAGTCAGATATTTAAATTTTCTCTAGTATCAAACAAAAGGGCTAACATAAAGAAATGTTCAGTAAATACGTTTGGAATGGAATCAGAGATTCAATGCCTAATTGGAAATCACTATACTTTTAAAAGATTTCCATTTTGCAATTTCTTTCTTTATGAAGCAGAAATAATGATAGTGTAACCACCTGAAAATCCTTCACTGTAGGTATTGGATTAATCTTCCATAACCACACCCACACCCGTCAATGAAGTCTTTGATTTCTAGAAAGAAATAATGAAATGAATCATGGTCCTGTGCCTTGACCAAAGTGTCATCTATCAGAACAGAATTTAAGTAAGTCAATGAACTAACGTTAAAATATCCTATGACAAGCAAATAAATGATTGTATATTCTGCTCATGAAGTTGCTCTGAAAAGCTAAAGTAAATTTCACCTACACCAAAGTTATTTTCCCTCAGGATCAAAGTTTGAGAAATGAGAATTCCTTTAAGTCTTTTCTACTTATTGCCTAATTATACACCTAGATATTTCTACAGTATTTCAGAAATTCTAGTTCTAATTTTTATAATTAAAAAAATTACTGTTTTATCTTGAGCACATGTTTCCAATAAGATCTTCAAAGGCCTTGTTATATAAGATTGGGTTTCAACAACTTCCTTTCCCCATAGAAAGAAATTAGATATTTCAGTTTTTTTAAAGAGATAAAGTTGGTACGCGCCACTATCCCTGCCCAAGAGCTGGCATATGTGGGTTGAGTTCTTTTATTATTTTACCCGAAGGGTATAATTACTTACGTGGAGTGAAATAAGGAGCCGTCCTTTTCTAAGTAGCCTTCATAATGGACCAACATCAAATCCCCTCCTTTGGTCTTGCGATGGCAGATGAACGGCTTCTGGAGAACTTCAATCTTCACTTCTGGTTCTGGGATGAGAGCCCCACTCAAACAAGTTACTAACAGTGTCAGGACCGCATTCCACAAGAAAAGCCTCATGTTGCCAGGGCAGGAAAGAAGTTGCTACAAAAACACAGAAAGGGCCCCCGACCTCATAGAGTTAAGAAAGTAGTTGAAGACTTAAAGACAACAGCCTCTGGCAAGTCATGACTCCCTCCCTTCCTAGCAGACGTGGCACATTCACCACCGACAACTTTCCCACGCTTTGCGAACTCACCTCTAAAGAGTTAAGCCCAACCCCTGCCCTGACTGGCTCTTACAACGCTGGCTCCTGGAAAGACGGCCTCCCATTGGCTTGTGATTCTGTCCCTCAGGAGTCTCTCAAGCCAATGGTGTCACAATATTGCAATTTGCAGTTCCGCTGAGGGGAGGTAGCGCAGAAGCAAACCACCCGGAGTGGTCCTGAAGGCCCGGGGATTACAGAATTCCACAATTTAGGAATTGGAGAGAGGGGTGGGGAGCACAGCTAACCGGAAACCTCAGACAGATTCCGAGATGTAAAGAAATCGCAGGGGTGTGAAGTCCTGGGTCCAGGGGAAATGGCACAGGTCTCAGGAAAGACTCCTTTCGTCTCACGGTTGGTGAGAGAGCCCGCTCCCTTCCCCCCAACACCCCGCACACCAAAAAGTATGGTAAGGGGGCTTCCCAGGTGGAGCAGTGGTAAAGAATCTGCCTGCCAGTGGTGGAGACGCTGGAGACTCGGGTTCCTAGTTGGTTCCCAATTCCTGGTTGGGAAAGATCCCCTGGAGTAGGAAATGGCAACCCACTCCAGTATTCTTGCCTGGAAAATTCCATGAACAGAGGAGCCTGGTGGGCTACAGTTCATGGAATCATAGAGACGCAGGCGACTGAGCACGCAGGCATGTAACAGTGGTTTAGGTTTCAAAGTGCTTTCTGGTTCTTCGTGAACCTCACTACTCTGTGGGTAAGGCAAGTTCTTTTATCCCTCTAAAAGATAAGTTAATATTTTGGCTAGGAGAGGTTAAGTGTCCTGCTTAAGTTTATTCAGCCCCAAAAGCAGTTGAGCTCCATCATCCCAACATCTGATTCATTCTACAACACCATACAATATTATGGTCACTAATAATTTTAGATGACCTTAGTGTAGAGGGTCAATAATGACAAAAGACCCTGCTGCTGGGAAAGACTGAAGGCAGAAGAGGGTGACAAAGGATGAGATGGTTGGATGGCATCATTGATTCAATGGACATGAATTTGGGCAAACTCTGGGAAATGGTGAGGGACAGGGAAGTCTGGGGTGCTACAGTCCACGGAATCCCGAAGAGTCGGACACAACTTGGCCACTGAACAACAAAAGTGTAGATGGTCAATAATGGCCTCTATCAAGGATAAGGATATACAGACCTCTGTTTTAAAGCAGAAATAGTAATCACAGTTATGAATTATACAGGCTAAGTTTAAAGATTTTGTTTTACATTTTTTGCATAATTTCAAAAGCAATACTTGTTCATTAAAGCTGACTTGGAAGAAACTGGAAAATACTCGTTTCCAGTTAAAATACAGGAGTCACAGCATAGGGCTTTCTGACAACCCATCTGTGGGATGGGGTGGGAGGTGGGAGAGAGGTTCAAGAAGGAGGGGATATGTGTATGCTGCTGCTGCTGCCGCTGCTGCTAAGTCGCTTCAGTCGTGTCCGACTCTGTGTGACCCCATAGACGGCAGCCCACCAGGCTCCTCCGTCCATGGGATTTTCCAGACAAGAGTACTGGAGTGGGGTGCCATTGCTTTCTCCAGGATATGTGTATACCTATGGCTTATTCATGTTGCTGTATGGCAGAAACCAAAACAGCATTATAAAGCAATTATCCTCCCATTAAAAATAAATAATTAAAAAAATACAGGAGCCTAATTAAATTTGAATTTCAGATAAATAGCAAATTAATTTTTCTGTTTTTATTTGTGAACTCTGGCAACAGATTTTGCAAACAAGAGATTTTATTTACTTCTTTAGATTACACTAAAGAAAAAGAAAAAAATCTGTAACGCCACCATGCAGAAATAGTCATCAACATTTTGGCACATAGTTTTGTGACATATGCCTAAAATAATTAGGATCCTACTGTACACTGTTTTGTAACCTGCTTTTACCACAGAATCTATAGTTAACATTTTCCCTAGTCAAATATCCTTAGCACAGAACTTTCTCACACTTTAATATGCATGGGAATCCCCCCTGGAGATCTCCTTCAGGAGTTTGGGGCCTTGCATCAAGATCCTACAATTCAGATAAGCTCCCAGGTGCCTTCAGTGGGGCTGTACACGGACCACACTTCGTGCAGCGGAGGTTTTAGAGTTTAAAGATCTGTTTTTGCTCCCTGGTCACTCACAGTATTCTATAGTGAAATTCCCATCATCTCCTTATGCCCTATGGTTGGGTACCCCCTCAATATCCTTGAAGTGTGTAGGATCAGTTAGCCTTGAAATGACAGTCTCTGAAGACTAGAATCCAGCGGGCACCCTAAGGGGCCACGGTGGCTCCCAAACATCGGGAGGTGGAACCCATCTATGGTACCATAGAGTCAAGTCTGTGTTCCCCTTTGTCCCAGAGGCCTCTCTACTCCCTTCTCACTCTCCCTCTAGTCGCAAGCCTGCCCGCCCGGACTCATTTTCCCTGCGGGCCTCTTTTCACTAGGTCAGCCACGCCGGCATCTCAGCTAAACTCCGGGGTGGATTTTGGGAACCGGCGCGCAGGCGGTGCACTGGGCATGCGCGAGCGGGCCCTGAGCCCGGTGGGTCGAGCACTCAGGTAGTGCGCCGTGGCGCGGCCAGCGACCGGCTACTTCACTCGCGACACTTTGGTGACTTCAGTCGCCCCTCGAACCCACCTAGTACCTTGGCCTCCTTAAGGACAGCGCGCCGCCTGCGGCGCCTGGGACCACCGGCTGGCCGCGCTCTCACGTGCGGAGGCCGCC
>NW_011489342.1:2687432-2689302 GCF_000754665.1 Bison bison bison | reverse complement strand
GGAGGGGGTGCTGTATAAGTGGACCAACTATCTGAGCGGTGAGTAGGGGGCGTGCCAGGGTTCCAGTCCTTTGTCTGAGCCGAGGGAGGGCGGCGTCGGGACTCGCCTCTTGGGCGTCGGGGTCGCGGTCTCTTCTGAGATCTGAGAGGCCTGCGTGGACTGGGAATGTTTTCCCACAGCAGTTCTCTGGCTCCGTGCGGTACAGACACAGCCCCCTGTGGGGGCTGGGTGGGAGTGCCAGCTCTCCTCACTTCCGAATCCTGAGATTTGGGGTGACTTGAAAGGCACGATGCCCTCGGTGTCAGCGGGAGGGAAATGCTAATTCCGACTGTGGGGTCCTCTGGGAGCCTCGAATTCTGGCGAAGGAGCTGGTCTCGGGAAGGTTTCGCGTGAATGCGAGCAGAGGTCAAAGGTTCTTTTTCAAAGTCCCCATTACAAGCACTTTCCTTTTGTCACTTGCAGAGTTACCTGAGTGCAGACCAGGGTATCTGAGTTTCAGCCCCGAAGTATGCACGTTTTTGGTTTTCTCACCGAACATTTCTTTTTGTTTTACTCGGAAATGACCGTAAAATAGGATGCAAATATTAGCAACTCTTTTCTTGCCCTGCTGAACAGAACGGCTTAAAAATAGTACCCCACCCCCTTTTTCCAATTTGTGGAAGTACTTCATATCTTGAGAAGGTCATAACTATTTTTCAGCTGTGAATATGATTCAGAAGGAGAATTTTCATAAATGAGTATATAAATAAAAGCCTTCTGTGCTCTGGAAACTGTGCTAGGCCCTTTTTTGAAATTAAACTTTTTATTATGGAAAATGAGCTAGGCAGGCTCTTACAGTTTTAACAGCAATTTGAAATGAGAAATATTCTCAGTGATTCTTAAGTGGTGGAGGTGTATTTTCCCATCCTGTGGAGCCTAGGATTTTTTTTTTTTTAGGGTTGTAGTATGATCCTCAGGGGTGTTTTAAGGACGTTTGTGTCTGGGAGGATCAGTTGGCAGTAGTGACTTTGATGAGGTTATAAAGCACAGCTGAAAGTGCGCCTGTTGATGGCACCCAGAATCTCTTCCCTATGCATAGTGTGATTACAAGTGAATTCTGTTTATTTTTCTTGTGATCATTAGTAGAAACTGAGTGAGGAGAAGTGTTTTAGAAGACCTGCTGTTTGCTTCAGGGACCTTCATTTGATGTATTAGATGTAGATACCTCATGACTGGGTTTGGCTGAATGTTAGGGAGGATGTTTGATCAAGTGATTTGCCTCAGAGGTATCTCTCAGCTCTGAGATGTAGGATCTTATGCCCCTGAGTGAAATTTAGTCACTGGTCTTGGTTCTTTCACCCCTTTCCATCACACGTGCCTTTTAACTTATTTCTTTGATCCTCAGTGCTCTTTTTTTTCCATCTCCCTTTGCCCTCTTTTTTTCCCCTCTCCTTTCTTGCTCTTCTCCTCCAAGTTTACCTCTTTTACCAAGTTAAGTCTGTTGTTACTATACCTACTTCTTGCTCATGAAATGGCCTTTTCCCCCTGACTGTCTTTATGTATCCTTCAAAAAAGCTAAATTTCTCTGGAAGGATCTTTGGAATCTTTATCATGTGGTGCCCGTACCATCTGTTCTCTTGGAAAAAGTCTACTTTTTTCTGCCCTAAGTGAGAGAAGTTAATTTTGTGAGTGATACCATCATGGTGAAAGCCCTAAAGAAAAGAAACTGGAGCCATTGCCAGTGGCTGGCTTTACATTTTGCTGCTTGTTCCCCTGTCCCTCAAGCCACCTCATTGTGGACACACTGTGCATAAAAGCCCATCACACCACGGGGGACTTTTCCTGGATGTGTATGTGCGTGCGTGCGTGCGTGCGTGCGTGCGCGCTCAGT
>NW_011489342.1:2654249-2687332 GCF_000754665.1 Bison bison bison | reverse complement strand
CAGCTCCCAGGCTCCTCTGTCCATGGAATTTTTCAGGGAAGAATACTGGAGTGGGTTGCCATTTCCTATTCCAGAGGATCTTCCTGGTCCCAGGATCAAAACCGCACATCTCACTCAACGTCCTCTGAATTAACAGGCGAATTCTTTACCACTGTACTACCTGGGAAGCCTTCCCTAGGTATATTTAAAATTACCGTCCAGTGCATTCTGTTTCCTTAGGAGATACATTTACTCTGGAAAGGAATGGTAACAACCTAGACGAAGCAAATGCATCCTAGTTTCTTTTCCTCGCCTGTGCAAGTTAGTCTCCCCAAAAGAGCATCCTGTGAGTGTTAATGACAAGCGCTAATGAAGACACCATTTTCTTCTCCTGAAGCTTTTTTTTTAAAGTAACATTTTTTTTTCTTATGGTTTTGCACATAGTAATTTAAAAATACATGTAATATCTGTCTAAGTTTTTGTTCATTTTGAGTTTTTCTCCAAAGAGATTACTTAACCCATTTGTGTATTTCTGTCATGTCGACAGCTTGATACGGGATACATTATGTCCAAATCTGAGTAGAGAATTAGCAAAATCAGTTTATCAGCCAATCCTTGGAATCCTTGGAGGATGTTGTTAATTTCATTCACCAGCTGCTGTGTGCTGGGCCCTGTTCTGGGCAAGGGGCAAGCAGTGTTAAGACAGACACTGTTCCTGCCTTTCTTAAACTTACAGTCTGGTGGGGGAGACAGGCATTCATTGGATAAGTGGTTAGAAGCAGGTGCTCAAGTGTGTGTGATTTGAGAGGGGAGGAAGGGAGAGGCAAGTCTGGGTCATTGGGGAAGGCTTCTTTTAGGAAACTATCTAAGCAGAGCCTAAAGGTTAAATAAAAGCTGGGTAGGTGGTGAGGCCAAGGCAGAGGTGCAGTTGGAGGCTGTAAGGAGAAACTTTTTAGGCACGGGGAATATCAGCGTGAAGGCCGTAAAGCTGGATAAAGACTGGTGAGTTAAAGGAAAGAAGACCCAAAAGTCTGGAGAGTTGAGAAGAGGCTCCAACAAGACTGCAGAGATGGGGGGCAGGCCTGAAATTGCACAGCCTCATAGGCTGGTTTAAGCACTGCAGAGTGATTATTCATGCACATGTGTATGTGTGTGTGTGCTCACGCACATGTGCGAGTGTGCATGTGTAAGTAAGAAAGAAATGATGAAATTGTTTAAAAGCTTACTTTGGCTACATTTGTTGTATTTTGCCAAATACTATAGTTATTTTGTGAGCTTCTCTTGCCTCTTGAAACTGTTTAGGTTTCAATTACTGAAAGTTGTAAACATCCATCAAGACCTGAGAATAGCTGTATCTTAATTGCTTGCATGAATGTACTGCTAAAATACAGAAAGAGAAAAGAAAAGTCTCTTTTACCTAATATAGTAGGCACACTCAAGTACCCTGTGCTCCATCAGAGAAAAGGAGAAAAGGAAAAGAAAAGGAGTGTCTGTGTATTTTCTCTAACATTCTTGAGCTACCCAGTTTTAAGCAGCAGAACATTGGGTATTTAGTGTCCAGCCCTATCTTCACATATTGGAGGATTAAACCAGAAATGGAAAGGGAATAGATTAAACATTTCACAAACATCTCTGTTGTATGAGACATAATGCTAGGCCACTGTGAGTTTGTTATTTGTATCTTTCAAGCCCTAAACGTTAGTCGAGGGGCATTATACCTGCTTGGTTATTCGTTAATGCTCCATAGTAGAACGCTAGTTGAGGAGTCAGAGAAACCTGAGGTCTGGTGCCAGCTCTGTCACTGCCAGGGGCAAAGTCACTTTATCACTCTGAGCTTTAATATCTTCCTCCATAAGAGTGATGAGATTTACCCATTAATAATTGTAACAAGAGTAAAAAGACTTAAACACTTCTGATGTTCCAGACACTATTCTAAACATTTTGCACAGATTAAGTTACTTAATCTTTGCAGCAATTGTAGGAAGCAGTTGACTTTATTATTTCCAGATGAAGACATTGAGGCACAGAAAGATGGGGGAAGGGACTGGCCCAAGGTTACAGAGTTAGTAAGTGCCTCCAGCATCAGTGCTCCATTCATTACATAATACTTGCAAAGGTCCTTCCTGCTTGGTCATTATATAATTCTAGCTGATTCATAATGTACCTATATTTAAAGTATGTTGGCCTGGAATAGCAGACTCTATTTGGGAATGGGAGGTGGGGAGGAGTCTGGGAGCAAGGAGGACTGTGCCCAGTGTTGTGCATGTGTTTTGTCACTCAGAAATTTTCAGAACTGCTCTGAGCTTTCTGCTTTCAGTTTTAGTTCGCTTTCCTGCCCACTCAGCACACAGGAGGGCTGCCGTCATGAGCTCTAGCCAGCTACAGGCTTCTTGGGCCCCTCCAGTGCGTTAGGGCACAAGCACATTGCAGTCCTGCATTCCAAAAATAACAGAAGCTTGCATCACGCTCGCCAGATGATGGTCTGCGAAGGTGCTATAGTCTTGCTTATCCCCCCAGGTAGGAGGTGATGCTTGTCCACGTATGTTTGTGCTGGGTAGACAGTACTAAGGAGTCATCTGGAGTGTGAGTGATCCAGAGCATGGGCTCACAACCACTAGTCAACCTTTTTTGTTGTAATTATTTTTAAATATCTTTACCAAGATAGTAATTAATTAATCTATCGTGAATTTCACCCATTTAAAGTATACTCATCAGTGTTTTTTAATATATTCACAGAGTACAACCATCACCACAATCAATTTTAAAACATTTGCCTTATCCTGAAGAGAAATACCAACTAGTGATTGTTCCCACCCCACCCCCTCTTGCCCTTGGCAACCACCAAGGTTATATACAGTTGCCTGTCTATATAAATTTTTGTCAATTCCAGACATTTTATATAAATGCAATAAATGGAATCATACATGATATGGTCTTTCTTTACCTCGCATAATGTTTTTTTGCTAGGTTCATCATTGTTGTGGCATGCGTCAGTACTTTATTCCCTTTTGTTAAGAAATAATATTCTACTATATGGAAATATCATTTTGATTATCTACTCATCCATTGATGAACATTTGGATTGCTCATTTTTTTTGGTTAATATGAGTAATGGTGCTGTGAACATTTGTGTCAGATTTTTGTGTGGATGTGTTTTCATTTCTCTTGAACATTAATCAGAGAAGTAGAATTGTTGGATCATGTGGTAACACTTTAACGGTTTGGGGAACTGCTGAACTTTTCCAAAGTGGCTTCTCTATTTTATACTCTTGTTAGTAATGAAAGAAGGTTCTTATTTCTTCACATCCTCACCAATACTTGTTATTGTCTGTCTCATTATATCCATCCTAGTGAGTGTGAAGTGATAAATCAGTGTGGTTTGATTTATATTTCCCCAGTGACTAATGATGTTACTCATCATTTCATGTGCTTATTTAGCCATTTGTGTATATCTTCTTTGGAGAAATGTCTATTCATATCCTTTGCCCATTTCTTAATTGGATTATTTATTTTTTCATTATGGAATTGTTAGGGTTCTTTATTCTAGATACAATTTCCTTATCACATATATTATTTGCAAATATATTTTCCTGTTCTGTAGATTGTCTTTCACTTCCTTATGGTATCATTTGCAGCACATTTTTAAATTTTGATATTTATCAAATTTTTTGTTTATTGCCTGTGCTTTTAGTGTCAAATCTTAACACTTTGCCTAACCCTAGGTCCTATTTTTTTTCTAGAAGTTTTTTTTTTTTAATAGTTTTAATAGTTTTAGCTCTTCTTAATCTCCATGAGCTTCAGCTTCGTGACAGCAAGAATAATAGCCATACTTGGTCTGTTATAAGGATGAAATGGATAGCATATACAAACCCGCCTGGTACATAGTTCACTTAAGGATAGGTTAATTGGATAGTAGTTTTGATTAATGATGCCAGGAAAAAAATCAGTTTGTATTGCCTGTGTGAAAATTGTGGTTTCTCATGGTTTCTGAGAGTATGCTGCTGCTGCTAAGTTGCTTCAGTCGTATCCGACTCTGTGCGACCCCATAGACGGCAGCCTACCAGGCTCCCCTGTCCTGGGATTCTCCAGGCAAGAACAATTTAAGGAATTCAGGATACAAATGGCAAGAGTACTGGAGTGGGTTGCCATTTGTATCCTGAATTCCTTAAATTGTTCTTTTGGAAGTTGGAGGGGTATAAATTATAAAGGAAAAGATTCAAATAAACCGTCGGAATTTTGGAATTGACTCTGCAGTCCTATGACAGTCATCCTTGCGGATGAATGATTATTGCAGATCATGCAATTCTGTGTACCACTTGTCTCTGTACTTTAGCTCCCAGCGAAAATTAATCAATAATTTGTTAAGGAACATAAGAGATGTGAAACTGTTGCCTCATTAGCACTCTACCAGAAGCAATATCTGTCTTCCCCTTGATTTGGACGTGTGATGTGATTGGATATACTAAGAGTGACCCATGGAGCATTATGTGATTGAAGTGGTTTATAGATGGAAGAAGCCTGGGGGCCATTGTTCTCAGACTGTACTCTCAGTGTTTAATCCTTACCACTTCCTGTTACCCTTTCGTCTTATTTAGAATTGAGCAAAAAAAGCTCAATTTTGCTTATCCCCCCAGGTAAACGGTGACACTTGTTCATATATGTTTTGCCTCCTCCAGGGGATCTTCCCAACCCAGAAATCGAACCCAGGCATCACACATTGTAGGTGGATTCTTTACCATCTGAACCACCAGGGCAGCCCCAAGAAGATCACGGTCTAGTGGAAATCTTTCTCAACTGTGAAAGTGCCCTTCCAGCTAAATTTGTGATTTTGCCCTTTAAGCTTTTATATGGTTATTCTGAGGCTATGGCTTGACAGGCCTTAGAGGGAGGGACCACAATGCATGTAGTGGGTCCCTTGGAATAGTTATATGTTACTGATCACTTTCAGGGAAAATTTCACAGAAGAGAAGGGACCGAAGGGTGGTCAAAATGCCCTTCCAGCTAAATTTGTGATTTTGACCTGTGGTTTTGTGGTTTTGTGATTTTGACCTGTGGTTATTCTGAGTCTGTGGCTTAACAAGGCTTAGAGGGACCACACTGCATATAACTGGTCCCTTGGTGTAGTTGGATGCTACCAATCACCCTCAGGGAAAGCTTCACAGAAAAGGAGGGACCAAAGGGTTGGTGGGATCGGCTTAGACGGGAGGACTTGTGAGAGAACAGAAGAGATCCTCAGTGAAGAAACCAGCAGGACTAAAAAGGAGGGTTCTTTTCTGGGAGCAGGAGGATATACTGGGGTGTTGTTAGTATTAGATTAGATTATTAAACCAAACCAAGCCTGAGAGTTTCAAATTGGTGTTGTAGGGGGTCTCTAGGGTATAGTAGAAACCTTGCCAATTTAAAATAACATTATGTGTCTTTACTGAAAGTAAACAAGAAATTAATAACAGAAAGATGTAGGAACTCCCCAAACATTAGGAAATTAAACAGTAATACATCAAAGTAACCTATGGGTCAAAGAAGTCTCCAAGAAAATTAGAGGATATTTTCAATTTAAATTGAAAACATAACACTGGTTGGCCAGGGGTAAAGGATTGGGGGAAAGGCTTGGCTAAAAATGAGTAGCACAAAAGAATTTTAAGAGGAGGATAATGGAATTTTTCTGTATCTTGAGTTGTTAGAGGACTATGTGTTTATCGAAACACAGAACTGTTAACCAAAGAAGAAATTTCACTATGCATAAATTTTAAAATATTAAAAAATTTAAGTCTTTAATGGAGTGCAGTTTTTTAATTTTTTTAATTTTTTTTGAGTGATATGTTTGGATGAACTATTCATCACAAGACTGCTGAGTAAAAAGTAAGGGAAACTACAGTGTGTTTTAGTCAGATGTATGTTTGACTCACAAGTAATCATTTGTTTGATTTGGATTTTAAAGAAATAAGGAGATCTCTAAAAATTTTGATTTAAAAATGATGGCTGTTATGAAATAGTTATAGTACAGATTTAACTTGAGCTATGCCCTTTTATATCCAAATATAAGTGCATGTTTTTAAAGAAAAATTGTTCTCATTGAAAAAATATATATACCATTCATTGTTATTTGAACTGAGAAATGAATTGTGCAAATAATTACTGTCGATTAAACATAAAAAGACATTGGCAGTCTGTGAGAAAAAAACCAAGCTGATAACAGTTTTGCAATAATGATCTTCAAATTTTTAGTTTCTTTGAATAATGTTTTGTAGTTTTCAGAGTATTAGTTTTACACTTCTTTTGTCAAGTTTATTCTTGTTTTGTTCTTTTTGATACTATTGTAAATGAAATTATTTTCCTAATTTTATTTTCAGATTGTTCATTGTAATTGTATAGAAATACACTTGATATATGTATATTGGTCTTAAATCTTGCAACTTTGCCAAACTCATTGTAATAGTTTTTAAAGTGATTCCTTTTCCAAAAAAAAATATATATATACACATTAGCAGGTCTGAGAACAGAGGTAGATTTATTTTTTCCTTTCCAGTCTGAATGCTTTTTATGTAATTCTGTACTCTAATTGCCCTGGCTAGAACCTCCAATACAGTGTTGCTTAGAAGTGGCGAGTATCTTTGTCTTATTCCTGATTTCATGGGAAAAGCATCTGGTCTTTGGTGGCTCAGATGGTAAAGAATCTGCCTGCAATGTGGAAGACTGGGTTCAATCCCTTGGTCGGGAAGATCCCCTGGAGTAGGGAATGGCAACCTACTCCAGTATTCTTGCCTGAAGAATCCCATGAACAGAGGAGCCTGGTGGGCTACAGTCCATGTGATCACAGAGTCGGACAAGATTGAGAAACTAACATAATGTTAGCCTTGGGTCTTTGTAGATGTCTTTATCAGGTTGAAGAAGTTCCCATTATACCTAGTTTTTTTAAAAGAACTTTTATGAAAGAATGTTTAATTCTATCAAGTATGTTTCCTACATTTAGTGAGATAATCATGTGATACCTTTTTAGAAATATTTTATTTACCAAAAAATCCAGCTCAAGTTTGAAGTAAGAAGTAGACTTCTATAATTCCATGTAACTGGAAAGTTCAGAAGGTATCTTGTCTGTAGGTATGACACAGTCTGACTGAGGTGTTCAAAAACTGTCATCTAGATTTGCTTCCTTTTCCTGACTCCCTCCTGTCCCTTCACCCCCTTTCCTTGTACCTGTAAACCGTGTTTAGGTCCATGTGATGGCACAGTGCCTGCCAGTGGTGGCCCCAGGCAAACACCTTAGAGACCAAAGAGAAAAGAGAGATAGTCTCCATTTCTTTCCTCCTTTCCCCAGTCCCAGCAAAAGCCCCAGAATTATTTCTGGTTGGGCCACTTGCCTGTCTTGGAACATAGCTCTGAAGAAAGAGGATGTGAAGCTCTAGTTAAGCCTAAATCACATGCCCACCTTGGGGCTTGTCAGCCCCATCAAAACTACATGGATAGAGTGTGGAGAAGGGGGTTTTCAGTAACAGAAATGTAGGAGGTGGATGCCTGGTTGCCAAAAATAAATGTCCACTTTACCTTCTACAGTGAAATAATCTAAGATAATACAAAATGTGTGAAATTGGCATTTAAATACCCCATCCCTGGCAGCAGTAGCTTGTAGGTTCTAAAACTTTTCCTACTCATTGAAGTTTCTCAGCTAATCTTCCTAGCAGGGAGTTTGGCTGACACAGCATTCCATCTCCAGTAGGGGATGGCAAAAAAAGGGAGTGCGGTTCCACAGGAAGATAGTCTAATGGTAATTGAATGAATCAGGGGCTGGTCCAGACCCATAGTTTTTAAGCATTCTTTTGTTACCTTGAATATTTTATTATTTTCAAGTATATTAATCAGGGTTTTCCAGAGAAACAGAACCATGTATTTCCATATGAGGAGTTTTATGATAGAAATTGGCTCATGCAGTTATGGTGACTGTAAAGTTCTAAGTCTGCTCTCTGTAAGCTGGAGAACTAGGAAGGCTGGTAACTCAATTCAGTCAGAGTTCACAGGCCTGAGAATCGAGGGTGGTGGTCACATCTCAGGTAGAGAGAAGGTTCACCCTTCCCTTGCCTTTCGGTACTGTTCAAGCCCTCATTAGATTGGATGCTGTCCACCTGCACTGGTGAGGGCACTCTTTACTCAGTCTCCTGATGCTGCTGCTGCTGCTAAGTCGCTTCAGTCTACTGATCCAAATGCTACTATCTCCCAGAGACCTCTTCACAGACACAACCACAAATAACGTTTTACCAGCAATCTGGACATCGGTAGGCCAGTCAAGCTGATATATAAAATTAATTATCACTGTAAACCAAGGTAACAGCAGATTAATTTAAAGCAGGAAGTGGATTAATGGCCTCTTCATCATCCATGCCTCTTTTCTCATGCAGTTCATCCATCATTCCTAAGGTATATACGGGCTTCCCAAGACAGGACATCTTGAAAGAGTGTGTTCTCTACACTACTCTGGGCTCTCTATTTGTTATTTAGTTCCAGAGTCATATCTGACTCTTGCAGCCCCCATGGACTGTCACCTTCCAGGCTTCTCTGTCCGTAGAATTTCCCAGGCAAGAATACTAGAGTGGATTGCCATTTCCTTCTCCAGCGGATCTTCCTGACCCAGGGATTGAACCCAAGTCTGTGCATTGGCAAGCAGATTCTTTTCTACTGAGCCACCCAGGGAAGCACGGTTTCTTCATTGCTCTGCCATTAAGTCTTAGATAATGGGAATGAGACTTCTGTGGTCTCCTAACATGCCTTCTGAAATTCTAGAAACTTTATGCTTTAAAGAAAAGTTTTTCTTGGTCATAGTTTTTCTAGTTACAAACTACAGAATAAAATAATTGAATCCCTTCAATTGTTGTTATAACTTTTCCTAGATAAATAGGGAACCTGTTACAGAGAAGGTATTGTTACAGTTACTGGTAAGCTACTTTTAAAATATACTGTAGCTGTGCTCTGTGTGTGTGTGTGTGTGTGTGTGTATTTGGGCTATTTAACAGTTTTCAAATTCCTGTAAGATAAACCTAGTCTATACCACATTTTTTCAATTTTTAGACATTTTTCACATTCCAACAGCTCTGAAGCCAGGAAGCATCTGGGAATGAGATCATGTCATTGCTTAATGGGCAGGTAATTTTTTAAGTTTTTTTTTTTATTGAAGGATAATTGCTTTACAGAATTTTGTTGTTTTCTGTCAAACCTCAACATGAATCAGCCATAGATATACATATATCCCCTCTCTTTTGAACCTGCCTCCCATCTCCCACCCCAACCCACCCCTCTAAATTGATACAGAACCCCTGTTTGAGTTTCCTGAGCCATATAGCAAATTCCCACTCGCTGTCTATTTTACACATGGTAATGTAAGTTTTGTGTTACTATTTCTGTACATCTCACCCTCTCCCTCCCTCTCCCCAGGTCCATAAGCCTGTTCTCTATGTCTGTTTCTCCATTGCTGCCCTGTAAATAAATTCTTCAGTACCATTTTTCTAGATTCTGTATATATGAATTAGAATACGATATTTAGCTTTCTCTTTTCGACTCACTTCACTCTATACAGTAGGTTCTAGGTTCATCCACCTCATCAGAATTGACCCAAATGCATTCCTTTTTATGGCTGAGTAATATTCCATTGTGTATATGTAACACAACTTCTTTATCCATTCATCTGTCGATGGACATCTAGGTTGCTTCCATGTTCTAGCAATTGTAAATAGTCCTGCAGTGAACAATAGGATACATGTGTCTTTCAATTTTGGTTTCCTCAGGGTATATGCTTAGGAGTGGGATTGCTGGGTCATATGGTGGTTTTATTCCTGGTTTTTAATGAATCTCCATACCACCTTCCATAGTGGCTGTATCAATTTACATTCCAACCAACAGTGCAAGAGCATTCCCTTTTCTCCACACCCTCGCCAGCATTTATTGTTTGTAGACTTTTTGATTATGGCCATTCTGACCGGTGTGAGGTGATATCTCATTGTAGTTTAGATTTGCATTTCTCTGATAATGAGCGGTGTTGAGCATCTTTTCATGTGTGTGTTAGCCATCTGTGTGTCTTCTCTGGAGAAATGTCTGTTTAAGTCTTTTTCCCACTTTTTGATTGGGTTGTTTGTTTTTCTGTCAGTAGTTGTGTGAGCTGCTTCTGTATTTTGGAAATTAATCCTTTGTCAGTTGTTTCATTTGCTATTGTTTTCTCCCATTCTGAGGGTTGTCTTTTCACCTTACCTATAGTTTCCTTTTCTGTGAAAAAGCTTTTTAAGTTTAATCAGGTCCCACTTGTTTACTTTTGTTTTTGTTTCTGTTACTCTAGGAGGTGGGTCATAGAGGATATCATTTTGATTTATGTCAGTGAGTGTTCTGCCTATGTTTTCCTCTAAGAGTTTATAGTTTCTGGTCTTACATTTAGGTCTTTAATCCCTTTTGAGTTTATCTTTGTGTGTGGTGTTAGGAAGTGTTCTAATTTCATTCTTTTACATGTAACTGTCCAGTTTTCCCAGCATGATTTATTGAAGAGGCTGTCTTTGCCCCATTGTATATTCTTGCCTCCTTTGTCAAAGATAAGGCACCCACAGGTGCATGGGTTTATTTTTAGGCTTTCTCTCTTGTTCCATTGGTCTATATTTCTGTTTTTGTGCCAGTACCATACCGTCTTGATGACTGTAGCTTTGTAGTATAATCTGAAGTCAGGAAGGTTGATTCCTCCAGCTCCATTCTTCTTTCTCAGGACTGCTTTGGCTATTTGGGGTCTTTTGTGTTTCCATATGAATTGTGAAATTTTTTGTTCTAGTTCTGTGAAAAATATCATTGGTAATTTGATAGGGATTGCATTGAATCTGTAGATTGCATTTGGTTGTATAGTTATTTTCACAATATTGATTCTTCCTACCCAGGAACATGGGATATCTCTCCATCTGTTTATGTCATCTTTGATTTCTTTCATTAGTGTCTTATAATTTTCTGTGTACAGTTCTTTGGTCTCCTTAAGTAAGTTTATTCCTATTTAATTCTTTTTGTTGCAGTGGTGAATGGGACTGATTCCTTAATTTCTGTTTATGATTTTTCATTGTTGGTATATTGGAATAGAAGTGATTTCTGTGTACTGATTTTGTATCCTGCAACTTTGCTAAATTCACTGATTAGCTCTAGTAATTTTCCGATACTATCTTAAGAGTTTTCTATGTACAGTATCATGTCATCTGCAAACAGTGAAAGCTTTACTTCTTCTTTTCCAATTTGGATTCCTTTATTTATTTTTCTTCTCTGATTGCTGTAGCTAGGACTTCAGAACTCTGTTGAATAACAGTGGTGAAAGTGGACACCCTTGTTTTGGTCCTGATCTTTTGTTCCTGGGGGAATGCTTTCAGTTTTTCACCATTGAGAATAATGTTTGCTGTAGCCTTATCATATATGGCCTTTACTATGTGAAGGTAGTTTCCTTCTATGCCCATTTTTTAAAGACTTTTAATCATAAATGGGTGCTGAATTTTGTAAAAGGCTTTTTCTGCATCTATTGAGATTATCATATGGTTTTTATCTTTCAATTTGTTAATATGGTATATTACATTGATTTTGCATATATTGAAGAATCCTTGCATTCCTGGAATACACCCATCTTGATCATGATATATGAGTTTTTTATGTGTTGCTGAATTCTATTGCTAAAATTTTGTTGAGGATTTTTGCGTCTATATTCATCAGTGATATTGGCCTGTAGTTTTCATTTTTTGTGTTGTCTTTGTCTGGTTTTGATATCAGGGTGATGGTGGTCTCATAGAATGAGTTTGGAAATGTTCCTTACTCTGCAATTTTTTGAAAGAGTTTTAGAAGGATAGGCATTAGCTCTTCTCTGAATGTGTGATAGAATTCTGTGAAGCCATCTGGTCCTGAGCTTTTGTTTTTGAGGAGATGTTTGATCATAGCTTCAATTTCAGTGCTTGTAATTGAGTTGTTCATGATTTTTATTTCTTCCTGGTTCAGTTTTGGAAGATTGAACTTTCTAAGAATCTGTCCATTTCTTCCAGGTTATCCATTTTTATTGCCATATAGTTGTTCTTAATAGTCTCTTATAATTATTTGAATTTCTGCATTGTCTGTTGTAACCTCTCCTTTTTTATTTCTAATTTTGTTGATTTGAGTCTTCTCTCTTTTTATCTTGATGAGTCTGGCTAAAGGCTTGTCAGTTTTATCTTCTCAAAGAACCAGCTTTTAGTTTTTTTAATCTTTACTATTGTTTCTTTCATTTCTTTTTCATTTATTTCTGCTCAGATCTTTGTGACTTATTTCCTTCTACTAATTTTGGAGGTTTTTTGTTCTTTTTCCAGTTGTTTTAGGTGTAAAGTTAGGTTGTCTATTCAATGTTTTTCTTGTTTCTTGAGGTAGGATTGTATTGCTATAAACTTCCCTCTTAGAACTGCTTTTGCTGCATCATAGGTTTTGAGTTGTCGTGTTTTCATTGTCATTTGTTTCTAGAAATTTTTGATTTCGCTTTTGATTTCTTCAGTATCCTGTTGGTTATTTAGAAACGTGTTGTTAAATCTCCATGTGTTTGTGTTTCTTACAGTTTTTTTTCTTGTAATTGATATCTAGTCTCATAGCATTGTGGTCAGAGAAGATGCTTGATACAATTTCAATTTTCCTAAATTTACTGAGGTTTGATTTATGACCCAAAATGTGGTCTATCCTGGAGAATGTTTCATGTGCACTTGAGAAGAAGGTGTATTCTTTTGCACTTGGATGGAATGTCCTGAAGATATCAATGAGATCCATCTCATCTAATGTATCATTTAAGACTTGTGTTTCCTGATTAATTTTCTGTTTTGATGATCTGTCCATTGGTGTGAGTGGGGTGTTAAAGTCTCCTACTATTATTGTGTTACTGTCAGTTTCTCCTTTTATGTCTGTTAGTGTTTGTCTTATGTATTGAGGTGCTCCTATATTGAGTGCATAGATATTTACAATTGTTATGTCTTCTCTTGGTTGATCCCTTGATCATTATGTAGTGTCCTTCCTTATCTCTTGTAATCTTCTTTATTTTAAGGTCTATTTTGTCTGATATGAGGATTGCTATTCCAGCTTTCTTATGCCTCCCATTTGCATGGAATATACTTTTCCATCCTCTCACTTTCAGTCTATATGTGTCTTGAGGTCTGAAGTGGGTTTCTTGTAGACAGCATGTATATGGGTCTTGTTTTTGTATCCATTCAGCCAGTCTGTATCTTTTGGTTGGAAGATTTAATCCATTTATATTTAAAGTAATTATTGATATATATGTTTCTATTGCCATTTTCTTAATTGTTTGGGGTTGATTTTGTAGATCTTTTTTTTTCTCTTGTATTTCTTGGCTATATAAGTCCCTTTAACATTTGTTGTAAAACTGATTTAGTGGTACATGATGCTGTTAACTTTTGCTTGTCTAAAAAACTTTATTTCTCCATCAATTTTGAATGAGATCCTCACTGGGTACCCTAATCTTGGTTGTAGATTTTTCCTTTTTGATACTTTATATCCTGCCATTCCCTTCTGGCCTGCAGAGTTTCTCCTGAAAGATCAGCTGTTAAGCATATGGGTTTTCCCTTGTATGTTATTTGTTGCTTCTCCTTGCTGCTTTTAATATTCTTTCTTTGTGTTTAGTCTTTGTTAGTTTGATTAATATGTGTCTTGGTGTGTTTCTCCTTGGGTTTATCCTGTATGGGACTCTCTGTGCCTCTTGGACTTGATTGACTATTTCCTTTTCCATGTTGGGGAAATTTTCAATGATTATTTCTTCAAAAATTTTCTCATACCCTTTCTTTTTCTCTCCTTCTTCTGGGACCCCTATAATTCTAATGTTGGTGTGTTTGATTTTGTCCCAGATGTCTCTGAGACTATCCTCAGTTCTTTTTATTCTTTTTACTTTATTCTGCTCTTCAGAAGTTATGTCCACCATTTTATCTTCCAGCTCACTGATTTGTTCTTCTGCTTCAGATATTCTGCTATTGATTCCCTCTAGAATATTTTTAATTTCAGTAATTGTGTTGTTTGGCTCTGTATGTTTATTCTTTAAGTCTTCTAGGTTTTTGTTAATTGATTCTTGCATTTTCTCCATTTTGTTTTCAAGGTTTTTGATCATCTTTACTATCATTATTCTGAATTCTTTTTCAGGTAGTTTGCCTATTTCCTCTTCATTTATTTGGACTTCTGTGTTTCTAGTTTGTTCCTTTATTTGTGTAGCATTTCTCTGCCTTTTCATTATTATTTTTTTAATTAATTGTGTTTGAGGTTTCCTTTTCCCAGGCTTCAAGGTTGAATTCTTTCTTCCTTTTGGTTTCTGCCCTCCTAAGGTTGGTCAGTGGTTTGTGTGAGCTTCTTATAGGGTGAGATTTCTGCTGAGTTTTTGTTCGTTTTTCCTGTGATGTGCAAGGCTGAATGAGGTGGTAATCCTGTCTGCTGATGATTGGGTTTGTATTTTGGTTTTGTTTATTGTATGGATGAGGCGTTCTGCACAGGATGCTGCTGGTGGTTGGGTGATGCAGGGTCCTGTATTCAAGTGGTTTCCTTTGTGTTAAGTTCTCACTATTTGATTCTCCCTAGGGTTAGTTCTCTGGTAGTCTTGGTCTTGGAGTCAGCGTTCCTACTCCAAAGGCTCAGGGTTTGATCTCTGGTCAGGAAGGAAGATTCCATAAGTGGTTTGTTATGGCACTAAGGGAGAGTAAAACAAATACCAAAAACAAAAAACCAAAGATGAACCCCAGACAAATAGCAGTTAGAAAATCAGGCAAATAATAATTAAAATAATGGAATGTACACATATACATATACACCCATGAGCAAAGTGAAAACAGTTTAAAAAAAAAAAGTATAGTAGATTGACCCAGCGAACAAAGTAAATAAAAAATTACATTTACTATTTAAGAACAAAACTAACTAAAGCACAGACTGGAAAACAAAACTAAAGCAAGGTGCCAAGTTGGTAATAAAGCAATGAAAATAAAACTAACAAATATGTTGAGAGGAAAGGAAAGAAAGAAAGAATAGATATGCGACGTTAAATAGAGGTAGACGAAGAGGATTTATATACATTAAAGATTAACTGCAAGAGGAAAAGAACAATAGGAAAGGCAAACAAAGGAGTAAATGTAGATTGGCGAGTCAGGCACTTGAAGGAGCACACTGGGTGGCGCTCTGCTCTGTAGTTCAGTGCATCAGGCATTTGATAGGCCAGCCTCTCTGTTGTTCAGCTGCGGATGTTGGCCTGTGGGGAGAGAGAGGCTGTGGTGATGCCTCCACCCGCTATGCGCGACTCAGCAATATCGCCTTGCTTCTATGGCTGCCAGGCTTTCCTCCACCGGCATTTCCCACCACAGTCTCCTCCTTCATATCCCCTCGATCCGTCTCTCCGCAGTCAACATCAGCCCCACCCTGGGATCGCTCCACAGTCCCCAAGACCCAGCTCCCAGCCGCTGTGCCTTCCAGAAGGCCCTCCTCCCTGTCTGTGGTACGTATGGCTGCGGCAAGACTGTCTGATTCTCATTCCATTTAGGCCGCCGCGGATCAACTGTTTCACTCTCAGCGTTAATGTTTCTCCTCTGACTCAGACAGTTGCCCCCTGCTTCAGTTCCCCCACCTGTCGAGGGCAGGTCCAGTCCTACTAACACTCCTGTTTTTCCCTAGTTCCTTCATCCTACCGAGTTTTGTGTGGGTCTATATATTCTTTCCCACTGGTCAGGTACTCCTGTCTGCTCTCAGCTGGTGTTCTGCATGCACGTCTGTGTCTGAAGGTGTATTTCTGATGTATCTGTGGAGAGAGATGCACTCTATGTCCACCTACTCTTCTGCCATCTTGTTCTCCCTAAATTTTTTTTTTTTTTAATTGAAGTATAGTTGATTTATAAGGTGTTAGTTTCTAGTATGGAGAAGGCAATGGCATCCCACTCCAGTACTCTTGCCTGGAGAATCCCATGGACGGAGGAGCCTGGTAGGCTGCAGTCCATGGGGTCGCTGAGGGTTGGACACGACTGAGTGACTTCACTTTCACTTTTCAGTTTCATGCATTGGAGAAGGAAATGGCAACCCACTCCAGTGTTCTTGCCGGGAGAATCCCGGGGACAGGGGAGCCTGGTGGGCTGCCGTCTATGGGGTTGCACAGAGTCGGACACGACTGAAGTGACTTAGCAGCAGCAGCAGCAGTTTCTAGTATATAGCAAAATGATTCAGTTATATATATATATAATATATATATATAGTTTTTCACATTATTTTCCATTATAGGTTGTTAGAAGACATTGCAAACAGTTCTCTATATGACACAGTAGGACCTTGCCGTCTATCTGTTTTCTATATAGTAATTTGTATCGGCTAATCCCAAACTCCTAATTTATCCCTTCCCCACCCCCTTTCCCCTTTGGTACCAAAAGTTTGTTTTCTATGTCTGTGAGTCTGTTTCTGTTTTGTAAGTAAGTTCATTCATTTCATATTTTAGATTTCACATGTAAGTGATATCATATGGCATTTGTCTTTCTCTGTCTGATTTACTTCACTTGGAATGATAATCTCTAGGTCCAACCATGTAGCTGCAAATGGCATTATTTCATCCTTTTTTATGCCTGAGTAGTATGACACTGTGTACGCGTACCACATCTTTATCCGTCCATCAGTCGATGGACGTTTAGGTTGCTTCCACGTCTTGGCTGTTGTAAGTAGTGCTGCTGTGAACATACGGGTGCATGTATTGTTTTGAATTAGAGTTTTTTCCAGATATATGCCCAGGAGTGGTTTTACTGGATCATATGGTAGCTCTTATTTTTAATTTTTTAAGGAACCTCCATACTGTTTTCCATAGTGACTGTTCCAATTTACATGCCCACCAACCCACTGTAACAAGAGTTCCTTTTCTCCACACCCTCTCCAGTCTACAGTTTATTATTTGTAGACTTTGTAATGATGGCCATTAAAGAGGAGAGTGAAAAAGCTGGCTTAAAACTCAACATTCAGAAAACTAAGATCATGGCATCCGGTCCCATCACTTCCTGGCAAGTAGATGGGGAAACAATGGAAACACTGACAGACCTTATTTTCTTGGGCTCCAAAATTATCGCAGATGGTGACTGCAGCCATGAAATTAAAAGACTCTTGCTCCCTGGAAGAAAAGCTGTGACCAACCTAGATAGCATATTAAAAAGCAGAGACATTACTTTGCCGACAAAGGTCTGTGTAGTCAAAGCTATGGTTTTTCCAGTAGTCATGTATGAGTGTGAAAGTTGGACTATAAAGAAAGCTGAGTGCCGAAGAATTGATGCTTTTGAACTGTGGTGTTGGAGAAGACTCTTGAGAGTCCCCTGGACTGCAAGGAGATCCAACCAGTCCATCCTAAAGGAAATCAGTCCTGAATATTCATTGGAAGGACTGATCCTGAAGCTGAAACTCCAGTACTTTGGCCACCTGATGCAAATAACTGACTCACTGAAAAAGACCCTGACTCTGGGAAAGATTGAGGGCAGGAGGAGAAGGGGACAACAGAGGATGAGATGGTTGGATGGCATTACTGACTCGATAGACATGAATTTGAGCAAGCTCTGGGAGTTGGTGATGGACAGGGAAGCCTGGTGTGCTGCAGTCCATAGGGTTGCAGAGAGTCGGACATGACTGAGCGACTGAACTGATTCCGACCAGTGTGAGGTGGTGCCTCATTACTGTTTTGATTTGCATTTCTCTGATAATTAGCGATGTTGAGCATTTTTTCATGTGCCTTTTGGCCATCTATATGTCTTCTTTGCAGAAATGCCTATTTAGGTCTTCTGCCCATTTTTTGATTGGGTTGTTTGGTTTTTGTTGTTGAGTTGTATGAGCTATTTGTATATTTTGGAAATTAAGCCTTGTCAATCATATCATATGCAAATACTTCAGTTTATCTTAAAATTGATGGTATCTGATGGTTAATTTTTTGTGTCAACTCACCTGGGCCATGGAGTGCCCAGACATTTGACTAATCATCATTCTGATTAGTTGTGTCTGAGGGTGTTTCTGGATGGGATTAACATTTGAATTGGTAAACATAGTAAAGTAGATTGCTTTTCCTAACGTGAATGGGTCCCATCCAAAGACCTAAATAGAACAAAAAGGAGCAAGGGGTAATAACTCTTCCTGCTTGACTGTTGAGCTGGAACTTTGGTCTTTTCCTGTTTTTTCACTCTCGCTGAAACATTGACTCTTCCTGGGTCTCAAGCCTCCTGACTTTGGACTGGAATTACAAATTGGCTCTCCTGATTCTCTAGCTTGCTGACTGCAGGTGTTGGAATTTCTCAGGCTCTGTAATGCATGAGCAAATTCCTTATAATAAATTACGTGTAGATATGACTACATATTTTTGGTTCTCTTTCTCTGGAGAATGAAGACTGATGTAGGTGAGGTCCAAAATTTGATAAAATATAATTGAGGGTATGTTGAATTCCCTCTACTTGAGAGTCATGGTAGGTTTGGAGAATGTTTCACACCAAACATAATCATGGAAATTGAGTTTAAGTGCAAAGATGCTGCTGTTCTATACCAGGATAGCTTTCTGGCAGTGGAGAGTCAGGGTTTGGGAGTTGTTAGGCCAGGAGGGACAGTGTCAGAAAGACAGTTTTCTTCCCAGCTCTGTTGTATACTTCCTTTGTGACTTTAGGTAGGTCACTTAATCTGTCTGGGATTGGTTTCCTTTTCTGTCAAAGAGCTGGTTGGACTAGGTGATTTCAAAATCCTTTTTCATTTCTCAGTCTTAGCAGTTGATTCTTCTGTTTTAGTGAGGGGAGATGCATAAGATGTAAATAATGACTTGCAGAGGGCTACAGTATCACCAGTAATATCCAACTCCTGGAGTGCTGATTGATCAGTTTGATTTCTTGAATTGTAATGTTTGTGTCAAGAACAGTAGCTTTCAGGTTTGTTTGCATAGAATTTGAAACCAGGGCCAGGAAGCATCACTTTCTGGAACAAAATTTACAAGTTCATCCCAAGAGGTTTTCCATCCAATAATTGACTTGTATGGGTGTTGAGTTAAGGCCTTGGGACTCCTGACATCCAGTAAAGGGTCTAGTCCTTCCCTGTCAGCGGTTCCCTGACATTACTATTTTGACATCAGTAGATGACTTATGTATGTACTTGGTGTGAACCTGTTCCCAATGGCCCATCAGGTGTGTACCTGAGCCGCCCTTGGGGCCCTGCCCAAAGTCCCTACCAACCTTCTCTCTGACTGTCTCAGCCATAGAAGAGTCCAGTGAGAGAAATGTATCCTTAAAGGGCTGTGGCATTTCAGAGAGAGAGGAAAAAAAAAATCTTGATAGAGGAGACTGACAAGGCTTATTATGCAAGAGATAGTCAGGGATGACATTTTAGGAAGAAGTCCAATTTGAGCGAATGCTCTAAGCAGGAATACAACAAGTGAGTTTGGTGTGACTCGAATATAGGTTGTGTAAGAGGACTAGATAAGACGTGAGTTTCCACTGAATACAATTTGTCCTCTGAAATTCTCTGAAGTAAAAATAGTTAAGCTCGTGAATGTTTTAAGATTATTCCATTTCAGTGGATCAAAACCAAATAGTAAATTAAAGTTATCTTTTCCTAGAAATCATATGACCTTAGGCAGGCCTGTTAGACAGCACTTTGTGTAATGTTGAAAGGTCAGTACAATCCTTTGTCTTATTTTTAGGTTCATAATAATTTTTCTTAACCAGAAGGGGAGAGAGCAAGTGTGTTAACAATAATGTTTGGAAAGCAATAATCTTTAATCTTAGAAAAATTAAAAACCAAAGATTACTAGTACTGTATTAGGGGGAAAAAGGAATAAAAATCATCAGTAATCCCATTACTTAGAGAATCATCACTATATTTATTGCTGCTCCTTCAGACTTCTATGCAAAAATGAGATCGGATATACAGATCTCTTCTAGCTTCTTTTTTCCCTTAGAATTTTCCCCCAGAAGGTAAGTTCCTTGGAGCTGGAACCCAGCATCCTTTGTTAGGTCCTAGTCTATGTCCTGGGAAGCAGTAATTGAGACCGTGCTCTTGCTTCTGTTTGCAGGTTGGCAGCCTCGGTGGTTCCTTCTCTGTGGAGGGATATTATCTTACTATGATTCTCCTGAAGATGCCTGGAAAGGTTGCAAAGGGAGCATCCAGATGGCAGTCTGTGAAATTCAAGGTGAGAAGCCAAGAGATTTGCAGGGTTTAATTTTCTGTTTCTCCCCCAAGATTAAAAAAAAAAAAGCATTGGTTTCTTAGGTCTTTCTGTGCTGCTTCCAAAGTATAGACAAAGATACGTTATGTTTCCCCCCTCAAAAAAAACCTTGCAAGTAAGACCTAAAACTGCAGGCAGTT
Organism: Bison bison bison; assembly: GCF_000754665.1. Classification (NCBI taxonomy): domain Eukaryota; kingdom Metazoa; phylum Chordata; class Mammalia; order Artiodactyla; family Bovidae; genus Bison; species Bison bison. The sequence goes on along the minus strand of NW_011489342.1, from coordinate 2,667,022 downwards.
TTTACAAGAAGATTGGTTAAGAGGTAGTGAAAATAAGTGAGAGCAGTGTGTTTGTTAATCACACATCTAGTACCATTTCACAGTCTCCTGCTCACCTGGCACTTGAGGCAATTTTCTAACCTTGTGTTTTTATTGTAACATCAAACACTTCTGTGTTTAAATCAGGACACATATCTACCTTCTCACTACCACGACCATACTCTAAACAAGCAAACACCTAAGAGACCTACAAGCAGCCTTTACTTCTTGGTTTTAGGAATCTTAGGATGTGCTGGGAGGGTGTGGCTCAGAAACCAATTAGAACGGAATTAGGGGCACAGGACTTGGAGGGTGAAGGAGAGTGTGGCATGCTTGTTTCTTCTCCTAAAGGCTCTAAGGGAATTGTCACATTTTTTACATAATGAGTGAAGGAAGGTAGAAAAGGAAAAGTACTCTGTTCTTGATTGCTTTCCAGTTGTTAACGTTTTTAATATGACACGTAAAGGAAGGTAGAAGAGTAAAAATACTCTGTTCATTTGCTTTCCAGTAACCCAAGGAGATAAAGAGCACATCCTTACTTGTTTGCATCAAGCCTTTTTGGCTGCAGAGCAGCATGCTTTACACACACACAGGCCAAAAGAGAGATTTTTCCTCTCTCCCCTTCTAAAAGATCCTGAGGAAATATAAGTGCTTCTTTTTTAGTCCATAGTCTTGGGTGAGACCTTGGAGCCAATTGCAGAGTTTTCCTTCTTCATCAGCAGAGATCTCTAGGAAGAGATAAATAAACCAGGAGAAGTTGTGAGGGCTGGCATCCTCTTTTGAAAGAAGTCCTCAGTGACTGGCCCCAGTAAAGCTCAGGAGTTTGGGTAGAGTGGAGGCTACCCAGACAGGGCTCTTCTGGGTTTCTGACCTCCCTCTGCCTTGCTCCCAGTTCATTCTGTAGATAATACACGCATGGACCTGATCATCCCTGGGGAACAATATTTCTACCTGAAGGCCAGAAGTGTGGCTGAGAGACAGCGGTGGCTGGTAGCCTTGGGGTCAGCCAAGGCTTGCCTGACAGACAGTAGGACCCAGAAGGAAAAAGGCAAGTATTGATTGTCCTCTGGCTTGGGAACACTGGGAATCATCTGGTGGCATCTCTGGGTTCCCATATTTGTTAGCTTGCTTCTGAGCACCTAGCCACAGCCAGCTTTTTATGTCATGCAAGTGCTGTACATTTCAGTGGAACTTAAACAATCTGTACCTGACCCTTCTCTCTTAGCATGTCGTAGTAGAAAGAGGGCAGGTTTTGGAGCCAGACACAACTGGGTTCAAATCATGGCTTTGTAGGGTACTGGCTTTGTGACCTTGGCATAGGACCTCTCATCTTCAGTTTCCTTATGTTTTAGAAAAAGGTAATTACCTACCTTACAAGAATTACCATAAGGATCAGTGATGATATAAAACTGCCTAGTACCTTGTCTGGCACAAAGTTGACCAAAAGTCAAGTAAAGGGTAGCTGAGCCAGAGAAGCCTTGGATCTGAGTATTTGTTGCAGTAACACCCCACTTACCCCTCCTTTTTCCTGGGGTGGATGGCTGCTTAATTGTCAGGTTCCTGCTGCTTAATGCTCATTAACTCAACATCATCAGGTCTCCTGAGAACCATGGCATAACTTTCTATATGTCCTGGGTCACGAGTGCCAGAGCTTACTGCCTGAGCTCTGCCTTCCGACCCTGTATCCCCGAGTGTACACCTGGAAAGATTGGTAGGAGAGAGAGGGGCCTCTGGGAAAAGTGTTTCAGGGACCTTTCTCGTGACACATAATGGCAGATGTGCTTCACTTTTCAGGTAGACACAGTAAGATGGCCTCTTGGTTGGTTTTAATGCTGAAATACTGGAGTGGGTAGCCTATCCCTTCTCTAGCAGATCTTCCAGACCCAGGAATCGAACTGGAGTCTCCTGCATTGCAGGCCGATTCTTTACCAGCTGAGCTACAAGGGAAGCCCTTTTAATGCTAAGTCAAAAGCAAATTCTTGACTTTGTGAGCTCTGACTCATAGCAGGTAGAATGTGCAGGCTTTTTCACAGACAAGAAAACGGAGGCAGTAATGACTGTAGCCGAGCCCTCAGTGCCAGGGTGGGTGGAGTGCCGAACTAGTGAAGAAGCAGCAGGTGTGCAGAGGGCACCATTTGCCTTTCCAGGCAGCATGCTGGCCCAGTCCTCTGATTCATGAGCTACCTTCTTAGTGGTAATTGCATGTTACAGACCACTACTTCCCAGTTTTGAGCACCATGTTAGCAGGCAGATAGCTGTGACCCCAGTTTACAGGTAGAAAATCTGTGGCAGAACTGAGATCAAAACTCTGAACCTTTGACTCTGTTCCCAGTTCTGACACAATTGAATCAGAGGTATATGTCTCCTTCTTCCTGTACTGGTGATTATTAAATATGTTGGGTCAAGAAATAATGTAGATTACTTCAGAAGGCTAGGAATCTCCTTTTTCTGTTTTTCTTGCTCCCATAACTTCAGTCATATAATATCTGTAGCCCATAATATAAACATCTGACTTTAAACATAGGTTATATTTTATCTGTATAGTATACTAACTAGTATATCAGTTATTTATTCTGATAATTACATTTTCATCATTTTGTTATTTAGAGTTTGCTGAAAACACTGAAAACTTGAAAACCAAAATGTCAGAACTAAGACTCTACTGTGATCTTCTTGTTCAGCAAGTAGATAAAACGAAAGAAGTGACCACAACTGGTGTGTCCAGTTCTGAGGTAAAACACTGTTCATCTTTGAAAAGTAGCACCAGATGTTGCTTACCAGTGATGCACGTTCTTACATAATCCATACCTTGGAATGTACTGTTTTTCACAGGAAAAAAGTGATAGACTTAAACAGAGAAGAAATGTATGCATTTCAGCATATGGAAGCATATAGTTTTCCTTCCTGGGAAGAATTCAGGATTAATTGATAACATTTGGAACTTTTAACTTTAGTACTAATGTACTAGAATACATGTCTTCTGAGTTGGCATAACTTTTAAAAATACAGCCTTACCTATCTGACAGCGCCGTTTCTGTGCTACTGATGTGGCCCCTAAGATGACAGCATCTTGTGTGTCTGTTATGCATATCTGTCACCTCTGTTGGGACTGTAACAGGGTTTATTTCACCGGGGTAGACGTTCTGCTTTAGTATAGACTAGCGCTTTCAAAAATAGAGACACAGCTTTATTTCTCTCCATCATCAGCAAGGATTAAAATCTTTATCACTTATTAATGAAATTATTATTTTCTCATTCTAAAACATATATTAAAAGATGTATCCGGTGTTAATCTATGTATTGAATGGTTCACATTAACCAGAGAGAGGTCTCTGCTCTGCTCTCAAAGAAGCTATCTGAGAAACGGTGCCTACAAAAATGAAGAATCTGCAGATTATAATTAATAGTTTTAAATTACTTAGGTAATATAGCACTATACTACTAATAGTATATGTGCTCTAAGTTTTTCTAATAAAAGTGTTTTAGCTCACTTTCCTTCACTCTTTGGGGTGAGGGGAGCTCTCTTACTAATTCAGCATGTTGTGTACAAGACACTATGCTGAGGGAGGGCAACAGGAGGGCCACCAAAACACTTCAGTTCTGCTTCTGGGATGTTAGAACCTAGAGCAGTGATTCTCCAGCCAGAGCAGTTTGCCCCTCGGGAGACATCAGGCCATGTCTGAGACAGTTTTGGTTGTCACTACTGAGGGAGTGCTGTTGGCATCTAAGGGAGAGAGGTCAGATGGCCAGATGCTGCTTGATATCTGGAAGGGACAGGAGAGCCACTCCCCCTCCATCTCCCCTCCAATAATTAACCAGCCCCAAATGCCAGTGGAGCCAAGGAAGAGAAGCCCTGGTCTAGAGGGAAAGGAGAAAGTGAATGCAGCAACTTTTAATTCAGAAGTGTTTATAGTAAGTGTTTGTATTAGTAGTAAGTGTTTATAGTAAGTGCATCGGAAACTTGCTGATGAAACTGTGGCTATGGTATTGTGATTCATTGTTGTTGTTCAGTTGCGATCCCACGGACTGCAGCCGGCCAAGCTCCTCAGTCCTTTGGTATCTCGTGGAATTTGCTCAAATTCATGTCCATTGAGTTGGTGACACTATCTCACCATCGCATCCTCTGCCACTTTGTTCTCCTTTTACCTTTAATCTTTCCCATCATCAGAGTCTTTTCCGGTGAGTCAGCTCTTTTACATCAGGTGGCCAAAGTATTGGAGCTTCAGCATCAGCCCTTCCAATGAATATTTAGAATTCATTTCCTTTGAGATTAACTGGTTTGATATCCTCCTTGCAGTCCAAGGGGCTCTCAAGAGTCTTCTCCAGCACCACAATTTGAAGGCATTAATTCTGATGCCTTCAGCTTTCTTTATCGTCCAGCTTTCACATCTGTACATGACTACTAAAAAAACCATAGCTTTGACTATATGGACCTTTTTTGGCCAAGTGATGTCTCTGCTTTATAATACACTGTCTAGGTTTGTCATAGCTTTCCTTCCAAAGAGCAAGTGTCTTTGAATTTCATGGCTGCAGTCACCATCCACAGTGGTTTTGGAGCCCAAAAAAGACAATTTGTCACTACTTCCACTTTCCCACTTCTGTTTGTCATAAGGTGATAGGACTGGGTGCCACGATGTTCATTTATGAATGTTGAGTTTTAAGCCCAGCTTCTCTTTCACCCTCATCAAGAGGCACTTTAGTTTCTGTTCACTTTCTGCTGTTAGAGTGGTATCATCTGCATATCTGAGGTTGTTGATGTTTGTCCTGGCAGTCTTGATTCCAGCGTGGATACATCCAGCTTGGCATTTCACTTGATGTACTCTGTGTAGAAGTTAAATAAGCAGGATAACAATATACAGTCTTGTCTTAATCCTTTCCCAATTTGGAACCAGTTCTAACTGTTGCTTCTTGACCTGCATAGAGGTTTCTCAGGACAGGTAAGGTGGTTTGGTATTCCCATCTCTAAAATTTTTCCAGTTTGTTGTACACAGTTAAAGGCTTTAGTATAGTGACGCAAAAGTGATGTTTTTCTGGAATTCCCTTGCTTTTCTCTATGCTCCATTGAATGTTAGCAATTTGATCTCTGGTTCCTCTGCCTTTTCTGAACCCAGCTTGTACATCTGGAAGTGCTCGTTTCTTATACTGCTGAAGCCTAGCTTGAAGGATTTTGAATATAACCTTACTAGCATGTGAAACGGAGAAGGAAAGCAGCCCACTCCAGTACTCTTTCCTGGAAAATCCTATGGACGGAGGAGCCTGGAAGGCTGCAGTCCATGGGGTCGCTGAGGGTCGGACATGACTGAGCGACTTCACTTTCACTTTTCACTTTTATGCATTGGAGAAGGAAATGGCAACCCATTCCAGTGTTCTTGTCTGGAGAATCCCGGGGACGGGGAGCCTGGTGGGCTGCCTTCTGTGGGGTTGCACAGAGTCAGACACGACTGAAGTGACTTAGCAGCAGCAGCAGCAGCAGCAGCATGTGAAATGGGCACAACTGTATGGTAGTTTGAAGATTCTTTGGCATTGCTTTTCTTTGGGATTGGAATGAAAACTGACTTGTGGCTCAGTTGATGAATCCACCTGCAATGCAGGAGACCTGGGTTTGGTCCCTGGGTTGGGAAGATCCCCTGGAGGAGGGCATGGCAATCCACTCCAGTTTTCTTGCCTGAAGAATCCCCATGAACAGCAGAGCCTACTGAGCTACAGTCCATGGGGTTGCAAAGAGTTAGGCACAACTGAGCAACTAAGCACAGCACAGCACATAGCCCCTGCTGAGTCTTCCAAATTTGCTGACATATTCAGTGCAGCACTTTCACAGCATCATCTTTTAGGATTTGAAATAGCTCAGCTGGAATTCCATCACCTCCACTAGCTTTGTTCATAGTAATGCTTCTCAAGGCCCACTTGACCCCACACTTTAGGATGTCTGGCTCTAGGTGAGTGACCGCACCTTCGTGGTTATCCAAGTTATTAAGATCTTTTTTGTACAGTTCATCTGTGTATTCTTGCCACCTCTTCTTAATCTCTTCTGCTTCTGTTAGGTCCTTACTATTTCTGTCCTTTATTGTGTCCATCCTTGCATGAAATGTTCCCTTGATATCTCCCATTTTCTTGAAGACATATTTGTCTTTCCTGGGTCTCCTGCATTGGCAGGTGGATTCTTTGCCACTGAGTCAACAGGGAAACCCTACTGTGGTTTATAATAAGAATCTTTGGGTTTTGGCACAGAGTTCCTAAAGTAACCATTGGAATTTCCTGCGCTGCAAGTGATCAAGATGTCTTTTGTTATGTTAATAAGGCAACTATTGAAAAGTGCCTAAAGGTGGAGGTTCTGGTTGACAGTAGACCCTACCAAGTAGGGTTGGAACTTTCTTTCCTACCCCCTCACCTCCTGGGAGGAGAGAGGGACTGCAGGTTGACCTCAGTCACCCTTGGCCAATGATTTAATCAATCGTGCCCATTTAATGAAACTTCAAAGCATGGGGTTTAGAAAGCTCTTGAGTTGGTAAATAGTGTTGACTGGGGAGAGTGGCACAGTCAAGGGAGCATGGAAGCTCCAAGCCTGTTCCCACATGCCTTGTCTTGTGCATCTCTTCCATCTTGCTGTTCCTGAGTTATACCCTTGTATAATAAACCAGTGATCTAGTAAGTAAAATGTGTTTCTTAGTTCTGTGAGCTGCTCTGGTAAAGTAGTCAAACACAAGGAGGGGGTTGTTGGAATCTTCAGTCTATGGTAGGTCAGTCAGTAGCACAAGTGACACCCTGAACTTGCCATTGGTGTCTGAAGTGGGGGTAGGAAGCAGTCTTGTAGGACTGAGCATGTAATCTGGGAGACCTGACACTACTTCCAGGTAAATTGTGTGGAACTGTAGGACACCTGGCTGGTGTCCAAGAATTTCTTGGTGGTATGAAAAAAAAATCACACATTGTAACGATATCTGAATCATAGTGGTTCATAACCATTAACATCTCACTTGTTAGAAATAATAAAGAAAATATAGGGGTCATGGTTAAAGAACAAAATTCAACTGAGTAAAATTTAAAGATCTTACTGGCTTTATTCAGCAGTTCATGAATTGAGCAGCATCCAGTCCATCCAGCAGATAGAAAGGAGCGGTGAAGAGCCGTACCAGGCTAGAGATTTCTGTGGACCAAAGTGAGCAGGAACAAGGAAGTCATAGTGGATATTTCCTATAATGGTTAAAGCAAGGTTACTTTGCTTATATGGAGCAAAGGGAAGTCTTGGAGCCAGGTCAGTAACTTGCACTGAGCAGGCAAGCACTGACTGGTTGACCTAGGCCTGCCTTTTCTGGGAGGCCCAGCATAGAAATGTGGCTACATTTTTGGTTTACTGATGTGAGGCTTAGCATGAGTGACTCCATCTTGGGCCAAATCTGATAGCTTTAACACCACTAAGATGTGGTTACCATACTCTCTAATCTGGGGGTGGCCTATTTTCTGAACAGCTTATTAGTATCAATATCCAGTATCACCCTGAGAAAGTAAAATGACTTGGAGAAAAAAATGATTTGATGCTCAAAAGAATTCCAGTTGTAAAAACCTATTAGACTCATCTGTACTGAAAGCCAAAAAGCCCATTCTGAAAGCAAACAATGTGATATTTGGTTTCTAATGCTTCTCTTCTGGAAGCTCGTTTTTTACTCAGAAAACGTTTCTCCATTGATCTCACTTGTCGTCAATCCATGTGACTCTGGTGTCTGCCACCTCTTATAGACAAGAAACTCCATGCCAGCTTAGTGCCTGACATATTGCTGTCATATAGAAGTTGTTGCCTTCAGCTGGAGTGGTGGGTGAGCATGAAGGGCAGGCTGAGAGTAAGGCTTGCGTATGGATAATAGATAAATTAGACTTGTTTAGTCTTTTTCTTTTATAACTGGTACACATATTTGTCCAGCAAAATAGATGGGATTATTATTATTGTTGTTTTGTGGTGGATAAAACCTCTAAGACTATTCCACAATTGAGCTCTTTCCTTTTTAGCAAAGTAAAGGCATCTTCCACTCTGGTTGTTTCATAGGAGGGAATTGATGTGGGAACTCTGCTGAAATCAACCTGTAACACTTTTCTCAAGACTTTGGAAGAATGCATGCAGATTGCAAACGCAGCCTTCACTTCTGAGCTGCTCTACCGCACACCTCCAGGGTCACCTCAGCTGGCCATGCTCAAGTCCAACAAGGTAACAGACCAGCTCAACTTGGCCGCAGCAGGGCCTAATGGAAAGTTAAGAAATTGATAGACTGAGCTGCTATGTAAGGAAGGCAACTGATGAGATCCCTTTGGCAACTGTAGTGGACTTTGCTTTATGTGCACTTTTATATCTGCCCTCAGTCTCTCATATCCCCTCAGGTACTGTTGGCAGTTTTACCACCTAGACATGTCTCTCTCTCTCTCTCTGATGTAGCTGCCCTCTTTTCTCCAGCCTCCTTGTCCAGTGAGTCTTGTTGAGATTGGTGGCAACCTTGTAACTAACTGCCTTCTGCCTACTCTTCCAGGCAGTCTACAGTATTTCTATTCATGCAGTATGAATTGGACCACCTAAAACTTGGTGATTCCCTTGTTACCTACAGGTTAAAGTCAAAATATCTTAGCTGCTTCCCACATCACCAACCTTTTTTTTTTGTCATAACCAGGTTTAAACCTGTTAACTGCTTATAGCTCCCGCACTTCTTTGGGCCATTTCTCAGTACCAAGAATGCCCTTCTCACTTGTCTTTCCCTGGTTAGCTTTTACTCATCCTTCAAAATTTAATCTCTTTCCCTGAATCCCTTAGTTGGGCGAAGAGTTCTTCCTCTACACATACCCCTGTTTTAGCCTCAGTCTGTATTGAAATTACCTTGAGGGCAAGAACTCTGTACTGTGACTTTTCATACTTCCAGTGTTTGGTAAAATGCTGTATCATAGTTTGGCATTTAATAATATTGTAATGAGTGTGATTGTAATTACAAGAAAGCCAAGCATTTGAATATCATATTTAGGTCCTTCAAAAGACCATTTTTCTTTTTCTTGGAAATCTGAGTACCCTTATTTGAATAACTATGAAAGACTGGTTGCGTTCAGTGACTCCTTTCTTTTGGCAGGACCTAAAATGATTCCTCTTGAGTAGGGTAGTGTGTGTTATGATCATATTTACCACTCTCAAATGGGATAAAACTCTAAATATATTCTATTGGGAGTTTTAACATGTGAACTTTCTTTTCTTTGCTTCTTTTAAAGATGAAACATCCTATTGTACCGATTCATAATTCATTGGAAAGGTACAGTAACAGTTTTTGTTTTTTATTCTTTCTAAAAATATAAAAATAAGGATATCAATATTCCTTGTTTTTTTTTTTAATATTTTTATCATGTGGTGGTTTTTCTCATGGGTTGAGATGATACCAAGGGAAACAGTGTCTCTGATTTTCCTCTTTTGGGTGAGCCTGAAGCAATGCAAACTTTAATTCAACACTGACTACTAGTGAAGAGGTTTGCATTTCCCCAGGATATGCATCTCATGCGTTTTGTTTAGTAACTTTTCATTTCTCTGGTGCCAGAGTGTTGGAACCTCCTCTCTTGTGGAGGAACTGAGCATTGATTTAAATGTGCTTCCCTGGTAGCTCAGACCGTAAAGCATCTGCTTACAATGCGGGAGACCCAGGTTTGATCCCTGGGTCGGGAAGATCCCCTGGAGAAGGAAATGGCAACCCACTCCAGTATTCACGCCTGGAAAATCCCATGGACTGAGGAGCCTGGTGGGCTACAGTTCATGGGGTCACAAAGAGTTGGACACGACTGCGCGACTTCACTTCACTTATCAGAAAAGACAGTGGCATTTTGTTTAAAAATAAAAAGATAGCTTTACAGGTTGGAAAAAGGATATAATATCAAAATCTGAATTATTGGAAAAAAGTACATATTTACACAGTTGTCTTCCAGTTATTAAATAAGGTCTTTACTTGGTTATTATTTCATATAAGCATTTCCATATTTTGACATAGTCTGTGTATCTGTCTTTTCAAGTTATAATTTAGTATTTCATCTCTTTATATACTGTTTGCTTCTTTAGTACAAAGATTGTTCCTCGGTTTGGTTAACAATTTTCTCTTGATCTAAATATTTCTACAAGGAACATTTTGTAGATGTTTTTTCTTTTGAAGTATTTCATCAATATATACTCATATTTTTAATTACTGAGTTGAAATATAGTGTATTTTTTACAAAACAAATGGTTTTTCTGGAATCACCACATAGCTTGGACCTTTTCCCTTTATTCTTTTTTTCCCTCTTTAATTTTATTAGCATAATACTGGCAAGAATACTGGAGTGGATAGCCATTCCCTTCTCCAGGGCATCTTCCTAACCCAGGAGTCAAACCCCGGTTTCCTGCATCTGAGGAATTCTTTACCATCTGAGCCACCAGGGAAGCCCCCTAGAAGAAAGTGTCTTTGTTCTAATTTGGCTGAGTTTAGTTATTTATAAGGTGTTATGATTGTCCCTTAAACAGAATCAGCTATTTCACTTGTATGTTGAATAGCCTTTTCTGTTACCCTGAAGAGCAACAGAGTCTCAGGATGTATTGTGTCTTCCCAAGTTTTTTCTGTCTTCCTGGACTACAGCTTGTTGCTTCTAGTCAGTTAATTGCTAGGCAAACAAATGGAAGTAGTCAGTGATTTGAGACCTGAGAATAGAAAAAACCTCCCAGGGAGAAGCTGAGGAAAGTGAGAAAAGTGTTAAATGTGGTACCTGTAAAAAAGTTGTTTGGAAACCAAAGAGCTGTCAGTGAATATTTCCTGTTGCTGGTGGGGAGCAGGAAGTTTGAGTAAGCTTAGGGTACATTAAGAGCCATTCAGCCTGGAGTCAGGCCTGCTCCAGTACCCATCTTGGAAGCAGGAGGGTGGGGTGAGAGATTTGGCTTGATTTCACAATTCTGTTTTTTAATCAGTGTTAAAAGAAATTGGTAATTGTCAACCCTTTCTTCCAACCCTCAGAATTAGATCATCTGTACAGTGTATTTATAACGAAGTAATTGGACTTTTTTCCTTTTAAAAAATTTTAGGCAAATGGAGTTAAACAGTTGTGAAAATGGATCTTTAAATATGGAAATAAATGATGATGAAGAAATCCTAGTGAGAAACAAGAGCTCCTTATGTTTGAAACCTGCAGAGACAGATTGCAGCATATCAAGTGAAGAAAATACAGATGATAATATAACAGGTAAAAACAAAAAAGATGTGAACCAAACTATTGACTAAAAGAATCGTGGGGGTTTGATTCATTATCCGTGATGTGATCCTTGTTAGGGATTGACTTCAAGACAGTGTGCCAGGCAGCTCCTGAGGCAGATGTCGGTTAGATGACACAGGTCACATGACACATTCTGCCATCCCGTCTGACCCCCATGTTGAGAAAGCAGAGTGAAGAGGGATTTTCCCCCTCACTGTTCTTAGCTGTGATGTTCCTGGGCTTCAGTGAGCTGTAGCTGTCTGTGCTGACTTTTTAGAGAGTATGAGTGTTAGAGCCTTCTCAGAATTTCAGTCCTTTGAACATAGACTATGATGTGAAACTCAAGGGTCTGCAGCATTATGGAAATTCAGTTTTCCATGCTCCTGATTCCTGATGAGGCCTGAGGATGACAGAATTCACCAGCCACCATCAGATTTTCACCTGGCCTTTACTGTGTTCATCAAACCAAATTTCAAATTTAAGTAATAACCTGTAGTTGAAAATGCTGCCCTTTTGGATTTACTAATTTCATTGTCTCTAATCACTAAAACCAACTTCAGATCAGTCCATGACAACCGTCTTAGAGCTTTTAATTGTGTTATAAGTAAGTATTAAATAGTTTGAAAATAAAATTTTTTAGAAAGTTTTCTCCTCATCTCCTCTGGTGAGTAGGGGGAAGAAAAGATGCATCTTTATAGCTGTTAATCTGCACCTAGCAGTCCATACATCACCGAAGTCTTATCCCTTGAGTAAATAATAAAGGAGAATTTCAGTTAAGACAGTACTCTGGTTTATCTGACTCAGTAACTTTCTTCTAGGAATCTGTCCTCAGGGAATAGTCGATCTAAGGACAGGGATCTGTGGACAGGGATGACCTCTATGATGTTATGGTCACTTCTCCTCATTTGTGGAAGTTGTGTTCTATACCGTTACTGCAGACCCTGAACTAGCAAATATTGAACCGTTGCTCCTGGGGGAGACACATGGTTAGGTTCTTGAAAGCTTCCCAGGTGACACTAGTGGGAAAGAACCCATCTGCCAGTGCAGGAGACGTAAGAGGCACGGGCTTGATCCCTGGGTCAGGAAGATCCCCTGCAGGAGGACATGGCAACCCTCTCCAGTATTCTTGCCTGGAGAATCCCATGGACAGAGGAGCCTGGGGGGCTACAGTCTATAGCATCGCAAAGAGTCAGACATGACTGAAATGACTCAGCACACACGCACATGTATAAAATAGATAACTGAGAAAGCCCTACTGTATAGCACAAGGAATCTACTCAGTACTCTGTAATGGCCTATATGGGAAAAGAATCTAAAAAAGAGTGGATATATGTATATATACCTGATTCACTTTGCTTGTATGCCTGAAACTAACACAACATTGTAAATCAACTATACTCCAATAAAAATTTTAAAAAGAAAGAAAAGAAAAAATATCTCTTCTCCCAAAGGGAAAAAAAAGACACTGTGTTTATATTGTTGACACATTAAACATTGAACCCATAGCATAGCGCTATAACTCATGCCTGAAC
>NW_011489342.1:2627331-2654149 GCF_000754665.1 Bison bison bison | reverse complement strand
GTGTTTTTCCATAAGGCACATCACAGCCTTCTTATGCTTAGAACACTAGAAAGCACTACCCTTGGAGGGCCTTTTTTATTTATTTATTTTTTTAAAACAATCATCATTTTATTTAGCCCCTGATCCTGTGGGTCAGTTGGGGAAATTTTCTGGTCTGGGTCAACCTAACTGAACTCTGCATTTTCAGTCAGCTGGAGGATCAACTGATGGCTGGGCAATCTAGAATAGCCACCCTCACCTGTCTGCAGTTAGCAAGCTATTGAGGGAGCTTCCGCAGTTCTCTTCCTCTGCACTTTTTCCCACTACTCCTCCCTCTCAGAATTTGATTTTGTGCAGGTATCTTTCCCCCACCATCCCAACTCCCTGTATGTAGCATGAGCCTCAGGGAAACTGCTGGAGAATTGACATGATAATTAACATAACTGCATTTCCTTTGCTGGTGATTGGTCAGGAGAAGGCACACCCAGGTCTGGCCAATGAGGAATGTGGGCAAGTCTGTTCAGAATGCTCCTAGGAAAGCTTTCCTTATCCCATGAAAAAGCTATGGAGAGAAATACCTAACTTTGATTGAGGGCTTGTTATGCCTGCTGCTACTGCTGCTGCTAAGTCACTTCAGTTGTGTCCGACTCTGTGCGATCCCAGAGATGGCAGCCCACCAGGCTCCCCCATCCCTGGGATTCTCCAGGCAAGAACACTAGAGTGGGTTGCCATTTCCTTCTCCATGGAGGGCCTTTTAAACAGCAAAATCAACAATGAAATGCACACAAATGCAAAAACCATGGCACTACATAAACACATTTGTGTACAGTGTGAAAGGTTAAACAAGAAGGCAGCAGCACCTGGTTTAGCCTCAGCTGGGAACATGTGTGTGAGGTAACTCAGTTTTTTTTTTTACCACTCTGCACATATCTAGAATGACTGCAAGAATGCCATAAGCATTGATTTTAGTATTACAAATAAACTTCAACAGGCAAGCAAATCTGCAAAGATAGAATACACTAATAATGAGGCTCAACTCTATTTACAATACTAAAATTTTAGAAACCACCTAAATGCCCTTCACATAAGCATGATGCAGTATTATATGATCGTTAAAATCATGTTTTGAAATGTATTGAGTGATAATGAAAATATTTATGATATCAGTGAAAAGCAGCTGGATGAAAATTTACATATATTTAAACCCAGTTTTGTGTGTGATGTGTAATATTTCACTCACTGATTTTTCTTTCTTTACACTTTTCTGTGTTAGAAATGTTTAACAATGAATATGTATATATATTAAACTTTGTAATAAATAAAGGTTACTAATAGGTATCTTCTACTATATAGTCCAGGGTGAAATGATGAAGGAAGATGGAGAGGAAAGCCTGGGAAATCATGACAGTGACTTGGCACAGCCTGAATTGCACTCCACAAACAGCTCTCCAGAATCCCATTGGGAAGAAGACCAAGAAGTCATCCCAACTTTCTTTAGTACCATGAACACCAGGTATTCTCTACTCTTTCAAATCACTGACACTTGGATACCAGTCTTCCTCCAGAATAGAGATTGTGGTATACCACGTGTCTGCTTTATTGTTCAGCTTGTGTGAAGCAGTGGATAAGAAGGAATTGGATTGCAAGAATATATGCTGTCAATAAGATTTAGCTTGCATTATCTTTGGAAAGTGATTTTATTAGACTGTGTTATAATAGGAAAACAATCATTGGGTCATATTTGTGAATAAGGCTAAATGATTTATTCTCAGAGGGGCAACTGTTTTCATGACTACCTCTGAACTGCAGAGCATGCTAATGTTGTATTTTTAATCTTTCCTCCTTTGTATCACTAAATTGTTTAGCTTTAGTGACATTGAACTTCTGGAAGACAGTGGCATTCCCACAGAAGCATTCTTAGCATCATGTTATGCTGTGGTTCCAGTATTAGGTAAGATTGCTAGATTTGCCTTAAATTCATTAGTCTCTGGAATCTGTTTCAATAAAGTTATTTTGTAGTAAAAATACACGGAACTATGTGTACAGTTAGATGACCCTTCTTATCTACCTCTTCATATCACCAGCCACATACAGTTAAAACTGTGTGACCTTAAGCATTATCACATATTTCCATTTCATTTCTAATTATGATTAATAGTGATCCCAGAGGTGTGTAATGAAAAAAGGGAATTCTGTTTTCTAGAAATCATATTTAAGAGCAAAAGTGGAAGTATTAGTAGTTGAAGAACAGATCTTCAAATCCATTAGTAGTATGAAAATGGACACGAATTTGAACAAACTCTGGGAGATAGTGGAGGACAGAGGAGCCTAGCGTGCTGCAG
Organism: Bison bison bison; assembly: GCF_000754665.1. NCBI lineage: Eukaryota > Metazoa > Chordata > Mammalia > Artiodactyla > Bovidae > Bison > Bison bison. Next base: position 2,651,828 of record NW_011489342.1, on the reverse strand, counting down.
TCCATGGGGCCCCAAAGAGTCAGACACAGCTTAGCAAGTGAACAATAACAGCAACTCTATGAAAAAGCATTTTACCACCTAAAATTTTTTCAGATTAAAAACATTACATATATAACTTTAAGTTTAAATTCCATTGACTTTTTATAAAGCCAGTAATACCAGGAATTGCTACTGTGTTAAAGTTTGCTATAGAATCCATTTAACTATGTATCTCTTTTTTAAGTCAAGGTTTATTTTGCATAGAACTTAACTGTTATGATTTAATGAGTTTTGACAAACACATCTACTGGTGTAATCCACTCCTCTATCAAGACAGAATATGCTTTCATTATCCCAGAATGTCCCCTATTCCAGTCAGTCCCCAAACTGTCAGTGAGCCCAAGGCAACCGTACTGCTTTCTGTCACTGTGGATTAGTTTTGTGTGTTTTAAGATTGCAAATAAGTGGACTCGTGTTATGTACTCTTGCAGGACACTCTCGATGTAAAGTTTTCATCTTTGTTGTTACGTTTATTAGTAACTCATTCCTTTTTATTGCTGAATAGTGTTCCATTAAGGGAGTATACCCCAGTTTGTTTATTCAGTCTTCTACTGATAGACATTTGGATAATTTCTTATTTGGGGCTTTGTTGCTGTTGTTTAGTCTCTTAAGTCACATCCGACTCTTTTATGACTCCAGGGACTGTGGCCTGCCAGGCTCCTCTGGCCATGGAATTTCCCAAGCAGTAAAACTGGAGTGGGTTGCCATTTCCTTCTCCAGGGGATCTTTCTGATCCAGGGATCAAACCCATGTTTTCTGCACTGACAGGTGGATTCTTAACCACTGAGCCACCAGAGAAGCCCCTGTTTGGGGCTGTTAGAAGTGAAATTGCTCTTAATATTTTTGTGTCTGTAGGCACATGTTTTCATTTTTCTTAATAACTTAGAGTGAATTGCTGATTCATAGGGTTTATACCTCTAATTTCGTAGAGCGGTTGTACCCTTGTACACTTCTAACAGTAGTGTATAAGTATTCTGGTTGCTTCACATCCTCACTAGCACTTGATGGTGTCAGTATGTTTGGTTTTCGCCATTCCTGTGAGTGTTCAGTGGTATTTTGTTGTGCCTTTAATTTTTATTTCCCCAATGACTAATGATGTTGAGCACTTTTTCATATATCAACCATTACTGTCTCTTCCTTCGTGAAGTCTGTTCATATCTTTAATTTATTTTTAAAAGTTGGTTAGTTTTCTTTTTATTATTGAGTTGAAAGAGTTATTTGTGTGTTCTGAATAATGTTTCATTGTAGGCATTCTCATTATGAATATTTCCCCCCAGACTGTGACTTGCTTGCTTCTTTTTTTAATGATTTCTTTTGAAGAGTGGAGTTTTTAATTTTCATTAAATCGATTTATTTTATTTCTTTTATAGTTAGTACTTGCAGTATCCTAAGAAATCTTTGCTTATCCCCAGAGTCAGGAAAATACTCTTCGGTGTTGTCTTCTACACTCTTTATTTTTTGTGTTTACATCTGTGATCCATCTTGAAATTAGTTTTCTATGTGGTGTGAGGTAAGGGTTGAGATTCCTTTTTTTCTTTTCCTTTACCTTGTTGTTCAAGAACCATTTTGTTGTTGTTGTTGTAAAAGCATCTTTTCCGTTTATGTTACTTGGCAGTTTTTTGAAAATCAGTTGACCCCATAAGTGTGGATCTGTTTCTGGACTCTCTTCTGTTTCAATAATCTGTTTTTCGTTACCCTAGAATTACAGTATCTTAATTACTGTGCCTCAGTTGTAAGGCTTGAAATCAGATAATGTAAATCATCTTCTTCAAGATGTTTGGCAATTCTAGGTCCTTTGAATGTCCATGTGAATTTTAGCTTTTCAATTTCTATTAAAAAGTCTGTTGGGATTCAGTTGAATCTGTAACCAGTTACTAGGAAATTGATACTTCAAACAACATTGAGTCTTCTATGAACATGTCTTCTATGAATGTGCCATATCTATTTACTTAAGTCTTTATTTTTCACAGCAATGTTTTGTATAGTGTAAAGGTCTTACAACGTCTTTTGAAGCCACCCAGCTAGCTCAGTCAGTAGGGCATGAGACTCTTACACATCTTTTGTTATGAATAGATTTTAAAATTTTATGTTTCTTTATGCTATCAGGAGAAGTATATCATTTTCTAATTGTTCATTAATAGCATACAGATACAGTTGAGTTGTATATTGAGTAGTTTTTTTATAATCATTAATGAGTTAGTTTTATAAAATGTATTTTCTGTATTTTTTGAAATTATCATTTTTTCCTGTAGTTAATGTAATAAATTACATTGTTTGGATGAATTTAAGCTTGCTATCTTGCTGTTTCTACCATCTTGGCTACTTATTTTGTATTTGTCTCATATATTTTTCCTTGTGTACTCCTTTCTTGATTTCTAGCCAATTAGTCAGTTGTTTTTTCATATTCTGTTTTACTTCCTCTTTTAGCTTTTTAGCTACCTTTGTTCTTGCCTTTCTTTTGGATGAGTCATGTATTTTAGAATTTTATTACATTTTGTCTTTTTAGCTATACTCTTTGTGTTATTTTTTTTTCTTTTAATTTGCTCTTCCAACAAAAATATTTAAGCTACTATATATAATTTAAAATTTTCTAGCAGGCATATTAAATTTGTAAAGCAAAACAGATAAAGCTAATTTTAATAATTATTTTATCCAACTTGATATATACAATGTGTCATCTGAACTTGGACTCAGTATAAAAGAATCATTAATGAGCCCTTTTTTTTTAAATTTTGATACTAAGTCTTTGAAGTCTGGTACATTTATAATTACTGCACATTTCAGTTTGGAATAGGTACACTGATTGCCAGGTGCTCAATAGCCACATATGTACTGGCTACCATATTGGACAGTGCAGCCCTAAGGATTACAATATACATTCTCAACTTACAAGATTATCCTCATGGGCCCATAAGGCCTCATTGTGTTTACTCATTAAAGAGCAGTATAGTAGAAAAAAGTAATGACAGTGTCCCAAAAATCTTTGAAGCTTATGTTTAGAAAATGATTTAAAAGCGAAAAATGAAAGTTGGGGTGTTATCCATTAAATTTATTTTCCACTTGAAAAAATACCTTTTTCAATGATGTTCTCAATTTTTTCTTCTAGACAAACTTGGCCCTACGGTGTTTGCTCCTGTTAAGATGGATCTAGTTGGAAATATTAAAGTGAGTATACTAGCTTGTCTCTGAAGACTTTATTTGGAGGGAGTAGTTGCATGAAATTGTATTCAAAAACAAATGGTTGTTGAGTTTATACTCAGGTTGAAAAGCATAGGCCAGCTGTAAGAGCTTCTCACAGGAAAAAAAAGTTCTTTAAAAACAGTGCCTTAAAACCCTCAAACTAACTATTTAAATCTGGGTTAAACCCAATAAGAATTCTCAAACAAATAAAACAGATTACTTGGAAAACATAAAGAAGAAGGTAATAGAGGCTTAATTTATTTTAATTTCTTAGAGGCCTGCTTAACAAACTTAAGTAAACAGACTTGCTTGATAGCTTTAGCACTTTTAACTTATTTCTCTGCTTTTCCTGCAGAAAGTAAACCAGAAGTATATTACCAACAAAGAAGAGTTTACCACACTCCAGAAGATTGTGCTACACGAAGTGGAGGCCGATGTAGCCCAGGTTAGGAACTCAGCTACGGAAGCCCTCCTGTGGCTGAAGAGGTGAGGTGGCCAGGGTGGGGCAGCAGGTGAAATCTAGTCAAGTTGAAATGTTACCTGCAATAAAATTGTTAGGTGAAGGAGGCTACTTCTAAGTGAAGGCTGTAACGCAATTGTACAGAAGGCCTGATGAATAGAACGCCAACTTTTTTTTTTGCCTCTGTCTTGATAGTGATAAAACATTGTTTATATTAATAGAATATATAAGATAGGAATCATAAAGGACAGTAAAGCTGATTCATTTAAGTCAGTGGATCACAAACTGTAGCAGCATCAGAATCACCTGGAGAGCTTATTGAAAAAAACAGAGATTGCCCCACCCAAAACCCACAGTTTCTGATTCAGCAAGTCTGGAGTGGGGCCCTGAAATTTGCATTACTGGCTAGTTTCCAGATGATGCTGAAGTTGCTGGTCTTGGGACCACATTTTGAAAACCACTGTTTAGGTATTTCAGATAAGAATGATCTAGAGCAAGCTAAAGGGAAATCACAGGGAAGAAACAGAAAGGACAGCCATGTGACTTGATCTGTTTATTGCTGTGCCCAAGATACTGTTGAAAAAGAAGCTTATGTCTGCCATTTTTTCATACCCATTCAATATAAGTGAACTTTGGAAATAATGTTTCCTCCTCTTTTTTGTTTTAGAGGTCTCAAATTTTTGAAAGGATTTTTGACTGAAGTGAAAAATGGAGAAAAGGACATCCAGACAGCCCTGAGTAAGTGTTCTTTACATTTTGATTGATTAATTGACCCGTATGTGGAATGGAGACCCCTGGAGGAGGAGACAGGGTGTGCTTTTCAAGATTTGATTTTGTTTCTTTTCTGTTTCATTATTATTGTTTCTTATGTGCTTTGTTAAAAAAGAACCCATGAGATAGTGACCTGCTAATTTACATCTAATTTATTAAAAATCAGTTTATCTTAAAGAAGAGCTAAATTAATAGAGAGCCATCTTTTAATAGGAAAACCTAATATTTTAAAGAAGTTAGTTCTTCTTAAATAAATCCTTATGTGTCATGAGCCTTACATAATTTTCCCAGGCTTTCCTGCCTGGAAACTTGCTGATGTGCCATGAAACAATATAAAGCTGATATTTCTGTAACATTGTATAAAAAATTTAGATAACTTAATCCTAATATCAGTCTGTTTTTACAGGTCAGGTTATAGAAATTCTGAAAGATTAAAAGACTTGCTAAGACCACAAGGGATCTGGAGCAGGGTCAATTTGGGGTTGCTGTCTCCAGGGTCTTCAGTTTTCCCACAAAAGGTCTTCTCCACCATCCCTGAGCTACCTGCATTTTGGGGCTTCTCATTCATCCTTGAATTTCGAAGACAGTACCAATTATATTGTCCACTGTGCGTCCTGATTTCAGTACTAAAAGTATATTCACCATGACAATTAGGACCCCCTAACCAGTATCTATCAAATTTTATGACTTTGTGGAGTGGTTAAAATCATGGACTTTGTGGTAGTGTTGTGCCCTTAGGCAATTTACTTTTCTGTGCCTCAGCTTCCTCATCTGTAAAATGAGAATGATGATTTGATTTCCCTAATAAGATTATTGTAAAGATTAAGTAGGTTTATGCATGTGAAAAGATTAGAAATTTGGCATATAGTAAGCATTTGAAAGTGAAAGTGAAGTCTCTCAGTCCTGTCCGACTCTTTGCGACCCCGTGGACTGTAGCCTACCAGGCTCCTCCGTCCATGGGATTTTCTAGGCAAGAGTACTGGAGTGGGCTGCCATTTTTTTCTTCAGAGGATCTTCCCAACCCAGGGATCAAACCTGGGTCTCCAGCATTGCAGACAGGTGCTTTACCATCTGAGCCACCAGGGAAGCCCAGTAAGTACTTACAGAGGTTAACTCTATTGCTGTTTATATTCTCATCATCATGACATATGCACAGTTAATAACCTACCAGAAAATGGGGCTTATTTGTCCCAAATCAGAAATGGAAAGTTTACAAAGCTCAGTTGCTAAGCCCTAAATTTCCCTTCAGACTGACTTCTTAGTATGGAAATTTCACACTGGAAGGAAGATGCCACCACTTCCACCTGCAAGAAAATGCAGACGATACGGGGTTCAGCACTGGGTGCCTGGGAGTGCACTCTGCTTGTCACAGAATGCTACTGCTTTGTGATTGCTGGCTGTGTGAGGGGCAGTGCGGGATGCTCATCTCATTACCCCTCTGTTGGAGCTAGGATAGAGGAGAACCCAGCTGCTTACCTTGGAGGTCGAGAGGAAGTTGAAGATACACCATTTCTGCCTTGCCCCATCCCTGTTTTTCCCCTACCTTTTACTTTATTTGGAGACTGAGCCTAGAGATGTTGACTTTGTGAAGAGAGAGGAGACTTGAAGGGTAAATGCTGCTTCAAAGCCGAAATAATCACAGCCAGTCTCAACTTTTCCTTTTTTCTCTTCCCTGCTGGACTACTTTTAGTGCAAAGGAAAGGGGGACTGTAAACTTGGAGATTTTCATCCTGATGCTTAGGATTATTTCAGAGGTTTTCATGATTTAAATCATCTTTGCTTAACAGGGATTCCTAGTTTCCTGCTGCTGTTCAACATGGAGGGAGAAAGCTCCCCTAACTGCCCCCTCCCTTCTGAACACAGACACAACAAGCTTTGTACAAACAAATAGAGCTTTATAAGAAATGTTACACATTAACTACTCAGAACCAATAGGCTCCTTGATGCATATTTCTTCTTTTTGAAATAATAGCCCTTATAAGTAGAACCTTTGTCTAAAATGAGGTGGTTTGGGTATATAGGTTAAAGAGTGGGTATGTGTAATTTATATGACATATATAAGCACATTAGCATACATTTTTTCATTCTAAAATTGAATTTGAGTTATTGTAATAACAGGTACCATTTATAGAGCACTCAGTGTTGGCATGACACAAGGTTCTCTATAAACATCTTATTTAATCTAAGTACTCCCCTTTTACAGTGATAAACTAAACTTTAGAGAAGATAAGTACTTTCCCTAGGGTCTCAGATCCAGATCAGTGGATCTCAGAGTGGTCCAAGGACAGCAGCATCTGAAAACTTATTAGAATTGCAGACTACTGGGTCCCACCTGACACCTGCTGACTCAGAAACTCCTGAGATGGGACCCAACAGTGCGTGTGATCCCAAGTCATTTAAGTGATTCTAATCCATGCTAGAATTTGAAACCCATTCATCCAGAGCTGGAATGTTGACGCTTACTTGTTGCTAGGCTACATTTGGTTATTTGGGAATTTTGACTGCCTCTAAATGATTATTAAATAAGCAGGAGTAAAAGTACTGAAATTAGTTACCCATAGTATCAGTTAATTTTGCCTCCTTTTCATGATAATGGACTGGTTATCCAATGCCTGAACATTTTTCCTTACCTAGGAACAGCAGGACAATTAGTGGGGATAAATTAAGGATAAACCTTGATGATACTCCCAAATTTGAAATCCATTGCTTGAGACAGGTTTTGAGGTAAATGCTCATAAAACTTGCATAGTCTTAATGGCTTATGATATGTAAAAGTTGGAAATGACAAAATGAAAGTAGTGACATCTATTAAGTTTCTGGAAAATGCATGTATAGTCATTGTATTGCTGCAGTTGTATGACCTAGAATGAGTTTTCAGCATCTGGAAGGAGGCCGTCAGTTTTACACTGCCTCCTTCTGCATTTGAGCCATCTCTTGGATCCCCCATAATGATGATCAGAGTGGAATGTTTTGGGTGGTCTCATGCCAAGAACTGTTCTGAACTCCAGTGTCCTCTGATATTTTCTAGAGATCATTCTAAGGAAAGAGTTGGGTACACAAAGCAAATGTGTTTAACGATACACCTTGTAGCTGAGCCCCTCCATTCACAGATGCCACATCAAAAAGAGGCTTCAGAAAGCATCCTTGTAAGTGAAAGGAAGAAAAGTTGCTCTGCCATTTCATGCACCATTGTACTAAATGTTACATGCTCTGCACTACTCCCTCAGCAGGATAGCATATTGCCACATCCCTCACCTCCGAATGATTTCATAAATGTCAGATAAACATTAACCTAACCAAGATCTCTAGCACAGAATAGGAAAAAAAAAAATTAAAGGATACTCAGTTATATAGTTAATATAAAAGGCTTTCACAAATAAGGAGAGCTATACAAGAGAGAGAAAATCAGAACTTGTAATTAGATATTTGACATCAAATCGTAACTTGATCTAACTGTTCTGAAAGTATGGGACATGTGAATGAAGTCATGCCATCTTCAGAACTATTCACAGCATGTGCTCTAATGGCAGAACTGGCTTACAGTACAAGTTTTCATCTCCATGGTGCCTGAAGGTAACAAAGGAAATCTTTGGGTACTTGTTTCATCTCTGTCAACTGGTTATTGAGTTAGCTTTTCTCCACACTATTCATTTTGCCTGAAACTTAGTCACTGTAAAGAATTTGGGGGTTTTCCTAGTAGTAGGTCTTTTGGTGTGTGTGCTCAATTGCGTTCAACTCTTTGCGACCCCATGGCCTGTAGCCAGCCAGGCTCCTCTGTCCCTGGAATTTTCCAGGTGAGAATACTGGAGCAGGTTGCCACTTCCTACTCCAGGATGTCTTTCCAACCCAGGGATCGAACCATGACTCCTGTGTCTTCTGCTTGGCAAGCGGATTCTTTACCGCTGTGCCACCTGGAAAGCCCATTTAAATTATATCGAATATTTATCATTTGGCCAAATATATAAACACAATTCCACCTACTACCTCATGACCCCATTACTTCCAGAGAAGATCTTCATCCAGAATTTGTAGTTTATTATTATAAATGTTTTTATAGATTTACTATATATTTATGTATCCATAAACAGTATCTATAATATATTGCATGTTTTAAACTCACAAACATGGTGTTACATTATACACACTATTCCTTTTTCACTCGGTATATTCAGATTTATTTACTGCTTATTCACTTTCAAACCTTTCTTCGTTCATGATTCTTGTCTGAGGACTTCCTGATTTAGCTCATTTGCAGAACAGAGATAATTCATGTTTCCTGAGCTCAGTGAATGATTGCTTTCACGCTTCCTGCCTTTACTTGTCTGCTTCTCAAGCTCTATCTTAAAACTTGGATTTGTATTTCTCCTTTGTCCTCTGTACAACCCAAAGTAACTTTGTAAGTCCTTACTAGTTATAGATAAACACTCTCATGCATTCTGCTTCTGGACAGAATAGCTGTCCATCAGCAGTAATGGAAAGGTTGTTGGTACTCAGATGCTGTAATAGGTTGAGGCATCATTTCTAAATACTTCGTAGAAAGGTTTTGACTAACCATTAAAAAAAATCAGAGCAGTGTTGTTTGCATAAATAGAATAAGGTTCCGATTTTTTGCAAGATATGGCTGGGAAAAGGCACATTTTTCATTTTCATTATTTTGTTTTATCACAAAAAATAAACATCAGTTTTGTCAGAATGCTTTAATGTGACAGGAATGCCCTAAGTTCTCATTGCTTTTAGTTTTGTGACCTTGGGCAGGTAACTATCTCTCTGGGTCTTCTGTTTTTTTCATCCATAAAAAAGAAAGAATTGGGCAAGGTGATTGTCAGTGCTTCCTACTCAGAAATTTTGATTCGGTTTCTAAGGAACTGACACATTTAAAAGAACTGGAAGAAGGGAATCATTTATGTCTTTCAGAGGCCAAAAATACTTCAAGATTATAGAACATGCATTATGATAATGAATGGGTAGTTCAGTGAAGATTAATGTATTTCATTTTCTAATCTTCTCTAGGTAACCAAAATAGGTCAGGCTTATAGACTTGATCCTAATTTAATGCATCCTCACGTGGCAGGGATATGTGCAGCCCTAGAAGTCACCTAAGGACTTTGGTCAAGTCTTTTTCTTTTGTGAGTTTTATTTGTTGGTTTTCAATTGCAGAAGTGGTCTTCCTAGGCCTGTTTTCAGGACCCAGCTGAAATTCTCTGCTTCCCTCTTCTCCTGTTAGACTGCCTGGCTGGTGTTTTGCCCAGTGGAACTCTTCTCTTGGCAAGATGCAGGCACAGCAAAGAACAGCTGCCTCCTCTAGAAGGACCAGGTGGGATACAGAGAGAGTGCTGCTGGAGAAGCTCTCTCTTCCTTAGACCAGGCTGCCCCTCTTACTTGGACTCACCACATCCTTGTTTTCTTGCTTTCCCATAGAGGGGGGCGTGGAGAAAGGTTTCTGGGCCTTTTTGAGCAGTTGCCTTCACTGGCGAAGGGTGGGAAAGGTATAAAGCCCCTGGGTTGGAGAAGTACTGGATCCAGAGCCCTTGTAAACAGGCAGTTTGGCTGCCAGGTGAGCTCGAGCTGGAGGCTCAAAGGCCAGGCCAGGAGGCACCTGTGTTTGCTACATACTGTAAAGAAAAGTGAGTTTCTCTTTACTTCCCCACCACAATTCCAAATTAGAATGATCATGGCTATTAGTAGAAGAAAGTAATACTATCTGTATAGGAAAGAAGACTTAAAAGAATATACCTCTAGAATGCCCTATGTGGTTATCTCTGGGAGGCATGATTATATATCTCTTTAGTTCTTCCCTTTTTACATTTTCCATATTTTTAACAATGAACACATTATTTTTGAAATCAGAAAAAAAAAAAAAGGTAGTAAGTTTTATACCTTTTTAAACTACTACTGCGCCTCAGATGGGAAGTTCAGAACCCTTGACATGGCATTAAAAGTTCCTCCCAGTTTGGTCCCATCCCCAGTATCTGCAGCCCTAGTGAATGGTTCTCCCTTCCTGCCACCATCTCCATGTAGCTTCCTCCATCTGCAACTCCAGCCACCACCCTCCTCTCTGCCCTAGCCAGCCTTTGAGAGTCCTCTGGAGAATTCTCTCTGTCCATATTCTCCCAGGCTGGATTCACCTCTCTCCTTTCCTGTAGTACTAGATACAGATGTCTGTTACAGCAGTTGGCAATTTATATAATAATGATTTGTTAAACGCTGGTTCTCTTAAAAGCCCATGAACTTCCTGAGGATAGGGGACTTAGTTTAAATCACCCGGAGATCCATGCTGCCTTGGACAGTAAAGGGCGTGCGATAGGCGCACACTAAGTTCTTATTGATGGAGCACCTGTTCCATTGTGACTGTCCATGAGCAGATTGTAATGGCACTGAATTTCATCTGCTAATTTCTAATGGTATTTAATAGCTTACATGGATGAGGATCACAAGAAGTACGGTTTTCCCACTATACCTCTGTGACTCACCTCTGGATGTTTTCCATGGACCTGTACACTATCTTACCAGCTCAGATGGCTCCGTAGATGGTTGGAAAGTTGATTTTCTTGCTGATTTACCCCAGAGGCTGTGCCTAGTATTTCCTGCCCATCTGCACGTGTACACTTTGTCCGCTAACAGCCCTTTCTTCACTAAGGTCTTATGTACCATCTAAAATGTCTCTGATAACATCTGTCCCCTTAGAGAATCAGATAGGTGACTTACATTGAAGTGTGACTTACATTGAAGACTTGTATCTTTGACAATGCCCTAGCCTACTCAGACTCTTCTCCTAAGAAAAAAATGGAATTTACTCTTGATTTCTCCTTTAGGCTGTCTCTAAGAGCTCTTCTACACTTGAATTTACTGATTTTTTTTATCATTTCTTCTTTAGCTTTGCAATACTGGATGCTGGCATTTCAACCCATTCCTAAAACTTTAGATAGCCAGGGAAATCTGCTGTTAGAATTCAAATGTACAGTCTTATTTCATAGAAAATATAATGTATTTTATGCAATCTTGAATTGTGTAAAATTGTAGTAAGGTATGCCAAAAGTTCCCTTTTGAATGAATGAAAAGGGAACATAAAGATGGGCACAGTAAAGGACAGAAATGGTATGGACGTAACAGAAGCAGAAGATATTATGAAAAGGTGGCAAGAATACACAGAAGAACTGTACAAAAAAGATCTTAATGACCCAGATGACCACAATGGTGTGGTCACTCACCTAGAGCCAGACAACCTGGAGTCCAAAATCAAGTGCGCCTTAGGAAGTATCACTATGAACAAAGCTAGTGGAGGTGATGGAATTCCAGTTGAGCTATTCCAAGTCCTGAAAGATGATGCTGTGAAAGTGCTGCACTCAGTATGACAGCAAATTTGGAAACCTCAGCAGTGGCCACAGGACTGGAAAAGGTCAGTTTTCATTCCAATCCCAAAGAAAGGCAATGCCAAACAATGCTCAAACTACTCACAATTGCACTCATCTCACACACCAGTAAAGTGATGCTCAAAATTCTCCAAGCCAGACTTCAACAGTACGTAAACCGAGAACTTCCTGATGTTCAAGCTGGATTTAGAAAAGGCAGAGCAACCAGAGATCAAATTGCCAACATCTGTAGTATCATTGAAAAAGCAAGAGAGTTCCAGGAATACATATGCTTCTACTTTATTGACTACGCTAAAGCTTTTGACTGTGTGGATCACAACAAACTGTGGAAAATTCAAGAGATGGGAATACCAGACCATCTGACCTGTCTCCTGAGAAATCTGCATGCAGGTCAAGAAGCAACAGTTAGATCCAGACATAGAATAACAGACTGGTTCCAAATTGAGAAAGGAGTACGTCAAGGCTGTCACCCTGCTTATTTAACGTATATGCAGAGTACATCATGTGAAATGCTAGGTTGGATGAAGCACAAGCTGGAATCAAGATTACCAGGAGAAATATCAATAACCTCAAATATGCAGATGACACCACCCTTATGGCAGAAAGCAAAGAGGGACTGAAGAACCTCTTGATGAAAGTGAAAGAGGAGAGTGAAAAAGTTGGCTTAAAGCTCAACATTCAAAAACAAAGATCGTGGCATCGGGTCCCATCACTTCATAGCAAATAGATGGGTAACCAGTGGAAATAGTTCAGTTTAGTTCAGTGGCTCAGTCGTGTCCAACTCTTTGCGACCCCATGGACTGCAGCATGCCAGGCCTCCCTGTCCATCACCAACTCCTGGAGTTTACCCAAACTCATGTCCATTGAGTCGGTGATGCCATCCAGCCATCTCATCCTCTTTCATCCCCTTCACCTCCTGCCCTCAATCTTTCCCAGCATTGGGGTCTTTTCCAATGAGTCAGCTCTTCACATCAGGTAGCCAAAGTATTGGAGTTTCAGCTTCAGCATGAGTCCTTCCAATGAACACCCAGGACTGATCTCCTTTAGGATGGACTGGTTGGATCTCCTTGCAGTCCAAGGGACTCTCAAGAGTCTTCTCCAACACCACAGTTCAAAAGCATCAATTGTTCAGTGCTCAGCCTTCTTCACAGTCCAACTCTCACATCCATACATGACCACTGGAAAAACCATAGCCTTGACTAGACAGACCTTTGTTGGCAAAGTAATGTCTCTGCTTTTTAATATGCTGTCTGGATTGGTCGTAACTTTGCTTCCAAGGAGTTAAGTGTCTTTTAATTTTATGGCTGCGGTCACCATCTGCAGTGATTTTGGAGCCCCCCAAAATAAAGTCAGCCACTGTTTCCACTGTTTCCCCATCTATTTGCCATGAAGTGATGGGACTGGATGCCATGATCTTAGTTTTCTGTATGTTGAGCTTTAAGCCAACTTTTTCACTTTCCTCTTTCACTCTCAAGAGGCTCCTTCGCTTTCTGCCATAAGGGTGGTGTCATGTGCATATCTGAGGTTATTGATACTTCTCCTGGTGATCTTGATTCCAACTTGTGCTTCATCCAGCCCAGCATTTCTCATGATGTACTTACTCTGCATATAAGGTAAATAAGCAGGGTGGCAATATACAGCCTTGACATACTCTTTGTTCCATGTCCAGTTCTAACTGTTGCTTCTTGACCTGCATATAGGTTTCTCAAGAGGCAAGTCAGGTGATGTGATATGCCCATCTCTTTCAGAATTTTCCACAGTTTATTGTGATCTACACAGTCAAAGGCTTTGGCATAGTCAATAAAGCGGAAATAGTGGTAGACTTTATTTTCTTGGGGTCCAAAATCCCTGCAGATGGTGACTATAGCCATGAAATTAAAAGACCCTTGCTCCTTGAAATAAAAGCTATGACCAACCTAGACAGTGTATTGAAAAGCAGAGACATTACTTTGCTGACAAAGGTTCGTCTGGTCAAAGCTATGAGTTTTCCAGTAGTCATGTATGGATATGAGAGTTAGACTATAAAGAAAGCTAAGCACTGAAGAATTGATGCATTTGAACTGTGGTGTTGGAGGAGACTCTTGAGAGTCCCTTGGACTGCATGGAGATCCAACCAGTCCATCCTAAAGGAAATCAGTCCTGAATATTCATTGGAAGGACTGATCCTGAAGCTGAAACTCCAATACTTTAGCCACCTGATGTGGAGAACTGACTTACTGGAAAAGACCCTGATGCTGGGAAAGATTGAAGGCAGGAGGAGAAGGGGACGACAGTGAATCAGATGGTTGGATGGCATCACCGACTTGATGGATGTGAGTTTGAGCAAGCTCCAGGAGTTGGTGATGGACAGGGAAGCCTGGCATGCTGCAGTCCATGGGATTGCAAAGAGTTGGACATGAATGAGAGATTGAACTGAACTGATCCTAAAAGTATTAATGAAGCCTCACCCAAATTTTAACAATAAACATTGACAAGAATTACATCATTTCAAAGCTAGAGGGCTCAAATTAATTGTAAACTGTGTTTAAGCTTGCAGCTATGCGGCCTGGCTGTGTTGCTCAGTAAAATGCAGATACCTGATGTCATTTGGCAGTTCTGTGAGCCACACTGTGTTTTGCTGCATAGGAACTTGTGGTTGTGGTTTTGGTGTCTAGGTCTTTTTTGTTGTTGTTGTCATTATTTTAACCTCTGCTCTTGTTACAATTTAAAATGTCTTTGTATCCTATTATAGTGTCACCCAAGCATTGATTAAATGGCAATGGTGCTTGTACTAGTGCTGAAACTAGCCCATGAAAACAAACAAGTTTGGAATAAAATGTAGATGTGGTAAAACATGATAAAGAAGGTCAAACAACCCCCATGATATTCTGCGCTATAATTTAGGAATGTGAGGACTCTGTAGACCACTAAAGATGATTCTGAAAAAATAAAATGGAGCATTGAAATAAAAATGCACTGTGGTGATATAGAGCTGTGCCTCCTGAGAGAATGTTTATTCCTGTAGAAAAATCAGTTTTCAGTTTGGAATATATTGAATTATTCAAATCCTTCAGGAACATATCCCTTGCATAAAATGCAGTCATCTTGTTCTTGAGATTATTTTTTGTAATTAAAATTACTATATAGAAGTTTTTTAATCTCCTAAAACTCATTGGGGAAAAAAATAGGTTTTTATCTTTAAAGTCTAGAATATGAATTGACTTTTATTAATAAGCCTCACCGGTTACTTTATATCTAGCTTAATAATTTCAAGCTGTTCCATAATAGTTTTCAAAGTTCTAGCTTTAACACTGTATATCCAGGGTTATGGGACATCTAGGACTAACATATGACATCCCAGAATAGAATGTTAGAATTGAAGAGAACCTTAGAGAAAATTTTACAAAGAGGAAAAGAGATGGTTAGAGAGGTTGGCTAAGGGACTGGCTCAGGGTCACACAACATTTCAAAGAACTGCATTTTTCTATTTTTATAGTGTATTTTAAATTATATTCTCCACATGACAATATCCTTTCCTCCCTTTTTACTTCCTTATATGTATTGAATTTTCCAACCATAATAATAAGCCACCGTTCAGCTGTATTGACACAGGGTAAGAGTGGAAGTATCAAAATTTTTTTTCAATTTTTCTTTTAAAAAAAAATCTCTGGAGGCTTGTTTTTCCTACTCAGGACTTTTGGAGTATATAATCTTGTAATTAAGTTTTTTCCCTCAGTTTTTAATGCCTATAGGAATATGCTGCTATGTACATTAGAAAGGACATGATGCAAATAACACATCAAATCCTGATGAAATTGTTCCTCACGGAGTATTTCTTCTTTCCAAGATAACGCATATGGTAAAACATTGCGGCAGCACCATGGCTGGGTCGTTCGAGGAGTTTTTGCGGTAAGCAAGCCTTCTGCCTCCTGATGTTCTGATGGTCACAGCAAGGTGTTTTGTTTCGCTTTGTGTGTGTGGTGTTTCTGTTTGCTTTGTTTTTGAGAATAAGAACAAAATGTTGCTTATTTCATTGAAATCTGTAAGTCTGTTGTGTGGAAATGTTGGCAATAAACAGTAAGAAAAGACTTAGAATGTGCTTCACCTTATCTAGTTCCAGGGACCCTGAGATTTGTCTCAGAAGTGGCTGCCTTTCGGATGAGGTAGTAAAGAGTGTCAGTGTAGACTAGAGATCACGCTCTGAGGGGAAACCAGGGGTGGTTTCAAGCCCATAGCTCCCTCTGCTGCCTGTCAGGGTCAGGCCTGTTAATTCTCAGATTTTAGTTAGTCTTTTTTCCTCAACTGAATTGTATCTTTGAATATTAACTGACCTGGGTTGCCAGTGGCTAGAACTGGAAGCCTCTTCTTCCCCAATTATTTCCCTTGTGGAAGTGTTTGTATTTGTGTGTGTTGGCTCCTGTTACCTATTATTCCTTCCTTCCTTGCATGACCTGGGAAGAACACACACCTGAGAATCATATTTCTCAGGTGGACAGATCAATTTACCTGCTTTGTAAAATAGCTGGAGCAGATGGCCCCTTTCTGTCAGCAGTAATATTCTGTAATTCTTCCGTTGGGCGAGAGGTCAGCCATAGTCATGTGCAGCCATGAAAAGGCTGAATCTCATGTCGTGGTACAATAGGAAATGTCAGAGGATTGAAAATAGCTTGCAGATGAAGTCTGTTACTAATTTGCCTAAGTAAGAACTGTTCAGGTCATGATTTCTTAGGAGACTGGTAAAGAAAGTGGGAAGAATTTATGGAAGAAAGCAAATTTTAGTGAAAATGAAACATTTTACTGTTCACTGGACTAGGAGCCAGACCAGTTGCAGCCACAAACTGCTCACATTTACCTTCAGTGGATGTTTAATAACGTAATAATAGCTTCCGTGTGGCTATTGGACACTTAACCATGTATCAGACACTGTGCCAGGTACTTCTGTGTTCATTATCTTTGGGAATCCTTAGGATTAGCTCCCACTGTTGTACAAGTTCAGAACTGTTCATTTCAGTCCCAAAGTGAGGCAGTGGCAGAGCCCAGGTCTAAACCCAAATCTGTCTCCAAGGCTGGTGCTCATCCCACACATCACAGCTCTCCACAGTGAAGACAGAATGATTGAGAAACTGCTAGTGAGAAATTAGGCAAAAGATGCTGCTCCATTCGTCAATCTCCCTGAGTAAATACTGTGATTGCCTGCAGGTGTCTGACGCCCAAGTTCCCTTGGTGAGATGAAAAGCAGGGAAACATTGAGTTGCCTCATTTGTAAGAAAAATAAATGTAGTTTTGTTTTATTTGTTATTCCAGTAGAGAGGGCAGAGTTTAATCCTGAAATATTGATGATCCAAGAGACATTGCCAACAAGCATGAAGCTATAGCAGAAAATGTATCATGAGCATAAGTCTTTGAAAGGACATTTTAACTTACAGCATTTTTCTAAATAATTTAGATTATGTAGTAATTTAGTAATTAATCTAATTTAGTAATTTAGATTCATTGTAAAAATAAAATGTATAGAAAAATAGGGTAAAACTTAAAATTGTCCACAGTCTCACTGCTTTATAATAACCATCTTCAACATTTTTGTGTTTTGCCTTCTTTGCTCTTATTTTCATTTATTTAACATATTCTTTTCAATGTTGTTCTATTTCATTGTGTATATTTATATAAATATCTACTAATAGATATTTATATTTTTATTTTATGTGTAGAATTATCTTAATTTTGTATACTTACTCTGTATATGCATGTAAGTTTTTTTGACACTTAACTGGTTGTATAGTTTTGTATTGTTTTTCTCCACTTTTTTAGTTTTTATACTTTCTAGTTGTATTGAGGAATAACTGACATATGTTACTGTATGTTTAAGGCACACAGCATGGTGGTTTGATTTAAATGTATTGTAAAATGATTACCACAATAGGTTCAGCTAAATCCATCTTATATAAATACAAAAGAAAAGAAAGGAAGAAGGAAAAATTTTTCTCCTTGTGATGTCAATTCTTAGAATTTACTCTTTTCACACGTTTGCTCTATATCCAGCAGCAGTATTAGCTGTAGTTGTCCCCACTTATTTTTAGGGATTGCCTAATATTTCCCCTAGTATAGAGGTACCATAATTTATTTGTTCCAAACCTTTGTGTTGGAAATTTCAGTTGCTTCCAAGTTTGTTTTTACAGATGAAACAGCATCTGTTTTTATGCATTTTTGACTAAAACAGTTATTTCCTCAAAATAGATTCCTGGAAGTAGAATAGCTATGTCTAATGCAAAGAACTGAAACCCCAACTTAGAGCACTTGCCGTGCACTGGATGTTGTTTTAGGCGCTTTACTTACATAAAGTTATTAATCTCATAGCTCTGAAGTGGCTTCTCCTATTTTCCCTGCTTATAAACGAAACCTGAAACACATGGGTGTGAGGTAATAACACCCAAAGTTACAGGAAAAGAGCATTTGGAAGACTCTTGATGTTACTGCCAAGAGTTTTTTAATTTGCTGATTTTTAAGAAAATAGATTCTGTTGAGCATTTGGTAACAGCATTATTAATAGAGGAGCTTCCTTTCAGTCTCTCTCCTGTTATTCTCCAAGTCATCCCTACTTCGGGAAGTTTATTGAGTTTTCTAATGTCCTGATTAAAATCATCAGGGGCAGATCTAACTAATCTTGGTTGCTCAGGGAAATATCTTTTACACTCACCGAATCTGACTTACTTAACAGCCAAATATTGGACTTTTATCTTCAAACAGTTATGGTCTGTGGAGCTGATGTCTAGTCTAGGCTCTCTTTCTGTGGCTCTCTGTTTTGGCTTCCGCTTCAGTTGAGTTCTGTCATTGTTTCCCAAATAGACTCAGCTGCATCATTGTTCCCTAGGAACCTTTGAGAAATGCATTGTTGTGGGCTCCACTCTGGAGAAACTTTAAACATTTTTTATTTTATGTAAATATACGTACGTAGTTTTATTTTGCTTTTTATCACAGAGTCCAAAAAGGTTATATAACAAAAAATGGCAGTTTGTTCCATACTTCCCAGACTCTCTAAAAGAGGCTGCAGCTTTCAAATGCTTTGGCTATTTCTTCCAATACTTCTGTAATTCTAAAACTATTTACTCTTCTCTGTGGCCCTATCCATTTTAATTAATGTTGATTTCTGTTATAGATTAGAGTTTGCCACCTCAGACCTTACTGCCACTACTTCCCCTCCTCTGCCTCTACTTCCCCTGTATAATTATATCACAAGTCAACATGATGATGATGAGCCAAAATTCTATGACTTTTTTTGTTCTTTCTTGTATGAGTTTTATATTTTTCTCTGTACCATGAATTCTTTCACATCATCATCATTTTGAACTTACAAATGTATTGGATTATCTGTATTTTTTTTAGAACTTTCTAAACTCTTATTCCAGTCTGATTTGTTGTACTGCTGTTGTCCTAGAACTTTTGTTCATAAATTTCCCTATACTGAGTCCCCACCTCACCTTAATTTTATTTCCCAAGTCCTGTGACTTCCTATTTCTTGATCTAATCCCTTTTTTTTGATGATATCCAAACTCTAGTAGCTTCCTAAAAAAAAGGAGTGCAAGGGAAGTAAATTTTTGAGTTCTTGCATGCCTGAAATTGTCTTTATTCTTCCCCCTTTTTCCTAGAGTGTTGCTTTGGCTGGTGTAGAATTCTAAAGTGAAAGTTGCTCAGTCGTGTCCAACTCTTTGTGACCCCGTGGACTGTAGCCCACCAGGCTCCTCTGTCCATGGGATTCTCCAGGCAGGAATAGTGGAGTGGGTAGCCATTCCCTCCTCCAGGAGGTCTTCCCAACCCAGTGGTTGAACCCGGGTCTCCTGCATTGCAGGCAGATTCTTTACCGTGAACCACCAGAATTCAAGGTTAATAGTAATTTTCTCTCAGAACTTTGAAGGCAGTCCTCTGATGTCCTCCAGCTTCCAGTGTTACTACTATAAAACCTGTAAAATCTAATGTGTGTAAACCGCTCCTCACCTCCTCCTAGATGCTTTTAGGATCTATTCCTTATCCCCACCTTCTAAAATTTCACCATGTTTGCCTTTGGGTCTTTATCATTCATTTTGCTAAGCATTTGACTGGGTCTTTAAATCTGGAGACTCATATCCTTCTGTTCTGGGAGATTTTCTCTCATGATATTTTTGGGCAGTTGCTTTTCCTCCGTCCTTTGCTCTCCCTTATACCCCTACCATTATTTGAGTATTTATGATGTGCCAGGTAGTGGAGTAAACGCATCCTGCATTCCCATTAATCCCTCAAACAAGGAAAGTGCTACCAGTCATCTTCTGCGGACAAGGAGACTGAGGTTCTAATTTAGTCCCCTTGCTTAAATTCCTCAAGCTAACCTGTAAAAGAGTTGGGATTCAAGTCCAGGTCTCCTCACCTAGAGGCTGTGCTTTAACCACTGCATAATGCCAGTCACTCTCCAGTTGCAGAAAGGGAGAGGGTTGATTCTCAAAGACTTTCAATATAAGGAAGCTCAAGAAAGCAATTGCAAGATTTTTTTTTACAATCTATTGAAGATTTTAAAAGCCTCCAGAGAGCTCAGGGGAGCCAAAACTAGTAGATGCCAGAGAACAGATTTCAGGACGCTTAGGGAACAGTTGGCCTGCAGAGAGAGGGGAGCTGTAAGGAGCTTAGGAAATCTTTCTTCAGGGAAGCAGTGTGGTTGGTGGTGTGGTTGAAAAAGCAGAGAGATGATCCTAAGTTCAGATCCTGGCCCTGGCACTCATTAGCTGTGTGATTTCCATATGTAAAATAAAGGATATAGATTGTACAGGGTTCTTACAAAGATTAGCTGGGATAAAATACGTTAAAGCATCAGCATGCAAGCAAACCATAAATGTTAACCCCCTTCATTTTTAGAAAATGTTCACGAATACAAAGGAAATCTCTACATAAAGGTGAATGGGACATAGGTAAAGAAAGTGTGTGGAGATGAGATATAAACAGGATGATGAGCTGCTCCGCCAGGCTGGCCATGTGCCAACAAAGACTGTGCAAGCAGCATGCGTGCAAGTCATTCTTAGCACTCCACGGGAAGAGACTGGATCACTGTGAATGAGAAAGTTTGAGCTTTTCTCAAACTGTTCTCCTCTCACCATTCCCTGACTTGATGGGATTATTCGTCCTCAAGATAGCCCAAGAAGATATGTGCTTCTTCAAGCATTAAAGTGATTTGGTTCTTGAAACATAATTGAAGAGTCCATGAACTGAAAGAATGCATGCCTGTTTTTTCACTCGCTCGCCTCAGCTCTGTGTGTGTGTGTGACTGTGTGTACGCATGTGTTTGTGCATGAGTATAATGTGCAAGAGAGCATGTCATGGTGCAGCTTTTCACGAGCAATTCTTTTGCAGTTAGCTCTGAGGGCAGCTCCATCCTATGAAGATTTTGTGGCTGCATTAACCATTAAGGAAGGCGACCACCAGAAGGCAGCTTTCAGTGTTGGGATGCAGAGGGACCTCAGCCTTTACCTCCCCGCCATGGAGAAGCAGCTGGCGATACTGGACACTTTATACGAGGTCCACGGACTGGAGTCTGACGAGGTGGTATGACATCTGCAGGGTAGCGCTGCCTCCTCACTTCAGGGAATAAAGTTTGCTAAAGTGTTTTGTTGCCCGACTTAAATTTCCAGCAGCAGCTCCAGCCCTCTCCAATCTCTTACTTGGGGAAAGGAGAGGGGAAGGAAAAGCCTAGTGCTTTTATATATAATTTTTTCAATGCTGTATGTTTTGTGTGTTTAAAAATCAAGGTGCTATATATTTAGTTCAAAAGGCCTCATGGAAAAACAAATTGTAGCTGTTATATAGATGTGAACAGCAAGTTATAAGAGCAGATTTGACAATGAATTTGTTAGTATTATGTTTTGTTTTTAGCTTTTAGTTTTAATGGGCCACCCAAACCCAAGCTGAAAATGAGCAATTTTCTGTATCAAGGACTATAACTCATAGCCATTATTTCAGTCAACTTAGAATTAGTCTAAAATTTTCAAGGAGTTAAGCCCCTCTGTTGAAGCTATTGAAAATGTAGAGTTTGCTATTCCTAGGTGTTCTGCAGAGAATTCTCTTCTCTGTGGCTCCATGGGCCAGAAGAACCTGTGTATTCAACACATCCGGTACACTGGTGACCAAGCAGTGCCATCTCTGAAGAGATGAGTGGTATGGCCTTGCATCGAGCCGGAGGATAGTATGGGAGAGGTGGGTGGGTCATCTGAGGTGACCCCTGTGCAGTACACACCCTTCGCTGCCTACTTTCCCCTGCATCATCTCAGTTGGACATCACAGCAAAACCATGGTATTCAGGGATTATTATTAAACTTCATAAGTAAGGTTTAGAGGTCAAGGGATAGGCTCAGTTACACAGCTGCTAAATGGAGGAACCACGTGATTTCCATGTGTGACCTGGACCACATCAAAATTACATGGAAAGCTTGTTTGAAAATTAAATTCCCAGGCCTTACCTTGACCTGAAGAACCAGAATTGTGGGAGTAGGACTCAGGATAATAAACCTTGAGTTTGAATAAATTTTACAAGGTATTCTTGTGCAACAGGGTTGAAGAACTATGAGATTAAATTCTAGTGTATGGAATTCCCAGTCTTCTGCATGAACTAAATGTTTGTATCCTTTCTTGGAAAGAGGAGAAGGCTATCATTGAAGTGAAGTAGTTAAAAGGAGAGTGAGACGTGGAGCGAGTTTACTCAGCAGCTTTCTTAACCGAACATGCAGACCTTGGTGTTGTCCCCGGGGGCCGCAGTTCCGAATGTGCTCTCTGACCAGTCTTGGCTTAATCACCAATGGTGCAGAGCAAGCTAAATGCAGCTGCTTATCTGTCTCAAGAGCTTTGGGACCATGTCACAGTTTAAAAGTGGGATTTTTAAGTCTTTCATGAAACAACCCGAAGAGTGTGATGTGATGCCAGGACTGTGGCCTCAGTCCCTCAGTAAGTCAGCCTGCCAGGAGTGGGCGTGGGAGAGAGGCCACGGGTGCCTTCTGTGCCAGAGGCTACTCGCTTAAAGTCGCTGGAAGGAAAGGTCCAGCACGAGCTAGCTCCCCGGCTGTAAGTGGTGTTCCTTTGAGGGGCCCAGGGGATGCTGCTCCGAGGGCAAAGAGAACCCTCTCCTTGGGTGAGAGGTTGCTGTGGGGAAGGGTACTGATTTGGTCTTTTTGTCTGTCTTTAAACAAACGAGTGGGCAGTTAACGTAGCTCAAATTATTGAATTGGGTACTCTGCACAATAAGGACTTGTGGAAAATGCTTAAACTTTAGAAAAACAGCATCGGATATTTTAAAGCTGGAGAGAGAAACAGTGCTGAAGTGACATTGATTCTTTCATATTTTAGCACTTGCTGTTGGCAGCTGCCAAGGCATGTGTGTTGTCTCCTCCACTCCCACAAGTAATTAGCGTGCATCTCCTTCTCTGGCTAGTGTGGGCATGATAGCAGGACTCGGGGATAATTTAGACTTCCTGCCCTTCACAGAGCCTCCTAAAGGCAAGGAAAAAGCCACCTGCCTTTGCTTTACGTTGAGTGAATGCACATCAGCTATTGTGCCATCAGGTGGGGAGGCTACCTGGAGACTGTAAGTGTTGTGAAGCATGACCATTTTGAGCAAATGCTGGTGCTTCCTATCACCTCAGGTGAACTGCTATGGTCCCTGGCAGAGGTGGGCTCACGGAATATACCTCAGATTTTCCACCAAGGCTCTGAATACACACAAAAAGAAAGCTGCTCAACATAACCATTTCACATTTATATAGGTACTGCCTTGGTATATATGATCCAGTTTTCTGGAGAAGATTTCATATTATCTGGGATCTTTGATCAGAGAAGCTTGAGTAACTTGAATAAGTCACATTATCTACTCAACACTTTTCCAGCCCTGCAGAAAGGGAGTAATGTTTTTCAATAGATATTTTCCTTACTGGAGCATGTTAAGTTTACCTGAGATGCATAAAGCTCTGGAAATTGAACTATCATCATACTAGATGATAAATTCAGTTTGACCTGAAGCTTGGCACAGTCAGAGCTTTATCCTGGAACTATACTATTTGCTTCTCCATTTTACTTAAAATCACAATTTGTGCTAATTTGCATTTACTATCTAAGAAGAGGACAAAGAGAAAAGAGAGTTAAGGCTTTCTCTTCAGAATCCTCCCAAGATTCCTGGGGCTTCCAAGCTTTCTTTCATTCTGACAGAGGAGATGGGAAAATGGTATTATGTTTGTTGGTGGAGTAATCACCTTGCTCAAACATTTTTAGGATTCCCTTTCTAGATTAACCTTTAGAGAGATCTTGAAGGAAAATAAAAGGTAATGTGTCTTCTAGGTATCATTAGAAGCTAATAAGTAGCATTTGAACAATCTCTCACAAGGTACTTTGATACATATAATTTCATTCATGTCTATACTTCTTCCCACGGCAGAAGCCAGGCCTTACACTTAGGAGGGATTAACGTGTGTTTGTCTAACTGAACAAAACAAAATCCTTTCAATGATGGCAATTTTTTCTCCTTTGAAAGCAAATTTGATTCATTATATCTAATCTTGGCAAAAATGCTAAGTTAGAGGGGGTACCTTTTGGGGAAGAAACCACCTTGCGTCTATGAAGTGCAGATGATTTTCTCATCACCTCTTGATCCAGCTCTACAGGAAGTTTAGAAGTGGGGCTCTTGGAATGTTGAGCACATC
>NW_011489342.1:2577164-2627231 GCF_000754665.1 Bison bison bison | reverse complement strand
ACATCTATGCCCAGGAAATTGACTTTGAAAGGCAGCATTTGTTAGGATGAATAAGTAGTGACTTCAGGGGCCTTGTCATCATTATTTGTGTGTCATTCTGAATATAAATCCTCCCCAAATATCATATTCCATGATGAGGGATCTCCTTTTCTAATTGTTGTGAATAGTGCCCTCATCAGAGTACCAAATCCATCCCTTTTTAAACTGTTTTGCTCCATTCTTCAGCAGCAGCTTTCTAGCACATATGTGGAGCATCTGGCACAGGCCTAGCCAGGGTCAGGTGCCCAGCCTATAAGCATTCTCTCTTAGTCTGCAAGAGCTTCTTAAAGAACCCCTGTCCCAATGTATAGCTGTAAAGCAGGTGACCATATGGTGTGTACCATCTAGGAAAAGTGATATGTTATTAGATAAATGCTGCTGGAAAGATTTGCAGTCTTCTCTTTTTGATTATTAATTACACACACACACACACACATATCCATCCCTAAAGTTAATGCTTTTAGTTTTCTATTTTCGGAAAAGTGTTTTTAAGTAGGAAAAGCTTGTGGTAGGGACCAATAAATAAATTACACTTTTCTTTATTAAATTTGAAGTAAACTAAAAGAGCTGAAGCAAGAGGTATCTTACTAAAGAAACCAAATCTGATGGTGAAAAATCAGAAGAAATATCATTTAAGTCAGTAAAGAAAGTCAGAGGGTTATGAGCAATACAAGATGCGATTTTGGGAGCTTTCTGGAAGAAAACTGTTCTTAGGTTTTTTTCCTACTAAATGACCGTGTACTGTAGAAGTTAGTTCCATGATGGTACATTTCTGAATCCCTTGCTTCTGATTTTAGTTGGTTTTTTTTTGTTTTTTTTTTTTTAATAATTATTCAGCTTTCCTGTCTTCATGTTTGATTTCTTTTTTTTTTAAGTGAACCTTTAAAATTTTTTTTAGATTTAGAATTCATGGGTACAGTACATTCTAAGCCATTGTTCTGTTAGCTGAGCTCACGTGTTTTGTCTTGGAATGCCTGACTTCCATGCTCTTTGTGATCTGGTGGAGTCTGTACATGAGCTTCAGTGTCAACAGCAACCCATGTCCCTATGACATGCATGTAGAGTGCTTTACCTGGAAACACGCTCTGCTTCCGGGCAGCCCTTCATTGTCTGCAGTTGCTTACTCAGGGGTTCATAATAATGACATAAAAATCCCCACTAGCTGTCTAATAGTATTTTAAGACTGCTTATCTATTAATAGGGTGTAAGGGTCCTTTCAGCAATTCCATGAGCATACTGTTCACTGGACCTCCTCTGGAAATGCCCCCAGACCTGTCCTGGCACAGGCAGTAGCCTGCGTACAGAGGCCATTTGCACGATTTCTCATCGCACTGCTGCCTCAGGGCACTTGGAAGTGACCCTCAGCAGTACAGTTGACACAAGCATTGATCCTTCTTCTGCACTGTTTCTGTATAACCTTTCATTTCAAAAGGAAAAAACATAGCACTACTCTGCGGAGCAGAAGTTTTCCAAATTCTTTGGTTACCCTTTTTAATCAGTTCTCTTTCAGAGTGAACACATGTTCTCAGCTACACTATGTGAGAACACAAGAAAGAGACCTTGCTTGTTCTAAGCACTAGACTTTCTATTTTATGTATTTTAAAGTCCGATCGTATTTCCTCCCAGACTTTGTAAACAGAAACCACTCTGGGATGGTTGGTACCCCTAGCAAAGCTGATCTCATCCACAGATTCCCACATATCTGTGTCTATTTATAGGTGTATTATGGAGTCAGTTGTGACAAGAAGGGTGATCTGGAAGTAATTCTGTTGCTTCCCAGAAGGCTAATGAGCCAGTCTCGTGGCATGTTTGATGCGTGAGTCCCTGGTGTCATGACAATTTCACTAGAATGTCAGTAAGCAGCCCAACTACCTCATGTGAAATTGGCTGTGGACAATCTGTGTCAGATGAGACATGTGTTAAGGTTGATTTAATCTGGTTAATAGAATGGACAACATAATGTCTCTGTAAAGAAGAAACACATTAGACCAGATGCCAAAGGCTACTATGTACATAGATTTCCTTGGATTGCTTTTTAAAGTCAGTGTTTAATTCTGCCCCCAGTATTCTCATCTCAGTTGGTTGTGATTTCATGGATCCATGCACTTTGAATATCTGTCACATGCAGTCCTATGTTACTTGTTCTTGTCCTTCAACATTTTGAGTGAGCATCATAATGACAGTAGAAAGAAAGTGACTGGTGGTTTGTTGATTCCTTAATTTTAATGGACATTTACTTAGAATATAATGTGTTGGAGCCTTTAAGGATCAACTGGATAAATGAGAATTTCATGTTTAGGTTTCATGTAAAACTCTGTCCAAGTTCATACTCTGTATTTTGTGGGAAGGGGGAACAAGGGAGGGATTTACTTTTTTTGCAAAAGTATTTGAAAACATTTGTCAGATTTTATATTCATTAGTTATAATAAACTTATTTTTCAAGTATTTTATCAAGTGCTTCTCTGGAAGATTTTTGTGTGGGGTTTTGTTTAGTGAATATACCAGTAATAAGTATCATTTACTGGAACACATACTACTTGCCAGGCATCATCCCAAGCTCTTTACAGATATTAATTCACTTAATCCTCCTAATCAGCTTTTAGGGCCAGTACTGTTATTAACCTGAAGTTACAGATGGGAAAACTGAGGCACAGTTGGGGAATCCCCTGGTCTTAGATCCCACAGCTGATGAGTAGAGCCAGGCTACACACTCAGGCAGCCTAGCTCCAAAATCTTTATAACAAACCACTTAGACCTAAACAAAAAATAATTTTGAAGCATCAAATGGCCACTACAATGGCATTGCCCAGGGTATTCTAAGCAGGCTAGAAAGACCAGCTGCTGTCACAGGTGGCTGTGTTCTTCAGCCTGGTTTAATTCTGTTTTCAGAGAAACCACAAATGCAGACCAAAGAGATGAATTTGCTGTGCAAAATGTTTGAGTTGCTGTTTGGTTAATTAGTTTACATGCAAAGCAGATACTTCTTTTTGTCTAAATCAGTTGGTGCTAAGGTAAGGTTGCACTTGTCAGGTGTTCACTCTCATATACTTGCTGGTGGATGTTAGGATGCCTGCAGATAGATAGGTGCATGTGGCTGGCACTGGAGTGCAACCCTGTCCACACCACCTCCTCAGGGAAGCTTCCCGCCTGTGCCCACTTGAGGCCTCCTCTCCAGCCACCTCTTTACATGAGCTGGGCTGTTTAGAATTGGGACAGGGAGGTTTGAAGGCAGAGAGAGAGAAACCAGTGAAGTGTGGTAGTGTTGGAGCAAAAGGGTCCTGTGGAGTCTGAGCTGGGGTAGCCATGTTGGGTCACGTGGAAGAGAAGGGAGAAGAGAAGGCCAATGGGGAAGGAAAGGATGATGCAGGCACACTAGAAGCAGGGACGAGGAATTAGATAGTCGCCAGGCACCAGCAAAACTCTGTTGAAGGCCAACTTTCCCTTTCCCGCTTCTAGCTCCTGCCCCAGAAGTCCTCCCCTTGAGAACTGTGTGGCTTTACAATAAGACCCCAGCCCTTTTGCTTACAGTGCTTTCAGCAGGTGTATCTAAAAGCACGTGTGTGTCTTTGTTCCACACCGAATATGGGCAAATCCACAAAAACCCAAGTAACATACACTGAAGAACCACCACCACTATCATTATTTTCACAGTGTAAAGTGGAAATGCCCATCCAGACCTGAAGTCAGTTTATGTGGGTTCTGCTTATTCCAAGTTATGTGCAATTCCCCTACAAAACTCCAGGAGCCTTTTTGTAATAGCTTTGTTCTTATCATAAGCATCAGTTCTGCCAAAGATGGTGGTATAACCAGGTGACCACCTCCTGCCTTCTCCCATACCTGCTGGGAGTAGAATGCTCAGAGAGTGTGAAGAATCAACTGCTCCACGCTGGGGTACTTGGAAACCATGACAATACAAGCTTCCTGGAGGATGAACCAAGGTGGGTTCAAGAGACCATGTTTGGACATCTGTCCTGATTTCTAGCAGACAGGGGAGTAAAGCTTCTTTGTGCTAATTTTAGGAACCAGCTGAGGAAAAGCAACAACTGCTGCTTCCTATTCTTCCAGAACCTGTGAATATGGGTATGTTTTCTACCTGTTTTATTACCTTCTGCAAGAACATGAATACACTTGCAAGATCTATGCTTAGTGGCTGCAGTGGAGGAAACTCAAAGAGCAACAAGGAAGAGAACCATCCTACAGTTAATATTTTTATTCTCACATTCTCATGGGTAGCTTAGAGATGTCCAAGACCCTTTTTATGAGCATACATATACATGTGTCTGTATCCATTCACACAGACACATCTTGACCATTGTCATCACCATCGTTCCAGAAGCACACAGTGGAGAGGTGCGTTTGGAGCAGGGATGGCTTGCTTTGATAAGAATTGATGAGTGTTGATGGTCTGACATCAGCATTGAGATCACAGTGACTGGTTTACTCTGTAAACACATTTCCTTCCTCAGAGAACAGGGCTGTCACTTCTATGCAAACACTGAGTGTGACCAATGTGAGGGCTTTTTGCTTTGACTTGACAGTCCAAGTTGTTGTGAAAAGTTTTTGGATGTTTTAAGGGTCAGACCCTGGCTCAGAGGCCTTCATGAGATCACCTTAGACATTCCCCTGACCTTTGTGCTTCATTGACCAAATCTCTTCCCCTGGCTTTTGTGAGTCACTGGGGGAGATGGATGATTCTCTGCCTGCTGCTGCTGCTGCTAAGTCGCTTCAGTCGTGTCCAACTCTGTGCGATCCCATAGATGGCAGCCCACCAGGCTCCCCCATCCCTGGGATTCTCCAGGCAAGAACACTGGAGTGGGTTGCCATTTCTTTCTCCAGTGCATGGAAGTGGGAAGTGAAAAGTGAAAGTGAAGTCACTCAGTCATGTCGGACTCTTAGCGACCCCATGGACTGGAGCCTACCAGGCTCCTCCGTCCTTGGGATTTTCCAGGCAAGATTCCTGGAGTGGGGTGCCATTGCCTTCTCCGGATTCTCTGCCTAGTTCTTCCTAATTTAGACCTAGTTCATTTCCCTTGCTAAATTAACTCATCTCCAGGCTTCAGAGAGCAGCCTCCATGCAGACAGCCCTGAAATTACACTTCAGGTGCAGGGTGCTCACATGGATTGTGGCCTTGGAGCTCCTATCCAGACCCACCTACCTCCTGATCATCAACCCTTAGATACCCTACCTTCATCTGAAACCTCAGTTCCAGATGTTGCTCCTTAAGCTTTGTCATCTAAGTCAGTGACACCACCATTATTCTAGTCTCTGAGGCAAGAAATTCAAACACCCTAAACTCCTCCCTCACTTCTTGACTCAATTTGTTACACTCCCAGTGGCTACAGCCTTGATCTCTGAATTCTGAGCTCTTTCAACCTGTTACTGTCTTCCAAACCTGATCCTTGATGACTCCATGCCATGGTTCAGGTTCCTTTACAGATTTGAAATGCCCTTTCCCCTTCCTGAAAACCCAGATTGAGTCTCTTCAGAAACTATCCAGACACAATAAATCCCAACCATCAATTTCACCTCTAAACACATCCTGCACTTCTAGATAATACTGCATAAATTAGAACTTTAAAAGGATGGGAAGTGTGACTACATGGGAACTTGACTAGTTACTACTGTAGCCGCCTCCCTCACCGAATCGACCTTCACCTTCTTCACAATAGTGTGCCCAGCGCCCAACTGTGCCTTCCTGTCCATGGGGGACCCCAGAGCTGTCTTAGCAGTCGGGCCTCACCTGCAGTGGTGCTCCCTGTTTTCTCCAGGTGTGTTAGTTCTGTTATCCAGTTAGATAAAAATATTTTGAACCAAAGTCATACACATGTCTTCAATTCCTTCTGCTTCCTTGGCTGCTCACGTAATATTTTGACCACTCAGAGTATAAATAATTTATGTTTTTTAAAAATATTTTGCCTTTGTTAATACAGGTATAAAATGTTTTGTAACTGGTACTTATGTGTATCAAATTATGAACAATCAGAAGGCAAAATCTGGCTCATAGTTCTCAACCCTGTTTAGTCCTTCCATCTGAGTCATTAAAAAGAATTTAAAAACAAATGACTAAAAACACTGATATATAGGCCCCTCCCAGACCACTTAAATCAATCTGTAGAATGCAGCCTTTGACTTGTGTTGCTAAAACCTCCCCAATGATTCTAATAGGCAGCCAAATTGAGAACTCCAGAACTGCTGGTTTAGGCCTTTAAAATTGTGCTTTGGGGTCTTTTAGGATAAATAAGGCCAGATCACAGAACCTCCATCCCCTAAAGCCTAACAAAATGAACTACCAAAATAAAAATTTAACCAGTAAAAAATTTCACCAGCGATGAAACGAAAGGAGCCCAATCTTGTCACTATGCCCTAAACTTAGAAATATAATTGCCAAAGAAAAAGACCACGTTTTCTGGCAAGAATGAGAAGAGTTCCTTATGCTGCCCCTATTGGGGAAATTTGCAAAATCCAGAATTTTCCTTAAAATCTCAGATTTTGGAAAGAAGATTGGAGAGTTGGGCACTTTCTCTGAGTGGGGCTAGTCTGTGTGTGTATGTGTGTGTGTGTGTGTGTGTGTGTGTGTGTGTGTGTTTAGGGAGAGGGGGTTTCGCTGAGGAAAGATGGGTGAACAAGAGACAGGAGCAAGCAGCCCATTCCTAATTTAAGGAAAAACCCACATCCCAAGGGTCTTATGTCTTCCGTGACAAGAGTAGTTATCTCTCTTCTCCATTTGGAGTTCATGGTGCTGCAGGACTTACTGTAACCAGCAGAGGGCAGAGCAGAGCCCAGCTCCTCCAACAAAAGCCTGTATACACAGCTCTTCCTCCCTACCCCGTACAGATGCACACGGACAGGCAGGGCTCGGGTTTGGCTGGTACACACTGGTGTGACTGTGCTGACTGTTATAATATTGAAATGCTTCTATGCTGCTGCTGCTGCTGCTGCTGCTGCTGCTAAGTCGCTTCAGTCGTGTCCAACTCTGCGACCCCATAGACGGAAGCCCACCAGGCTTCCCTGTCCCTGGGATTCTCCAGGCAAGAACACTGGAGTGGGTTGCCATTTCCTTCTCCAATGCATGAAAGTGAAAAGTGAAAGGGAAGTCGCTCAGTCGTGTCCGACTCTTAGCGACCCCATGGACTACAGTCTACCAGGCTCCTCCATCCATGGGATTTTCCAGGCAAGAGTACTGGAGTGGGGTGCCATTGCCTTCTCCAACCAGGAAGTAAATAACCACTATCTGAAGTGTCTCCACTTTGACTCCAGCTCCTCCCATGAGAACGATCCAACTCCAGACCACCCCACAGTCTACTATCTAAAGGGGCAACGTGGTCTAACAAGGCCCCTGCTGCAGAACTGTGGTCAACCTCTTTCCTGCTTATTCAATGTCTGTGTCATGCTAGTTATGAAATACTTTTAATATCATCCATGAAGAAAAGTATATAGCACACAAGCACACAGGGGAAGAGAAAGAGTTGTCAGATGAGATGGAAATAGCCAAGTAGAATACACCAACACTGTGTCAGAGCAAATAAATGGTCTGAACAGACCTACCTACCTTAAGCATGAGCATATGTAAATAAAATGACCTGGTAACCACATAAATATGCTACAGGCAGCAAAGGCAACAGAGTGGGGAGCAGAGGAAACTAATAAGAATTTACCTAAGAAACACAAGTTCCTACAGGTGTATTGTATTCTCAAAGAACATGAATTCAGTAAAATGGTTCAGTCGCTCAGTTGTGTCTGACTCTTTGCAACTCCATGGACTGCAGCATAGCTTCGACTAGATGGACCTTTGTTGGCAAAGTAATGTCTCTGCTTTTCAATATGCTGTCTAGGTTGGTTATAGCTTTGCTGCCAAGGAGCAAGTGTCTTTTAATTTCATGGCTGCAGTCACCATCTGCAGTGATTTTGGAGCCCAAGAAAATAAAGTCTGCCACTGTTTCCATTGGTTCCCCATCTATTTGCCATGATGTGATGGGACTGGAATGTTGAGTTTAAGCCAGCTTTTCCACTCTCCTCTTTCACCTTCATCAAGAGGCTCTTTAGTTCCTCTTTGCTTTCTGCCATAAGGGTGGTGTCATCTGCATATCTGAGGTTATTGCTATTTCTCCTGGCAATCTTGATTCCAGCTTATGCTTCATCCAGCCTGGCATTTTGCATGATGAACTCTGCATATAAGTTAAATAAGCAGGGTGACAATATATGGCCTTGATGTACTACTTCTTTCCCAACTTGGCACCAGTCCATTGTTCATGTCTGGTTCTAACTGTTGCTTCTTGACCTGCATACAGATTTCTCAAGAATGAGATAAAAAGTCAGATTACAGAGCTAAGGAAACAACTTGGCCAAAATAGCATTATTATAGAACATATAAATAAATTAGAAATAGCAAAAAACATGGTTGAAAATGGAATTGGTAGCGTGCAAGAAAAGGCTTGAGATGATTTCACGTGAATGAAGAATTTAAAAAATAAAGATTAATTCCTGAGGGGACAATTATAGAAAGACAAAGATATTTGAACATTAACGCCCCAAAAAAGAAACTGAAAAATTCACTGAAAGATAAATAAGACAGAAATTTTTTCCTGAAATGAAGGAATGAATCTTCAGATCGAAAAACTACATATGTTCTAGAGAATCTTACAGAAAGCACTTGACCCCTAAAACATAGCTCGATGAAATTAATGAACATCAAGAATGAAGAAAGAATTCTTTGCTGATTAGGAAGGAAATCCAAAGGGTCTCAAACTTCTTTACCGCCAGATTTAGTGGTTGGAAGCCGTGGAGAAATGTTTCCAAAGTTCTGAGTGGAGAAAAAGGAGTGACTTGGTATAATTTTTATTTTATTTTTTTAAGTGAAGTATTTACAGTGTTGTGTTCATTTCTGCTACATAGCACAGTGGCTCACTTATACTTGTATACATTCTTTTTTGTATTATTTTCCATATGGCTTATCCCAGGGTATTGAATATAGTTCCCTCTGCTACGCAGTAGGACCTTGTTTATGTATCCGGTATGTAATGGCTCGCATCTGCTAGTCCTTCCCCCACACCCCTTCCCGCTTAGCAACCACAAGTCTGTCCTCTGATGTCTCTGGGTCTGTTTCTGTTTCCCAGATAGGTTCACTTGTGTCATAGTTTAGATCCCACCTGTAAGTGATGTCATGTGGTATTTGTCTTTCTCTTTCTGATTAGCTTCACTTACTGTGATAAACTCTAGTTGTATCCATGTTGCTGTAAATGGCATTATTTCATTGTTTTTTTTTATAGCTGAGTAATATTCCATTATATCTGTGTACCACATCTTTATCCTTTCATCCGTCTATGGACATTTAGGTTGTTTCCATGTCTTAGCTATTGTGAATAGTGCTGCTATGAACACAGGGGCGCAAGTATCTTTTTGCTGCTGCTGTGGCTAAGTCGCTTCAGTCGTGTCTGACTCTGTGCAACCCCATAGACGGCAGCCCACCAAGCTCCTCTGCCCCTGGGATTCTCCAGGCAGGAATACTGGAGTGGGTTGCCAGGTCCTTCTCCAGTGCATGCATGCATGCTAAGTCGCTTCAGTCTCATCCAACTCTGTGCGACCCCATGGACAGCAGCCCACTAGGCTCCTCTGTCCACAGAATTCTCTAGGCAAGAATCCTGGAGTGGGTTGTCATTTCCTTCTCCATGTATCTTTTTGAATTACAGTTTTATCTAGATTTATGCCCAAGAGTGGGATTGTTGGATCATATGATAGTTCTATTTTTAGTTTTCTGAGGATTAAGTGTATTATTGCCAACCAAGTTGTCAAATCAAGTACTCTTAAGCATGCAGGAACTCAAAGAATGCAATACCCATGAGCCCTTTTTATGGGGTATATATCTATGTTTATAAACATGTCCTCTATTTTCTGTAAAATCTGTGTCTGTGTTAAAAAAATAAGTCAGGAATGATATTTAACTAAAGTTAATGATGGTTAGTTTTACATAGGTACTGATTTAGTTTTATTTTTTTCTTTATAGTTTATTATATTGCTTTTGTTTGATAACTATGCTATCCTTTTATTTTAAAAATAGGGGGCAGGAGGCCTATTCTAAAATAAGACTTATACAATCTAAAGCATTGTATAATGTGGGTGGACCCCTGGTATATGCTGCTCCTTATACATCATTTGCTTTGTAACTCCAAGTGAGGAACTTTAAATTTTTCACTTAATCACCACACTTCCTTTTTTCCCACTGGTTATTTTTCATGCGTAAGCTGCTGTTTCTTTACTCACATATTATTCATCTAAATATCCCGTCTTATACAACTCCTGAGTGTTATATTCTTTGGGGCTAAGGGGGGAAAAATGGAATAGCAGGATGGTACCTACTGACTTGCCCAGTGCATCTGAAACATGAAAAAATAGAAAAAAGAAGCCATTTGGAGTAGCTGACAGTCATCTTACAGGAGAAAGCCAGAAAGACTCAGCAACTTGGGAATTTTGCACATGAATTGGCTGCAGTCCATTGGAGATGCTGAAAGATTTCTTTCTTTGTGCTTCTGAGCTTGGAAATAAAATGTCAACCCTTTCACTGCCCGAGTGAAATTGCTGGGCAGTAGAGCTATAGTTCAGTACTAGCTTGTGCTGATCAAATTCAGCTGCCAGGGATGGCAGATGGGAGAATGCAGCAGTCACCTGTCTTCAGTAAGCATTTGTTTTCAGAACCATTCAACATTATGTTAGTGGAAATTCATGAGAGCCTGATATTCTACTATGGCTTGTGTGAGAGCAGGACCCTTTTATAAAACCCCAAATCCTTGACTTGATTAGAATAGAAAGATAATCACTAGATTATAGAACTGGAAGACTCCTTCATCTGTAGTGGTCATAATCACTATCCCAAAAGGTTGTTATCAGGATCAAATCAGGAATTGTGTATAATGTCAGGTCGCACAGTGTCTAGGTGAAGGTAAGAGCTCCAAAAATGATGGTGGTGATAGTAATAGTTGTTATTATTCCTGTTTCAACAGGAGGTAGAACTTTAAAGGCCATCATGGAACTTCCCTGGTGGCCCTGTGGCTAAGACTCTATGCTCCCAATGCTTCAGGCGCCCAGGTTCAATCTGTGGTCAGGGAACTAGATCCTGCATGCTGCAACTAAGATCTGGTACAGCCAAATAAATATTAAAAAGAAAAAAAAAGGTCATCATGCCTGGAGTTTTCCTGGCCAAATACACCTTTTCTTCCTTGGGCCACTTGTCCCTGCTGTCACAGAGGATCCAATGCTGCCTCTAGGGCAGGTCCCCTCCCTGCAGTGACTGTCTCGCCACTTTCAAAAAGGAGACCTTCACCTATTTCCGTTTCCATGGAGACCGTGGCATATCCTCCTGCTAGCCTGAGCTCTAGAGCCAGCTGTGAGGCTTCATAGCTATATCCGGGTTGGAGGATTCTGGAAGAACTCACAGGGCATTAGGGTGGACCTGACACTTTGTATAGGATATTCCCCCTCCCTCTAGAGGACATCTAATATATTTTTCTGCCCTAATCTCCTCTCCCCTTGCTCTGGAACACTTATTTCTTTGAGTGACAGCTCCTTCACTACTGTGAGTTCTGCTTGGGCCCACAATCACAGTACCCAGCCCTCTGGCCACAGCAGAGTGCATGTGGTCCAGAACGGGCTCATTGTGGGACTTCTCCAGGACAATGTATTTGGACACTTGGAGAGAGTATCCCTGTTATGGACTGCATGTTTGTGTCCCCCCAAGTTTATATATTGAAACCCCTAACCCCCAGTGGGATGATATTAGGAGGTGGGGTGTTTTGGAGATAATTAAGGTTAGATTACATCATGAGGGTGGGGCCCTCATGATAGGATGGGTGCTCTTATGAAAGGAAGACAAGGAGTCTCTGCCATGACCAAGAAAGCCCATGGAGGAAGGGGACCCCCACCAAGAATCAACCAGGCTGCCCCCCCGATCTCTGACTAACAGCCTCCAGAACTGGGAAAAATAAGCGTCTGTTGTTTAAGCCAGAGTATGGCATTTTGGAATAGCAGTCCCAGCTGACTAAGACATCCGTTTTTTCTAGGGTTACCAGCCTGGGGTGGCAGAAGACACTTATTGGCAGCCTGCCTCCTTTGGCTGTGTGGAGGCCTGTGACAGGAGGGGATGGGGGCAGCAGAGAGCTGAGGATGGCCACACAGAGGGTAGACAGCGAGAAGATGCAGACAGACGCTGCTGAGTGCTGGGTCAGACGAGGTCTGGGGCCATCTCTGCCAGCCCTACAAATCAACATACAAATCATCACTTCCCCCTTCATTTAGAGCTAACTGGAGTTGGGTTTCTGTCACTTGTAACTGTGGGAGGCCTAAGAAATTTTCAAATGAGTCCAAGACTTTGGCTAGATGACCATATTCTCTCTCAGTGCTTTTAGCCTCCACATAATACATGGATGTTATCTTTTGTGGCTAATAGAAGGAAAATGAGCAATGTGCTTAAAATGAGGGCCAGTCAGAGGTTTGATTAAGTCATAACTATTTCGTTCTGCAGCAGCACCAGCATGCTGGGCTGAGTTTTTGCTTTCTGTTAGCCTTTACTTCCTTCCTCAATTACAAGCAATGAATTTTTGTGTACCACTCAGAGAAGGCAATGGCACCCCACTCCAGTACTCTTGCCTGGAAAATCCCATGGACAGAGGAGCCTGGTAGGCTGCAGTCCATGGGGTCGCTAAGGGTTGGACACGACTGAGCGACTTCACTTTCACTTTCAGAACTGTGCCAAGAATTTCATACATAGTATCTCATTTAACCCTCAGAATAACTGGGAGGTATGTGCTAGATCTTTTGCCACCTGATGCAAAGAACTGACTCAGTGGTAAAGACCCTGATGCTGGGAAAGACTGAAGGCAGGAGGAGATGGGGACAATAAAGGATGAGATGGTTGGATGGCATCACTGACTCAATAGACACCAATTTGAGCAAGCTCCAGGAGTTGGTAATGGACAGGGAAGCCTGGTGTGCTGCAGTCCATGGGGTCACAAACAGTCAGACATGACCGAGTGACTGAACTGAACTGAATGTGCCCAGTCGCTTTAGTCGTGTCTGACTCTTTGCGACACCATGCACTGTAGCCCGCCAGGCTCCTCTGTCCTTGGGATTCTCCAGGCAAGAATACTGGAGTGGGTTGCCATTTCCTTCTTCATGGGATCTTCCTAATCCAGGGATCGAATCCGCTTTCTTAAGTCTCCTTGCATTGCAGGCAGGCTAGTTCTTTACCACTAGTGCCACCTGTGAAGCTCTAACTAGGAAGTACATGCTATTATTTTTAACACCGTTTATATATGAGGAAACAGGCTTAGAAATGCAGCTCCATCTGTCCAGGGAGCATGTGTGTGAGAGGTGGAACTGAGCTGTGAAGCCCAGACAGGCGGACTCTAGAGCCCACATCCTGGGTGCTCAGTGACTGATGTCTTTTACAGAAGACACCTGAAGTTGGATCCCAGCTCTGCCGCACCCTGCCTGTGAGGCTCTGCACAAGTTACCTTCTCTGAGTTTCACTTTCTCCTCTGTAAACCAAGAGAATGAGGGGACACTCCCTGCTTTTGAGCTCCTTGGAGGGATTCAGTGAGGCAGCATATGACAATCCCCTGGTATGTTGCCTTACTCACCTGGACAGGTACAAGCTTGTAGGTGTTTTCACTGTGGCCCACGTTTGAATCTCCTGAACATGTGGTGGGAACTCACGTTTTAGGAACATCCTTCTGTACCCTTACCTTCCTGAGCATGAAGATGAGACCACATGGGACTGGAATGGACAGATCTGGATTCTCGTTCTGCTCTTGTAATTTATTCTCTGGGTCATTTAACCTTTTGAATCTTTTGTTTCCTCATCTTTGAGACTGATATGGTGTTGTCATGAGGAGTATGTAATGATGAGCATATTTATAACACTGTGCCCAGCACATGGCAAGACTAGTTAAGTGGTGGTGGTAGAGTGGTTAGAGAGGTACCTGTTTCTAACAGTTACTTACTTCCTTCTCAGCTCACTCCAGCTGCCCGTGGACACAAAGGAAATAAAATTTTCACGAAGGACATCTTTTGACTGTCCATAAATGTCTTCACTTAAGGCTTTTTCTTTTAAGTTCCTTTTAGTTATTTGTTTTGATCTGCTAAATATTCAGGACTGCGAGGAGAGGAAATTTCTTTTAAAAGAAGCATTTAAAATATCTTATGTTTTAGAAAATAAGATGTTTAGTCACACACCAAAACTAAGATCTGTCTAACAGAGCCTCTTGCTGGTCCCTGCATTGTAAAACTGACTTCTTTTGGCAGAAGTGTCTCCACAGCCAGGCAAGAAGCATGCAAACAAATTCGAGCCTGTGGTGTGCAGGACACTGTGACAGGTGCCTTGCAAACACACAGATGAATCAGATCCACACCCTGCTCCCCAGGAATTTTCAATTGAGGAATGGAGATAAGACATGTTCTTGAATTACTATGTTACAAATCAGAGTGTAATACAAGCTCTACAAAAAGTATAAACAAAATGCTTTATGATCCCAGAGGGGAGAGTGTGTCCTTTTAGTTGAGGGCACTTCACTAAATATGAATTCCTAGAGAATTTCCTAGAGAATATGGAAATGAAGTGGGAGCATAAGGAATGTTGCGCCAGTTAGCACTCTTGGTTGCAAGTGACCGAAGACCTAAGAAACACTGTCAATCAACTCAACTTCGTTGACACTTGTAGAAAACTATATCCATTTACAAAATAAAAGTTCAAGTACACATGGAACATTCACCAAGCTAAACCATGGACTAACCATAAAACAAGTTTAAAGTCATTGACTTAAAGATTCTGCGAAAACGGGAATGACAACAGTGTAAGTTTTCAGTCTCTGTATTTCCACATAAAAACAGAAGAGCAAGAGACCAAATTCAAAATTTCATGAACGTCTTTTACTACAAAACTAGGTATAATAGTTCCCTGGGACAAGAGCAAATTACTCGTTAGTTTCAAACAACAGAAATGTATCCTCTCAGTTCTGGAGGCTAGGAGTCCAAAATGGAGATGTCAGCACGGTCATGCTCCCTCTGAAGGCTCTAGGAAAGAATCTTTCTTTACCTGAGCTTTTGGTTGTTGTTCAGTCACTAAATCATGTCCGACTCTTTGCAGCCCCATGGACTATAGCATGCCAGGCTCTCCTCTTTACCATCTCCCGGAGCTTGTTCAAACTCATTTGAACATTGAGTCCATTGAGTTGGTGATGCCATCCAACCACCTCATCCTCTGTTACCCCCTGCTCCTCCTGCCTGCAGTCTTTCCCAGAATCAGGGTCTCTTGCAATGAATCAGTTCTTCACATCAGGTGGCCAAAGTATTGGAGCTTCAGCTTCAGCATCAGTCCTTCCTATGAATTTCAGGGTTGATTTTCTTTAGGATTGACTGGTTTGAACTCCTTGCAGTCCAAGGGATTCTCAAGAATCTTCTCTAAAACCACAGTTCTAAAGCATCAGTTCTTCAGTGTTCAGCCTTCTCTATGGTGCAACTCTCACATCCATATATGACTACTGGAAAAACCATAGTTTTGACTAGACAGAACTTTGTTGACAAAGTGATGTCTCTGCTTGTTAATATGCTATCTGGTTGTCATAGCTTTTCTTCCAAGGAGCAAGGGTCTTTTAATTTCATGGCTGTAGTCACCGTCTGCAGTGATTTTGGAGCCCAAGAAAATGAAATCTGTCACTGTTTCCACTTTTCCCCATCTATTTGCCATGAAGTGCTGGAACAGGATGCCGTAATCGTAGTTTTTTGAATGTTGAGTTTTAAGCCAGGTTTTTCACTTTCCTCTTGCACCCTCTTCAAGAGGCTCTTCTGTTCCTCCCCACTTTCTGCCATTCCTCTTTGCTTTCTTCTTGTGGTTGTCAGCAGTCTTGATGTTTCTTGGTTTGTCGCAGCGTAACGCCAATATTTGCCTTTATCTTTACATGACTGTCTTCTTCTTGGATCTCCAAATCTCTCTCTCTCCTGATAATAATACCAGTCATTGGATTTAGGGCCCATCCTAACTTTGTATAACCTCGTCTTGATTATATCGACAAAGGCCCTATTTTCAGATAAGGTCAAATTAACAGCTGCCCAGAATTAAGATTTAAACGTATGATTTGGAGGGACATGGGCTTCCCTGGTGGCTCAGCAATGCAGGAGACCTGGGTTTGATCCCTGGGTTGGGAAGATTCCCCTGGAGAAGGCCATTATTCTGGCCAGGAGAATTCCATGGACAGGGGAGCCTGACAGGCTACAGTCCATGGAATAGCAAAGAGTCGGACACAACTGAGCGACTTTCACTTTTTCACTTTTGGAGGGACATAATTCAACCTATAACACTAGGTGGCATTCAACAGTATGAAGAGTGAGTACCCTCCACCCCCCAAAGATCAGGAAGAAGGTAAGGATATTTGCTGTCATTATTGCTTCATTATTGAAGTCAAGGTTCTAGCCAGTGCAGTAAGGCAACAAAAGTAATAAAAGGTATACAGATTGAAAAGAGAAGTAAAACCTTTTATTTGCAAATAATTTATATAGAAAACCCTAAGGACTCTACACAGACAACTAGATCTAATAGCTGAATATATGATGTTTGTAGGATACAAGATCAATGTAGGAAAATAAGCTGTATTTCTATATACTAGCAAAAAACAATTGGAAAATTAAATTTAAGAAACAGTGCCATTTAAAATCAGATGACTCAGTGGTAAAAAATCCATCTCCAATGCAGGAGATGCAAGAGATGCGGGTTCAATTCCTGGGTTAGGAAGATCTCCTGGAGAAGTAAATGGCTACCCACTCCAGTATTCTTGCCTGGAGAATTTTGTGGACAGAGGAGCCTGGCGGGCTACAGTCCGTGGGGCCACAAAGAGTCGAACACGACTGAGCGCATGAGCCACATACCATTTAAAATATCATAAAATAATCAAGAAGAAATTTAATAAAATGTCTAAAACCTCTACATTGACAACTATAAAAAAGACTGAGACAAGATACAGAAGACTTAAATTTTAAAGGTTATACCATGTTTATGGGCTAGAAGACGATGCTTCCAACAAGTGTGTATGTGTGTTTCACAGCAGAAAGCACTTCTTTGACATTAGCCGGGGTTCCTGAAATTCAACTCAATTCATTTCAGTTATGATCCTGTCTACCTAGAGAAAACATCAAATTTTTTTGAAAAAAATTTGAAAACAAATAAATACAAATGTCTAAAAAAAAATGAGGGTTGGTGGGCATGCATTCATAGGCTTGCTGGACATTCAGGGTTCTTCTCTGGATATTGCTTATTCATACTAATCATTTTTCTCTTAGGTTGTTATCTGCTATTTTTAATGCTTACTATATTGGTCATTTGAGTAGCAAATATTTTCTCTTGGTTAGTAGCTTGTCTTTTCATGTTGTATCTCATGCCTTTTGTTATAAAATAAGTTTTTAATTTTAACATAATCAAATATACCATCTTCCTCTCTGATTAGTGTTTGTTGTATTTGGTTTAGAAAATAATTCTGCATACAGATAACAACAGAACATCATTGATAGTTTTTCACCTTTAAGCCTTTAAAACCATCTGGAAATTGTGTATGGAGTGAATGTTGTTGTTATTCAGTTGCTAAGGTGTGTCTGACTCTTTGCAACCCCGTGGACTGCAGCACTCTGGGCTTCCCTGTACTCCACTATCTCCCAGAGTTTGCTCAAATTCATGACCATTGAGCCAGTGATGCTATGTAACCATCTCATCTTTTGTCACCCCCTTCTCTTCCTGTCCTCAATCTTTTAGCATCAAGGTGTTTTCCAGTGAGCTGGCTCTTCGCATCAGGTGGCCAAAATATTGGAGCTTCTTATGGTTTGGATAATGTTATCTTTTCCTTGTGGATAGCCACTTGTCTCAGTGTCATTGGGGTTATCCTTTTCCTATAATTTAAATGCCACCACTGTCATATACAAATCAGTTTAATACTAGACTCTGCTCTAGTCCATGTGCTTAATTGTCTGTCTCTGGACCAATACCACACTGTTCTCTAAAGAAAGTGATGATGTCTATTTGGTTTTGTTTTTTTTTTAATTTTATTTTAAAACTTTACAAAATTGTATTAGTTTTGCCAAATATCGAAATGAATCCGCCACAGGTATACATGTATTCCCCATCCTGAACCCTCCTCCCTCCTCCCTCCTCCCTCCCCATACCATCCCTCTGGGTCGTCCCAGTGCACCAGCCCCAAGCATCCAGTATCGTGCATCGAAC
Organism: Bison bison bison; assembly: GCF_000754665.1. Classification (NCBI taxonomy): domain Eukaryota; kingdom Metazoa; phylum Chordata; class Mammalia; order Artiodactyla; family Bovidae; genus Bison; species Bison bison. The sequence continues at coordinate 2,608,941 of NW_011489342.1, read as the reverse complement.
CTGGACTGGCAACTTGTTTCATACATGATATTATACATGTTTCAATGCCATTCTCCCAAATCTTCCCACCCCCTCCCTCTCCAACAGAGTCCATAAGACTGTTCTATACATCAGTGTCTCTTTTGCTGTCTCGTACACAGGGTTATTGTTACCATCTTTCTAAATTCCATATATATGCGTTAGTATACTGTATTGGTGTTTTTCTTTCTGGCTTACTTCACTCTGTATAATAGGCTCCAGTTTCATCCACCTCATTAGAACTGAGATGATGTCTATTGGAATCAGTTCCCTCCACTAGACACACACACACACACACACACACATCTTATGTTTCCTCTTAAGAAGAGTTTTGGCTATTCTTCATCTTTTAATCTTTTGTATGAATTTAAGGATCATCTTCTCAAGTTCTGAAAAATATCTTGTTAGAGTTTTTATTGTGATCATACTGAATTGATTAGACTGATCTGGGGGAAAATTGGTGTTACTACAAAGTTGCATTTTCCCATCAATAAATATGTTTCTATTTCTATCTATTTAGGTATTCTACTATGTTCTTCAATGAAGTTTTATAATTTTATTGATAAAAATCTTGCCCATCATTTGTTATATTTATTCCTACTGCTTTATATTTTAGGGTTTCCATTGAAAAAAATATATTTTTTAATTACATTTTTTTCATTTTTGTTACTGGTGAACATCAGTGTTACTGATTTTACATATTTGTTTTATCTTCAACAACCTTGATAAACCCTATTTCTAGTAGTTTGTAGATTCTTTTGTATTTCTTAGTTTCTCCTTTTCAATCATCATAATTTTTATTTCTTTTTCTTCTGTTATCGCAAGAAAAAAGAATTTCACACTAGTGAAAAACCCCAGTACAATGTTGAGTAGAGGTGGTGATAGAACAAAACTTCATTGTGTTCCTGATCTGAAAGGGAATGCTTTCAGCATTTCACAATTATTTATAATTTTTGCTGTGTAATTTTGAAAATTGCCATAATTTTTGTAGCTACTATTTACCAGGCTAAGAAATTTGCTTTCTACTCTAGTTTGCTATTAATTGTGAAACAAGGTTAAATATTGTCAAAAATTTTCTGCATTTATTGAGACGATCATATGGTTTTCTCCTTTAACCAGTTAATATGATAAATCCTCTTAATAGACTTTCTAATTTTAACCATTTTGCATCCCTAAGATGAATCATATTTGGTAATGATATATATTTAATAAGCTTTTTGGATTCATATGACTAACATTTTATTCAGGATTTTTTGCATCTATCTTTAAAAGTGAGATTAGATTGGATTCTCATACTGTCCTTATCTGATTTTACCATCAGAATTATTTTATTTCATACAATGAGATGGGCAGTGTTTCTTCATTTTATATTCACTGGAACAATTTGTTTAAGAAAACAATAATCTGTTCTTTGAAGTTTGGGTCTGAATGGTAAAATCTTCTGGGCTTAATGGGCTGTTTTATTTTTTTCTTTCTTCCTTCCTTTCTTTGTTTTAAGAGAGGAAGGTGGATTTTAAAATTTCTGGTTCAAGTTATAAATCTAACCCTAAATTATATGTCCCCCTGAGTGGTTTTATTAAGTTGTATTTTTCTAAGAAACTGTGCATTTTGTGTATATTTTCAATTGACTGTGAATGTCAAGTACAGCTGTGCAAAAGGAACTCTGAGAGCTTACTCTGGGCAGACTGGACAAGAAGCCAGGACTGTTCCCACCTTCTCTTAGAGGGAGGGAGTCACACCCAAAATCAGCTTTCCAGAGGATCAGTAGCTTGCTTCCTTTGGCAGGAGCAGCTGCAACTGCCCACGGCCTCCACCTTCACCCCCAGGTCTCCAGGTGGTGGGCAACTGGCTTTCTCAGCAGCTGCCACAATCATCAAGCACTTGAACTCAGATCACTCTGCCAAGAGTCTGTTTGCCTCCCACTGACAAGCACATCACTCAGGTCCTAACATGACTGTCCATGCGGTGATGGACAGATAGTGAAGCACGTTTCTCATCCCTTCTTGCTGACCCTTGTGTTGTAGGTTCCCCCGAGTAGGCTTGTTCCTCATCTCAAAATGTGTCACATTACGGAATTCATCCTGGGCCCAGAGACCTGACAAGTGGTGACAGTGAAGGAACCTACCTTGCATAGCACCGGTACACAATTTTTCTTAGGATTACATCTCCACTGTTTATATGCCGAGTGTCACTCCTCATTGTTTATTTATGCCTCCTCTACACGCCCCTCCATATCTCTAAATCAAGTGCACTAAAGGATCTGCTTTACTTTTGTTTTGGAATAATTTCGGATTTATAGGAAAGTTGCAAAGATAATACAGAATTCCTGTATTACAATCACCCATCATCCCTAATGTTAGTACAAAGATTATTTAGATTTTACCATTTTTTTCCAAAATGTTTCTTTTCTGTTCCAGGATCCAATACAGGATCTTAATCTCATCTTATTTAACTTTTCAAAATGTAATCTAACTGAGTAAAATTTACATCAGTTCTTTTCTGTTCCAGGATCCAATACAGGATCTTAATCTCATCTTATTTAACTTTTCAAAATGTAATCTAACTGAGTAAAATTTACATCAGTTCTTTTCTGTTCCAGGATCCAATACAGGATCTTAATCTCATCTTATTTAACTTTTCAAAATGTAATCTAACTGAGTAAAATTTACATCAGTTCTTTTCTGTTCCAGGATCCAATACAGGATCTTAATCTCATCTTATTTAACTTTTCAAAATGTAATCTAACTGAGTAAAATTTACATCAGTTCTTTTCTGTTCCAGGATCCAATACAGGATCTTAATCTCATCTTATTTAACTTTTCAAAATGTAATCTAACTGAGTAAAATTTACATCAGTTCAGTTCAGTTGCTCAGTTGTGTCCATCTCGTTGCAACCCCATGGACTGCAGCACACCAGGCTTCCCTGTCCATCACCAACTCCCGGAGATTGCTCAAACTCACGTCCATTAAGTCGGTAATGCCATCCGACCATCTCATCCTCTGTTGTCCCCTTCTCTTCCTGCCTTCAATCTTTCCCAGCATCAGGGTCTTTTCCAAGGAGTCAGCTCTTTGCATCAGGTGGCCAAAGGATTGGAGTTTCAGCCTCAGCATCAGTCCTTCCAAAGAATGTTCAAGACTGATTTCCTTTAGGATGGACTGGTTGGATCTCCTTGCAGTCCAAGGGACTCTCAAGAGCCTTCTCCAACACCACAGTTCAAAAGCATCAATTCTTCAATGCTAAGCTTTCTTTATAGTCCAGCTCTCTCATTCATACATGACCACAGGAAAAACTATTGCCTTGACTAGACATCTAGATGTCTCTGCTTTTTAATATGCTGTCTAGGTTGGTCATAACTTTCCTTCCAAGGAGTGAGCGTCTTTTAATTTCATGGCTGCAGTCACCATCTGCAGTGATTTTGGAGCCCCAGAAAATAAAGTCAGCCACTGTTTCCATTGTTTCCCCATCTATTTGCCATGAAGTGCACAACTCGGACTTCCCTGGCAGACCAGTGGTTAAGACTCTGTTCTTCCAATGCAGGGGGCTCAGGTTTGATCCCTGGTTGGGGAACTAAGATCCTACATGCTGTGTGGTATGGCAAAAAAAAAAAAAGGTGCACAATTAAATGGTTTTGATCACATTTACAGAGTTACGCAGTTCTCACCTTAATCTAACTTTAAAATATTTTCATAACCCTGAAAAGTAACCCTGTGCTCATTAAGCAATCATTCCCCATTCCTCCCTCCTACAGCGCTAGGCAGCAAGTAATCTTTTTGTCTCCATGGATTTTCCCATTCTGAATCTTTCATATAAACAGAATTATACAATATGTGGTCGTAAGACTAGCTTCTTTCACTTAGCCATGTTTTTGAGATTCATCTACATTATAGTACATATCAGTACTTCATTTTGCTTTATTGCTGAAAAGTATTATATGGATATGCCACATTTTGTTTATCCATTCACCAGTTGATGGGCATTTGGATTGTTTCCATTTGAGGGCTGTTATGAATATTTGTATGCCAGTATTTGTGTGCCTATATGTTTTCATTTCTCTTGGATATATATCTAGGAGCAGAATTGCTGGGTGAGGTAACTAAAGTGAAGTCACTCAGTCGTGTCTGATTCTTTGTGACCCCGTGGACTGTAGCCTACGACGCTCCTCCATCCATGGGATTTTCCAGGTAAGAGTACTGGAGTGGGTTGCCAATTTCCTTCTCCAGAGAAGATGTTCCCAACCCAGGGATTGAACCTGGGTCTCCCACATTGTAGGCAGACACTTTACCATCTGAGCCACCAGGGAAGTCATATAACTGGTAACTCTAAATTTAACCTTTGGAAGAGCTGTCAAACTGTTTCTGAAAGTGGTTGCATCATTTTATAATCTACCAGCCATGAACAAAGTTTCCAGTTTCTCCGCATCTTCACCAACATTTATTTTTTTTTTATTACTATAACCATCTTAGTGGGTGTGAAGTGGTATTTCACCATTTTGATTTGCATTTCCCTAATGGCTAAGGCGGAGAAGGCAATGGCACCCCACTCCAGTACTCTTGCCTGGAAAATCCCATGGATGGAGGAGCCTGGTAGGCTGCAGTCCATGGGGTCGCTAGGAGTCAGACATGACTGAGTGACTTCACTTTCACTTTTCACTTGCATGCATTGGAGAAACAAATGACAACCCACTCTAGTGTTCTTGCCTGGAGAATCCCAGGGACGGGGGAGCCTGGTGGGCTGCCGTCTGTGGGGTCACGCAGAGTCAGACACGACTGAAGCAACTTAGCAGCAGCAGCAATGGCTAATGATGTTGAGCATCTTTTCATGTACTTACTGGCTATTTGTATATCTTCACTAGAGAAATATCTATTCAAATCCTTTGCCCAGTTTTAACTGAATTATTTATTTTCATATTACTGAGTTGTAAGAATTATTTATATATTCTGAGTATGTCTTTTTTTTTTCAGACATGATTTTCAAGTGTTTTCTTATAGTCTGTGGATTGTCTTTTCACTTTTTTGGTTTTATCATTTAAAACAAAATTATTTGATTTTGATGAAGTCCAACTTATCGAAATTTTTATTTTATTACTTGTGCTTTTGTATTGTATCTAAGTCATAGTGTAAGATTGTGAAGATTTACTCTTATGCCTTCTTCTAAAAACTTTATATTTTTAGATCTCTGATCCATTTTGAGTTATTCTTTATATATAATGTAAGACAGGGGTCCACTTTCATCATTTTTCATGTGGATTTCTAGTTGCCCCAGCACTATTTGTGGAAAAAACTATTCTTTACCCATTGATTTTCTCGGCATGTTTGTTAAAGGTTCATTAACCATTAATATAACAGTTTATTAATGCCACACTATCTTGATTTGCATAGCTTTGTAGTAAATTTTGAAACTGGAAAGAGTAAGTCCTCCACCTTCACTATTTTTCAAGATTGCTTTGGTTATTCAGTGTCATCTTACTTTAACTTTTTTAAAACAACTTTTGGTTTTGTGGTTTTTCCTATTGTTTCTTAGTTTTCTATTTCATTCAGTTCTGTTTTGACTTTTACTACTTCCCAGCTTTTACTTTGGGGAGTTTGTCATATTTTATAACTGGAAAATGGACATTTGTCTTATTCCTTTTTGGGCTTTCTTTCTTTCTAATTTATACAGTTAAGACATAAGTGACTCAAGTTGTTGTTTGGCTGCATCCCACATTTTTATTATGTGTTGTTGTCATTGTTTTTTAGTGATAAATATATACTTATTTCCCTTAAAGTTTCTTTTTTTAAAATGTTTTCTGAGGGATTATCTTGTTATTAATAACTAATTTCAAATTGTAGTACATTGTAGTAAGAAAAACTTGATTTTTTCTGGTGTATACTGAGCCATGTAAATTGTATTATTCAAATCTTCCATATTCTATTTTTGTCTGCCACAGTCTGCATGTGATTTTTACCTTTTTACCCTGTCATTCTGTTAATTACACTACATTATTTGGTGCATAGAACATCAGAGCTGTTGAATATTCCTGGTGAATGGTTCATGTTTCCATTTTGCAGTGACCTGTTCATCTCAAAAAAAATTTTTTTTTAATTTCAAAGTCTTTTGTGTCTAATATTAACATTATTACTTTCTTCTGGCTTCTGTTGTTGCTACTGAGTAATGTGCTATCAATTTTTTTAATGTATATTTGCCTGGGTTTTTTTTTTTTGGCTATTTCGTTATTTTTAGTCTTTCAGAATTATTAGATTTTAAGTATGCCTGTTATGAACAGTATATGGCTGAGCTTTTCTGACTGATACATGAGTCTATTTTTAAATTCATGGATTTAGTATATATGCATTTAGAATATATATTATATATACTGATGCCATATATGACTGTATATCTACTTTCATCTCTATTATATATGTAGATAGTGATATAGTTTGATAGGCAGTCTTTTAAGCAGTTTACATATATTAACACATTTAATCCTCACAATACCCCATTGATATAAGTACCATTAATATTCCCACTTTACAAATGAGGGAACTGAGGCACAGAAATATTGTGACTTACCCCAGTTGACATAAGGATTGTGGAAAGCAAATTGAACATTACAGAGGAGATAATCCTGGAAATTCTAAGAGGCAGGCAGGGTCAAAAGATGGAAAGCATTCTTGTGAGACCAGGGTTTTTAGCTCCTAGTAATCAAGAAATCAAGTGAATAGGTGGTACCATCCAGCTGATGAAAGATAGAGCTGAGATTTCAACCAGCAATTTAGCTCCAGAGTCTGTGCTCATAGCTATCATGCAAAGTGCCTTTCATAGGACCTAGTTTTCTTTTCTTTTTTTCCTTTTGGTTATGTTTAAGCCTTTAAGACTTCCCAGAGTGATCACGTTACATTCTCTTTCAAATTGCCTCTTCTATGTACAGTTTCAGGGAACCTCTTGGTGCTGTTGACTCTTCAGTCTGTTAACTCTCTTGGAGGACTTTTCCTTCTGCATTTCATCATTTTTGTTCCCCAGCTCATCTTTAGAGATACCAGTTTTTCTGTGAGAATCCCCTGGGTATAGGGTGTATCCTTCAAGAGCTATTTTGCTTTTGCTACACCGGAGACATTGCCATACCTGGACCAACTTTTCAGTCATTTAATCACTTTGGAGGTCATTTACCATCACAGTTCCTGGATTGTCTGCAAATTTTGGTGGTGGTGGTGGTGGTGGTGGTTTAGTCAATACATGTCCGATTCTTTGCAACCCATGAACTGTAGCCCACCAAGTTCCTGTGTCCATGGCATTTCCCGGGCAAGAATATTGGAGTAGGTTGCCATTTCCTTGTCCAGGGGACCTTCCCAATCCAAGGATCAAACCCGCGTTTCCTGAATTGCAAGCGGATTCTTTACTAAGTCACCGGGGAAGCCCATCTGCAAATTTACACCTCTGAATTTGAGGTAAAAACAAACCTGGAGATTTTGTTTCTCAAATGGACATTTTTCCCACCCAGGCAGAGACATACAAATAAGTTTTTATGTCTGTGCCAGTGGACTGATATTTTTCCTAAATGCTCTTACAGTGAGAGTACAACCCTTTAAAAACTGCTTTACTCAGATTCTGGGACCTAATCCCAGTTTGCAGCAGCCTCTCACATCCTTGCCACACTATCCTATTTCTTACTGACATGCTTGGCCCTTCCCTTCTTTCTTACCAGTTCACTCACATATTTAAAATAATTTTTGCTATATTTCATCAAGCATTTCTATGTGGCAGGAGAACTTTCAGATTATCTTTTCCTCTCATGAGAATTGGAAGTCCCATTTCACCTTTTTAAAAATATGATATTAATTATTTTCTCTTGATAAGAATAATGAAAAATTTGAGACATGTTAAAGAGTTAGGAGGAAAATGTAAACTACTCATGATACCACTACCTGGAAGTGATCACTGTTTATTGCTTCCATTTTTTCTTCTTATATGTGTCCAGATGCATGTAGTTATATGTATGTTTACATCTGTTCATGTATGTTCGTCTGTTTACTACTTTTTCCACCTGTATTATATTTTTATTGTATCATTAAAATTCATTAAATTTAAAAAAATAAAAATAAAATTCATTAAATTTACTTTTCTGTACCCCATGACCTAGAAATAACAAAGGGAGTACTTACTCTAAGAGCCCTACAATCCTAACTGATAGATGCCTTACATTTAAAGCAAGACAGAGTTGTGTCTCTCCCGTAGAGCTGATTTTCACTGACTATTCTAAATAAGCTGATTATATTGTCTGGTCTCCAATTTGCTGCACCTAAATCTTAGATGCCCCCTCCCTCCATTGTAGTTTTCTTGTTAGAAAATTGCTCTCTTAGTGAAGCTTGGAATTCTGAAGTGGTCCCCCAACACAGTTGCTATCTAAGGACTAGGAGAGAACAGAATTTAACTGCAGGTTTCTCCAGAGGCCAGGGTATAAAGCTGGTTAGAAACCAAGGTTGGGGAATCACAAGCATGCGTGGTGGAATGGCATTCCTCTTCTCTCTTTCTAAAAGCAGTCTGGCTTCAGGAGAATGGGCGTTGTGTTTCCAGTAGTCTTGCAAATGCAGGTCTAACTTTGGCACAGCCTTTCCATCTGCCCACCAGTATCCATGCCCCAGTTGACACAAGGATTGTGGAAAGCAGATGGAACATTGCAAAGGAGATAATCCTGGAAATTCAAACAGGCAGACAGGGTCAAAGAATGGAAAGCATTCTTGGGAGGCCAGCATTTCCAGCTCACAGTAATCAAGAAATCAACTCAAACCCTTGAAGCCTGACAAACCCTTGAAGGCTGACAAAATGTGCATTTCCTGTAAGTTACTCCTTGGCCCTCCCCAGTTAAGTCACCACTATATATATATATACTGTCTCAGCCAAATGGATTTGAGTTCCAAATTATGTTCTTGAAACTCAGATTAGTTCCAAGTTCAGTTCAGTCGCTCAGTCGTGTTCGACTCTTTGCGACTTCATGGATTGCAACATGCCAGGCCTCCCTGTCCATCACCAACTCCCAGAGTTTACCCAAACTCATGCCCATTGAGTCGATGATGCCATCTAACCATCTCATCCTCTGTAATCCCCTTCTCCTCCTGCCTTCAATCTTTTCCAGCATCAGGGTATTTTCCAATGAATCAGCTCTTCACATCAGGTGGCCAAAGTATTGGAGTTTCAGCTTCAACATTAGTCCTTCCAATGAACCCTCAGGACTGATCTCCTTTAGGATGGACTGGTTGGATCTCCTTGCAGTCCAAGGGACTCTCAAGAGTCTTCTCCAACACCACAGTTCAAAAGCATCAATTCTTCTGCGCTCAGCTTTCTTTATGGTCCAACTCTCACATCCATACATGACTACTGGAAAAACTATAGCCTTGACTAGACGGACCTTTGTTGGCAAAGTAACGTCTCTGCTTTTTAATATGCCGTCTGGATTGGTCATAACTTTGCTTCCAAGAAGAAAGCGTCTCTTAATTTCATGGCTGCAGTCACCATCTGCAGTGATTTTGGAGCCCAAAACCATAAAGTCAGCCACTGTTTCCACTGCTTCCCCATCTGTTTGCCATGAAGTGATGGGACCAGATGCCATGATCTTCGTTTTCTGAATGTGGAGCTTTAAGCCAAATTTTTCACTCTCCTCTTTCACTCTCATCAAGAGGCTCTTTAGTTCTGCTTTACTTTCTGCCATAAGGGTGATGTCATCTGCATATCTGAGGGTATTGATATTTCTCCTGGTAATGTTGATTCCAGCTTGTGCTTCATCAAGCCCAGCGTTTCTCATGATGTACTCTGCATATAAGTTAAATAAGCAGGGTGACAATATACAGCCTTGACCTACTCCTTTTCCTATTTGGAACCAGTCTGTTGTTCCATGTCCAGTTCTAACTGTTGCTTCCTGACCTGCATACAGATTTCTCAAGAGGCAGGTCACATGGTCTGGTATTCCCATCTCTTTCAGAATTGTCCACAGTTTATTGTAATCCACACAGTCAAAGGCATTGGCATAGTCAATAAAATAGAAACAGATGTTTTTCTGGAACTCTCTTGCTTTTTCAATGATCCGGCGGATGTTGGCAATTTGATCTCTGGTTCCTCTCCCTTTTCTAAAACCAGATTGAATATCTGGAAGTTCACAGTTCACGTATTGCTGAAGCCTGGCTTGAAGAATTTTGAGCATTACTTTACTAGCGTGTGAGATGAGTGCAATTGTGTGGTAGTTTGACCATTCCTTGGCATTGGTTTTCTTTGGGATTGGAATGAAAACTGACCTTTTCCAGTCCTGTGGCCACTGTTGAGTTTTCCAAATTTGCTGGCATATTGAGTGCAGCACTTTAACAGCATCATCTTTTAGGATTTGAAATAGCTCAACTGGAATTCCATCACCTCCACTAGCTTTGTTCATAGTGATGCTTCCTAAGGCCTGCTTGACTTCACATTCCAGGATGTCTGGCTCTAGGTGAATGATCACACCATCGTGATTATCTGGGTTTTGAAGATCTTTTTTGTACAGTTCTTCTGTATATTCTTGCCACCTCTTCTTAATATCTTCTGCTTCTGTTAGGTCCATACCATTTCTGTCCTTTATTGAGCCCATCTTTGCATGAATTGTTCCCTTGGTATCTCTAATTTTCTTGAAGAGATCTCTAGTCTTTCCCATTCTATTGTTTTCCTCTATTTCTTTGCATTGATCAATGAGGAAGGCTTTCTTATCTCTCCTTGCTATTCTCTGGAACTCTGCATTCAAATGGATATATCTTTCCTTTTCTCCTTCGCTTTTCGCTTCTCTTCTTTTCACAGCTATTTGTAAGGCCTCCTCAGACAGCCATTTTGCTTTTTTGTGTTTCTTTTTCTTGGGGATGGTGTTGATCCCTGTCTCCTGTACAATGTCATGAACCTCCATCCATAGTTCATCAGGCACTCTGTCTAACAGATATAGTCCCTTAAATCTATTTCTCACTTCCACTATATAATTGTAAGGGATTTGATTTAGGTCATACCTGAATGGTTTAGTGGTTTTCCTACTTTCTTCAATTTAAGCCTGAATTTGGCAATAAGGAGCTCATGATCTGAGCCACAGTCAGCTCCTGGTCTTGTTTTTGCTGACTGTATAGAGCTTCTCCATTTTTGGCTGCAAAGAATATAATCAGTTTGATTTCAGTGTTGACCATCTGGTGGTGTCCATGTGTAGAGTCTTCTCTTGTGTTGTTGGAAGATGGTGTTTGCTATGACCACTGCGTTCTCTTGGCAAAACTATGTTAGCCTTGGCCCACTTCATTCTGTATTCCAAGGCCAGATTTGCCTGTTAATCCTGGTGTTTCTTGAGTTCCTACTTTTGCATTCTAGTCTCCTGTAATGAAAAGGACATCTTTTCTGGGTGTTAGTTCTAAAAGATCTTCTAAGTCTTCATAGAACCATTCAACTTCAGTTTCTTCAGCGTTACTGGTTGGGGCATAGACTTGGATTACCGTGATATTGAATGGTTTGCCTTGGAAATAAACAGAGATCATTCTGTTGTTTTTGAGATTGCATCCAAGTACTACATTTCAGACTCTTTTGTTGACCATGATGGTTACTCCATTTCTTCTAAGGGATTCTTGCTCACAGTAGTAGATATAATGGCCATCTGAGTTAAATTCACCCATTCTGGTTCATTTTAATTCGCTGATTCCTAAAACGTTGACATGCACTCTTGCCATCTCGTTTGACCACTTCCAATTAGCCTTGATTCATGGACCTAACATTCCAGGTTCCTATGCAATATTGCTCTTTACAGCATTCATGATGGACCTTGCTTCCATCACCAGTCACGTCCACGACTGGGTGTTGTTTTTGCTTTGGCTCCGTCTCTTCATTCTTTCTGGAGTTATTTCTCCACTGATCTCCAGTAGCATATTGGGCACCTACTGACCCGGGAAGTTCATCTTTCAGTGTACTATCTTTTTGCCTTTTCATACTGTTCATGGGGTTCTCAAGGCAAGAATACTGAAGAGGTTTGCCATTCCCTTCTCCAGTGGACCACATTTTGTTAGAACTCTCCACCATGACTTGTCCATATTGGGTGGTCCTACACGGCGTGGCTTAGTTTCATTGAGTTAGACAAGGCTGTGGTCCGTGTGATTAGATTGGTTAGTTTTCTGTGATTGTGGTTTCAATCTGTCTGCCCTCTCTCAGTGCCTACCATCTTACTGGGGTTTCTCTGACCTTGTACATGGGGTATCTCCTCTCAGCTGCTCACCACTCCAGTGCCACTCATTTATAATAGAAACAATGGTCTTAAAATCCAGCACTTTTGATTTACAGCAGCCAGAATTTTTTAGAGGAAAAGGAATTTGAAGTTTCAAAAGACTCTTTCCCCTCAAAAGATCAATGCACAAAGTTTATGTTTTAAACAAGGTATTAGAAAGAAATGAGAAGAGTAACAAAAAGGCTCTACTTCCTGCAGATTAAAGATTGCTGAGATTTTGTCAAATATATCTTTTTTTATTTAAAAAAAGATATAAAAAGATTTAGATGCTAGTGAGTTCTTAAAAGGCGCACAAAAATCTCTGGTAGTGAGCAAAGAGCTGTCAGAGGGCTTTCGTGCAAAATCAGGTAGTTGGAGAGTGGTTGCAAGGACATGATGACCCTGGAGCAGATGGAATGCCTCTCTCCAGGGGTGTCAGCATGGGCTAAATGCCTCCTCTGAGGGCAAGAAGGATGCTGAAGAAGTCTGGAGATGACATGATGGTGAGAGGAACTGCCCCCCTGCCAAAAAAAAAAAAAAAACACGCTGAAATGACTGAGTTTACCTGGAGCTGAACTTGATTGCTTTTCTGCTGTTGGGTGGAATTGAAAACTGAAATGTAATTTTATCACAGAAAAATAAGGTTCAGTCACTTACGTGTTAAGAGTTTTGTGGCCTATGAAAATCTTGCCCACCAAACTCTGAGAAGCAACATGAGAAAATTTGTTATAAGTCTATAGGTAAGTGTCTCATGGAATCCAAGAGAAAAACGTGTGAGCTAGGTTCATAAAAGACTATAACCAAGTATTGGAAACTCTCTTCTCGGCTCTCATTGCTGCTTCTTTATGCACACCCGTTTCTGTCTTCTCTGAGGATCAACTGTCTGTACTCCCCCATCCATATGCCAGAATATAGTGGCATCGAGATCCTAAATTATGTGACACAGTTCTAGCCACATACAGATTCTAACTTTGTCTCTTAGTCTCAATTCCAAATTCTTACACAAGAATCTGATTGGCCCACTTTAATCCCATGTCTGTCTCCCTCAGTTGAATTGGCAGTGACCTGAAAAGCCATGGCCTACGGCACATGACTGCTGTGGTCCTCATCCTGTTCCAGGGCATGGTCCTCAGGGAGTTGGAAATGGCCATGAGCTGGGAAGACAAGATGATGATTCATTCACTGTGAGGCTTATGCCTTGCTTCTGCCATTTAAAATGTAGGAGGAATAATATCTATAAATCCCTACTTCTAAATGAAGACAAAGAGAACTAGCATTATTAAACTTCTGTCCCAGATACTAGACACTGTAGTAAAGTTAACCAGGTTATCCTAACTCGTCCTATAAACAACCTAAGATATGGGCATTTTAATTTCCGTCTTTACAAATAAGGAGATTGGTGTTTACAGAGGTTAAATCTCGGCGCTTGTAAGGGGCAGAGCTCAGATCTGAACCCAGACAGAAGCAGCGCTGCAGCAGAGGAGAGAGCTATTAAGATTGAGATAATGTCTGAAAGCAGCACACTACATTCTCAGCCATGAGTAAATTGCCTGGGACAGGATCTTGCATAGAGCAAGTGCTCAGAATTAAAAGTCTCATTAATAAGAGCACCTGACTCTTCAATTACAGTGGCAGTCTTACCATCATAAAGTGTTTGGCTCACATTAATCCACCAAACACCTCTACGAAGTGGGCACCCATCTGCTTTAAGGGGTTTCTGCCAAGACACGTTATATGAAAAATGAAAAAGGAGATTAAAACAGCTGCCTATACCAATTTTAACTGTGATTGACCTTCAGCCACCGTTTGGTGCGATGGATCAGAGAGCTTTTAAAGCTTCCTGTGCTGCTTCATGTTGAGGTGTGAATTTGTCAGCTTAGGGGCCTGTTGTCATAGTGTCTTTAGAATCTTCCATGTGCTCTGATCTTCTGACCTCCCAAAGCTAAATATAACTCTTTATGATTGGTGCTGAGCTCACACAAAGTCCAGACTGTAAATGTTTGCCAAATGAAATATTTGTCAACAGGTAATGATTAATCACCTACTGTATTCTCAGCCCTGAGAATATTAAATCTCTAAGACACAATCTATGCCTCTGAGAGGCACAATTTTTTCTGTGCAGTCAAAAACCCAAGAGCTTAGTAATTAGGGAAATGCAACTCTAAACCACCTTGAGATCTGTCTTCATACTCACCAGGTTAGCTATAGTCAAAAGACAGAGGGGCAAGATGTGGAGAAATCATAATCCTCGCACACTGCTGGAGGGAACGTGAAATGGTGCAGCCGCTATGGAAACAGTGTGGCAGTCTTTTAATAAGTTAAACATAGAATTATCATATGACCCAGCAATTCCATTCCTGGGTGTATACCCAAAAGAATTGAAAACAGGTGTTCAAACAAGAGCTCATACGCAAGTATTCACAGCAGCGCTATTCACAATAGCCAAAATGTAGAGACAACCCAAATGTCCATCAGCTGATGAGTGGATGAACAAAATGGGGTATATCTGTATGTGTGTGTGTGTGTTCAGTCTTGTCCAACTCTTTGTGACCCCATGGACTGTAGCCCGCCAGGCTTCTCTGTCTATGGAATTTTTCACGCAAGAATACTGGAGTGGGTTGCCATTTCCTCCTCCAGGGAATCTTCCCAAATAAAGGACAGAACCCGTGTCTCTTGAGTCTCCTGCACTGGCAGGCAGATTCTTTTCCACTGCACCACCTGGGGAGCCTAGCATATCTGTACAATGGAATACTATTTAGTAATAAGTGATTAAGTGCTGATGAAACATTGGATCAATACTAAATGGAAGAAGCCAGACCTGAA
Organism: Bison bison bison; assembly: GCF_000754665.1. Lineage (NCBI taxonomy): Eukaryota > Metazoa > Chordata > Mammalia > Artiodactyla > Bovidae > Bison > Bison bison. Next base: position 2,593,882 of record NW_011489342.1, on the reverse strand, counting down.
AGACCACACATATCATATGATCCCATATTTATGAAAAGTCTAGGTTTCTCTATGTATGTAATATATGCGTGCATGCTAAGTCACTTCAGTCATGTCCAGCTCTTTGCAATCCTATGGACTGTAGCCCTCCAGGCTTCTCTGTCCATGGGATTTTCCAGGCAAGAATACTGGAGTTGATTGCCATTTCCTTATCTAATATGTAATATATATTTACATATAAATAACTGTAAGAGCTATGACCAGAGATGAGCATATCAATATGAAATGCCTTGTGATTCCAACTGGCATTCTGTCAGATGGCCTTTCTTCTAAGAGGTGGAGTGAAAACGTACTAGCCTGGGAGCAGCTATTGGAAATTGGCCCATCTGGTTTCCTAACTGAGTTCAGAAAGCAAATACCACCGGATTCATATACTGATCTATCAGTATCCTCATTGCTGAGTATATATAAATCATATAAGACCCTAAAACTATATATTTATGTATTAAACTTTTGGTTACACTTCCCACTGTTTTTCCCCCCTATTGTGTTTTTTAATTGGTGTTACTGTGGCTCATGTTCAGGGTATTATACTCTGAATCCATCCCCTTCCAAGAAGTTTTGTAAAATCATGTTCATCTATCTAAAAGTTGTACAGTTGTAAAGTTCTTTTTACCTGTTTAAAAATTATTGAGATAGAGTTGACTTGTAACATTGTATTAGTTTTCAGCATACAACATGATTATTTGGGCTTCCCCAGTGGCTCAGCAGTAAAGAATCTGTCTGCAATGCAGGAGACATGGGTTCGATCCCTGGGTCAAAAGATCCCCTGGAGGAAGGCATGGCAACCCTTCTCCAGTATTCTTGCCTGGAGAATCCCATAGACAGAGGAGCCTGGCGGGCTACAGTCCATAGGGTTGCAAAGAGTCAGACACGACTGAAGCAACTGAGCATAATGGCACAGCAGATAATTATTTGATTTCTATATATGTAAGTATTAGGAAATGATCACCTCAGTAAGTCTAGTTAATATCCTTCACCACACATAGCTACAATTTTTTTGTGTGTAACAAGTACTTTTAAGATCTTCTCTCTTGACAACTTTTAAATATACAGTATTGTTAACTGTAGCCCCTGTGCTGTACATCCCCAGGACTTATTTTATAACCGGAAGTTTGTACTTTTGACCACTTTTACCCATCACACTCACTCCCTGCCCCCCATCCACCTCTGGCAACCACCAATCTGCTCTCAGTATCTATGAGCCATTTTATTTATTTATTTATTTTATTCTTCATATTAGTGAAGTTCTTTTTACCCCTTTAAAAATTATTGAAATATAATTGACGTAACATTATATTAGTGTTCAGTGTACAACTTAATTATTTGGGCATCCCCAGTGGCTCCATGTGGAGAAGGCAATGGCACCCCACTCCAGTACTCTTGCCTGGAAAATCCCATGGATGGAGGAGCCTGGTAGGCTGCAGTCTATGGGGTCGCTGAGTCAGACATGACAGTGACTTCACTTTCACTTTTCACTTTCATGCATTGGAGAAGGAAATGGCAACCCACTCCAACTTTCTTGCCTGGAGAATCCCAGGGACGGTGGAGCCTTGTAGGCTGCTGTCTATGGGGTCGCACAGAGTCAGACACGACTGATGCAACTTAGCAGCAGTAGCAGCAGTGGCTCCATGGGCTTTCCTTATAGCTCAGTTGGTAAATAATCTGCCCACAGTGCAGGAGACTTGAGTTCAATTCCTGGGTTGGGAAGATCCCCTGGAAAAAGAAATGGCAACCCACTCTAGTATACTTGCCTGGAGAATCCCATGGATAGAGGAGCATGGCAGGCTACAGTCCATGGGGTCGCAAGAGTTGGACACGACTTAGTGACCAAATCACCACCACCAGTGGCTCCATAGTGAGATACTATGAAATTTGTCTTTCTCTATCTGACTTATTTCGAGTAGCATAATGCCCTCGGGGTCTATCCATGTTGTCACAGATGGCAAAGTTTCCCTTTTCATGGTTGAATAATATTCCATTGTGTGTATATGTGTATGGCCTTTTCTTTTCCCATTCATCTCTTGGTGAATACCTCGATTGCCTCCACGTCTTATCTACTACAAATAATGTTACAATGAACATGAGGGTTCATATATCTTTTCACATTAGTGTTTTTATTTCCTTCACATAAATAGCCCCAAATGGAGTTGCAGGGCCATATGATAGTTCTATTTTTAATTTTTAAAGGAACTTGCATGCTGTCTTCCTCAGTGGCTGCACCATTTTACATTTCCACCCACACAGCACAAAAGTTCCTTTTTCTCCACATCTTCTCCAACATTTGCTTTTTCTTCTTTTTCTTAACAATAGTACCTTGCACTGATCTGTATTTAAAAATTACCCTAAATGTTGAAATATGTACATTTTGGGGTGTCTTCCCAGTTTAATGGGCTTCTGTGGTAGCTCAGCTGATAAAGAATCCACCTGCAGTGCAGGAGACCCTGGTTCAATTCCTGGGTTGTTAAGATCCCCTGGAGAAGGGATAAGCCACCCACTCCAGTATTCTTGCCTGGAGAATACCCATGGACAAAGGAGCCTGCGGGCTACAGTCCATGGGGTCCCAAAGAGTCAGACATGACTCAGTGACTCTAAATGTTGAAATAGGTACATTTTGGGGTGTCTTCCCAGTTTAATACTCCCATTTCATTGAGAGCATCTCTATCTCCACGAGACAGCCATGTTCAGGATTGATGACCCTGCTTTGCTGGTGCCATGAATAGATACCTAACCTGAGGTGAGGCAATCAGACCAGAGTGGGACTTGGGGATGACTGACTATGCCTTTTAGCTGGAAAGAGGGTTATGGAAAATGAAGAGCAGAAACTGCTATCACGGAAAACCATTCTCATCCACATACCAGGAAAAACAAAGAAAGTAGATACTTATAGAGAAGAACTGATTTTTGAATTGATGTGAATAACTAAGGAAAAAGGGGGGAAAACAGTCTGGCTAGAGAGAGAAAGAGCTCCCTTTCTAGGCAGGGAATGTGAAAGACACAGAGAGAGGAAAAATGATAGTTCTTGTTAGTATTCTAGTTCCTTGTTCTTGGTTTTCATGATGTCCATTCCTGTCCTTGGGTTCTGTGAGACACCCTGAATTTTTGCATGATGTCCATTCCTGTCCTTGGGTTCTGTGAGACACCCTGACTTTTTGTATAAAGTTCTCCTGATTTTTTTTTCTTTTTTGCCTAAGATAGCTTGAATGAGTGTATTGACTAAGACTACTAGAACTACTTCTCCATCTTGTTTTGAGCCCCTGAACAAACAAATAAACTTTGACTCTTTCTGAATTAAACACATTTAAAGGCATTTATATCTGTAATCATCTAATCCAAACCATTCATTTTATACAACAAAACATTGGTGTCCAAGGAAGTGAAATCCCCTGCTCAAGGTCTCACAGTTAGGAGATGGCAGAGCCAGAAACAAAACCAAGGTCTTTGAATATCAGCCTAGTGTTCTTTCTGCTAAACAAGGCTACCTTTTCATGAAAACATTTAGCACCATGCTTGGGGCAAAGAATGCCTGCTCCCTATTCTGAATGATCACTGGTGTAGTCAGTTGGTCCAGGCTGAACATTTGAAGTATCCCAAACCTCTGGAGTGAGCTATGAGCTCCACTTACTGGCGCAGAGATGAGCTCCTGCCCGAAGGAGAGATACCTAGGGACTTTTCAGGGAGAATAATCAGATACTTAGATAAAAAGGGATGATCTGAATCTCCATTTTCTGAGCTCCAATACACTAGGGATCATGTGAGCTTAGTGCTTCTAGGGATTTTCTTTTTAGCACGAGAAGACATACAGCTCTGAAAAACAAAGCCAGCTCAGAGGAAAACAGAACCAAGAGATGAAAAGAGACAGATGCCCAATGACTTTATTTGAGTAGCTAGAGTCAACCCTGCCAAAGTTTTCAACTCCTAAATTCTCAGTTACCTTACCCAGTGTGTTTCCTCTCTGCTTAAGCTGGTTTGGCTTTGCTGGTGCCTACAGCCAAGTAAGTTAGAATACCAAACTGTTGACTGCTAACCACAGTTTAATTTTATATACTTTGCTTCTTATTGTCACATACTACAGAGAGGATACATCTTCGGGTCATTATGAAGGGAAGTTAACCTTTGTGATTTAAAATTTAATTCATATGAGTTATTGAGACATCCCTGGTAGTCCAGTGCTCCCTAGTCAGGGAACTAAGAGCCTGCATGCCACACAACATGCCAAAATCAATCAACAAATGAGTTATTGAGGCTACACTAAGAACAAGAGTGACAAGTGAACACAACTGTATATGTGCGTTTTAAAAATTGAGGTATCGTTGCTTTTTAATAGTACACGTCACAGATGCATAACATAGTGATTCACCATTTTTAAAGGTTATACTCCATTTAGAGTTCTTATACAATGCTGACTATATTCCCCGTGCTGTACAATGCATACTTATAGCTTACTTATTTTATACATGGTAAGCTGTACCTCTTAGCCCCCTATCTCTATCTTGCCCCTCCACTCTTTCCTCTGCCCACTGATGGTAGCCACTAATTTGTTCTCTTATCTGTGAGTCTGTGTCTTTTGTGTTATGTTGACTAGCTTGTTTATTTTTTAGCTTCCACATATAAATAATATCATTACAGTATTTGTCTTTGTCTGACTTATCTCACTAAGAATAATACCCACGAGGCCCATCCATGTTGCTACAAATGGCAAAATTTCATTCTTTTTTCTGGTTGAGTAGTAGTCCATCATCTTTATCCATTCATGTGTTGAGGGACACTTAGGTTGCTTTCATATCTTGGCAATTGTAAATAATGCTGGTATGAACATTGGGGTGCTTGTGGTTTTTTCTTGAATTAGTGTTTTTGTTTCCTTCAGATATATATGCAGGCGTGGAGTGCTAGGTCATATGGTAGTTCTGGTTTTAGTGTTTTTGAAGAACTTCCATAATGTCGGTGACTGCACCAATTTACTTTCCTGCCAGCAGTATTCTAGGGTTCCCTTTTCTCCACATCCTCACCAACATTTGTTATTTGTAGACTTTTTAATGGTAACCATTCTGATGGATGTGAGGTGATATCTCATTGTGGTTTTGATTGGCATTCCTCTGATAATATATGATATTGAGCAGTTTTTCATGTGCCTGTTGGCCATCTGTATGTCTTTTTTAAAATTTTATTTATCCAGCTGTGTTGAGTCTTGTGGTACACGGGCTCGTTGTTGCAGCACATGGGCTCAGTTGCCCCATGGCATGTGGGATCTTAGTTCCCTGCAGGCATGTGCATGCTCAACCATATCTGACTCTGCACTCCAAGGACTGTAGCCCACCAGGCTCCTCTGTCTATGGGGATTCTCCAGGCAAGAATACTGGAGAATGGGTTACCATTTCCTCCTCCAGGGGATCTTCCTGACCCAGGGATTGAATCTGAATCTCCTATGTCTCCTGCATTACAAGTGGATTCTTTACTGCTGAGCCACCAGGGAAACCCTTATTTCCCTGACCAGAGATCAAACCCTTCCCCCTTGCACTGCGAGGTGGATTCTTAACCACTGGACCACCAGGGAAGTCCCTATCTGTATGTCTTATTTGCAAAAATATCTATTCAGGTCTTCTGTCCATTTTTAGATCACGTTGTTTTTCAATGTTAGGTTGTATGAGTTGTTTATATATTTGGGTTATATGTATTGGTCATATCACTTGCAAATACTATCTCCTACTCAGTAGATTGTCTTTTCATTTTGTCAATGGATTCCTTTGCTGTGCAAGTGGTTTTATGTTTAATTAGGTCCCATTTTTTAAATTTTGATTTTATTTCCTTTGCCTTACGTGACAAGTTGAAAAACACTGCTACAAATTATGTCAAAGAGTGTTATACCTATGTTTCCTTCTAGGCATTTCATGGTTTCTGATCTCACATTTAGATCTGTAACCCATTTTTAGTTTATTTTTGTATATGTTGTTAGAAACTCTTCTAACTTTGTTCTTTTATGTGTACAAGTCCAGTTTTTCCAGTACCACTTATTGAAGAGACTGTCTTTTCTCCATTGTATGTTCTTGCCTCCTTTCTTATAACTTAATTGACCAAAAGTATGTGGGTTGAACACAGTATATCTTTCCATCCGCTTGTGTCATCTTCAATTTCTTTCATTAGTGTCTTACAGTTTTCCAAGTACAGATCTTTTACCTCCTTAGGCAGGTTTATTCTTAGATATTTTATTCTTTTTGATGCAGTTGTAAATGAGATTGTTTCCCTAACTTCTCTTTTTGATAATTCTCTGTTAGTGTATAAAAATGCAAAAGATTTCTGTATATTGATTTTGTATCCTAAAACTCTACTCAATTCATTGGTGAGCTCTAGTAGTTCTTTTGGTGGAGTATTTAGGATTTTCCATGTATAGTATCATGTCATCTGCTTTTTGCAATTTGTATTCCTTTTATTTCTTTCTTGTCTCATTACTGTAACTAGGACTTCTAATACTACGTTAAATAAAAATGGTAGGGGTGGATATCCTTGTCTTGTTCCTGATCTTAGAAGAAATGCTTTCAGCTTTTCACCATTGAGTATGATGTTAGCTGTGGGCTTGGCATACATGACCTTTATTGTGTTGAGGTATGTTCCCTCTGGGGCTCCCAAGTGGCTCAGTAGTAAAGAACACGCCTGCCAATGCAGGAGACGTGGGTTCAGTCGCTGGGTCAGGAAGATCCCCTGGAGAAGGAAATGGCAACCTACTCCAGTATTCTTGCCTGGGAAATCCCGTGGACAGAGAAGCTTGGAGGGCTACAGTCCATGGGGTTGCAAAAGAGTCAGACACGACTTAGTGACTAAAACAACAATGATTTTCCCTCTATGCCCACTTTCTAGAGAGTTTCTATCATAAATTGATGTACAACTATCAGTTCAGTTCAATCGCTCAGTGTTGTCCAGCTCTTTGCGACCCCATGAACTGTAGCACACCAGGCCTACCTGTCCATCACCAACTCCTGGAGTCCGCCCAAACCCATGTCCATTGAGTCGGTGATGCTGTCCAACCATCTCATCCTCTGTCGTCCCCTTCTCCTCCTGTACAATATAAGTGTGCTTTTGTTTTCCAAGGAAAATGAATAAATTTAAATTTATCCTAAGGTAATACTCCAGTGGTCAGGTATGGATGTGAGAGTTGGACTGTGAAGAAAGCTGAGCACCGAAGAATTGATGCTTTTGAACTGTGGTGTTGGAGAAGACTCTTGAGAATCTCTTGGACTGCAAGGAGATCCAACCAGTCCATTCTAAAGGAGATCAGCCCTGGGTGTTCTTTGGAAGGAATAATGCTAAAGCTGAAACTCCAGTACTTTGGCCACTTCATGCAAAGAGTTGACTCATTGGAAAAGACTATGATGCTGGGAGGGATTGGGGGCAGGAGGAAGAGGGGACGACAGAGGATGAGATGGCTGATGGTATCACTGACTTGATAGACGTGAGTTTGAGTGAACTCTTGTAGTTGGTAATGGACAGGGAGGCCTGGCGTGCTGCGATTCATGGGGTCGCAAAGAGTCGGACATGACTGAGTGACTGAACTGAACTGAACTGAACTGAAGGTAATACTTCTTGGAGTTTTTTTGTTAGGTTCTGGACCCCTTTACACTCACAATTTATTGAGGACTCCAAAGACATTCTGTTTATGTGGGGTATAATTATCAACATTTACTGTATTAAAAGTGGAAGTGAAAATCACCCAGTCATGTCCAACTCTTTATGACCCCATGGACTGTAGCCCACCAGGCTCCTCTGTCCATGGTTTTATTCAAGCAAGAATACTGGAGTGGATTTCCATTTCCTTCTCCAGGGGACCTTCCAGACCCAGGGATTAAACCTGGGTCTCCTGCATTGCAGGCAGATTCTTTACTGTCTGAGCTCCCAGGGAAACCCATTAAAAGTGGAAACTAAGAAGTTTGTTTTTTTTTTAATTAAAAGTGGAAACTGAGAACTTTCAAAAATATATACTGATTCATTTGCCAATAGCCATGATTAGTGCATTGTACATTAATATAGATAACATCTTAGTGTTATAATAAAATTAGTTTTGACCCTGCAACCCTTGAAGATGTATTCTAAAGTAAAATGTTAGATTGTTTCAGAATAGGAAAAAGGATAGTGAAGGACAAAACTTGGCAAGTACATTTTATTCGCCTTAGTTTATAATACTTGAGTCTGAAAAGTAGCTCTGTAATGTGTTAAAATCTTAGCAAAGTTTCCCCAATTTTGGTAAGCTTGTTGCCTTGATTTACTGAGTAGTGCCTCAGCCTACAGCCTAAAAGGTTATCATTATCTGCTATGTAACCTACCTGGGTAGCAAAGATTCTGGGTTTTACTAGAATAATTTCCTGTGCTTTATGTTGACTTTTCTATATCCTTGATTATTTAAGGAAGAAAAAGAATCAAGGTTCTTCACTTGTGAAAGAGCATAGACTTTTTTTAAAAATCCTGTTACCATCTATGTTTATTTTTCAGTGCTTTATCTTGACTCTAATTAAATAGGTAATCAATTATTGTTTCCTAGGCATCCATGATCCCATCTTAAGTATCCAAATATCTTCTGAAAAGTTTTTTTTTATTTTCACTTTCCCAAAAATATTACCTGTAGATGGCAGAGACTTTAAATAGTTATGTTTAATTTATAGCTGCTGCTGCTAAGTAGCTTCAGTTGTGTCCAACTCTGTGTGACCCCATAGACAGCAGCCCACCAGGCTCCCCCGTCCCTGGGATTCTCCAGGCAAGAACACTGGAGTGGGTTACCATTTCCTTCTCCAATGCATGAAAGTGAAAAGTGAAAGTGAAAGTGAAGTCGCTCAGTCGTGTCTGACTCTTCACAACCCCACGGACTGCAGCCCACCAGGCTCCTCCGTCCATGGGATTTTCTAGGCAAAGGTACTGGAGTGGGGTGCCATTGCCTTCTCTGAATTTATAGCTAGTAATCTTCAAATGCTAAAGTTCTGAGGAAGGGGCGCCTACTACTAATACAACCCACAAGGAAATTTGGTTGTTCATTTACCTCAATTATGATTACACATACTCTGGAATCATTTACTCCACCTGATTTTATGTATATCATTCTTTAGAATGATTTTTCTTGGCTTCTGTTTTTTCCATTCCTGCTGTCTGTTGAATTGGTGGGCTTTCTTTGGTCCCCATTTTCCAGTCTATCTGTTTGGAAGTTTCTCTTTATGGCAGAACCTGCTAGATGTCTCTGCCATAGCCATTTTCCCTTTTTTCCTTAGCAATAAAACTGGGAAATAAACCTTGCTGAGAAACTGCATTTCTGAGTTTCTCTCATAGATAGAAGGGACACAGTATGTGAGAAGTTGGTTGCTTGGAACATCTGGGAAGGCTCATTGAAAGGGTAATGACAGGGGCTTCCCTGGTGGTCCACTGGTTGGGAATCTGCCTGCCAATGCAGCAGACATGGGTTTGATCCCTGGTCCGGGAAGATCCCACATGCCACAGGGCAACTGAGCCCATGCACCACAACTACTGAAGTCCCCATGCCGTAGAGCCCACGTTCTGCAACAAGAGAAGTCTCTGCAATGAGAAGCCCACACAGCACAACTAGAGAAAGCCAGAACAGCAATGAAGACCCAGCACAGCCGAACGTGAACTAACGAATAAATTTAAAAAGGAAAAGAGGAGTGACAGTTGGCCTATGTCCCTTTATTCTTTCTTCCTTTATCCTGCTTGGAATGTGGGTATGACAACTGGAACTCCAGAAACCATCATGCACCCTGAGGCAACTTTAAGGATGGAAGCTACACCCCCAGGAGAGTAGGGCAGAAAGAGCCTGAGCCCCAGTGACAAGGAGTGGCCAAATCTGCCCTTACCTGCCCACCTCCAGGTTTTATTCATATGAAATAAAGACCAATTCTGATCTTATTCTAGTCACTTTAGTCAAGATTTTTATTATTAGCTGAATGCAATTTCTAACTGATTCACCTGAAATTTTTAAACATGTATACTTAATGTAATAAGATCTAAACTTAATCAGTACTTCTATATACATTATAGACCAAGGACCACTACTATCAGAACTTTGGATATGTTGTCATTTCTCACTTTTTAGAAAGCTTCTTGCTGATCTTTGCAGCATCTTCCCCTACCACACACACACTCACATATTTATTTTCTGATTCTTACAAGTTCAACAAGGTATGTACCCTTACCCCATTTTCACAGAAGAAGAAACTGCGGTTCACAGGCATTAGGTAACCTTTTCAAGGTCACATAATTAAAAAGTGGCAGAGTCTTTCTAACACCCAAACTTTTCGATTGTGTCAGAAATCTTGAAAAGTAAAAGTGTTAGTAGCTCAGTTGTGTCCGACTTTGTGATCCCACACACTGTAGCCTGTGAGGCTCCTCTGTCCATGGGATTCTCCAGGCAAGAACCCTGGAGTGGGTAGCCATTCCCTTCTCCAGGGTATCTTCCCAACCCAGGGATCAAACCTGGGTCTCCTGCATTGCAGGCAAATTATTTGCCATCTGAGCCTTCAGGGAAGTCACAAATCTTAGCTGTATTCTTTCATTAACTACTTTGCTGGCATCATAGCTGAGGACAAGCACACCCTCTGACTGGGGGAAGGCTGGAGTAAAGCAAGCTATGCTATTACCCAGATCATCATATCTTACTAAATGGCCATATATAAGAGATCAGTCTGCTAATTTAAGGACAGCAGCTTCTGGTTTAGCCAATTTCCAGGATACAGGACTTTTCCCAGAGGGAAATCTACAGCCTTGTAGGAGTTCTCCAGTAATGCTCTTGGGACACCTTGCTAGAGAATGAGCTAATACAACTAGGTCCTAATAAGCCTCAGCAGACAAACAAAATAAAGGCAGGACTACAATCATGATCAGAAAGGGAAAAGAAAATAATATTAAGACAACCATTTTGCCACCATAAAATCTGTGTTTCTCTTTCAGAGCCACCAAAGAGATATCACTGAAAAGGACGTTTTGTGTGCTGTAAGGAAAGAAGGCAATGAAAACGTTTAGAAGCAAGGAACTTGAGAAACTATTTTAGTTGAGAGTAAGGGCAAGGACGGGGAGTGGCTGAACAAAACAGAATATTGAGGTGTCTTAAATGAATTAAAAAAAATAAAATAGAAATAATTTCTTTTCCTTTGACATATGTAGAGGGAAAATGCTTATCAGATGAATCTGATCAGATAGACATGCTTTGAAGGCAAATGTAGCCAAATTATGTAACCCAGAGCTTCCTCAAGTTCTAGGTGCAAAGCTTTTAGAGGAATAACAAAAAAGAAAAGATTTTGTAGAAATTCAGACCGGCAGATTCAGAAACACAATTTGGAATGAATTTTTCTGGCCAGAGGGCAAGAATGCAGAAGAAAATCCTCCTCAGGTTTATGGAGTATTTGGGTCACAATGACCCATTTATGTAGATTTTTAATTTTTGCTGATTTTTCAATGTAATTTTTTTCCAAACTCCAGTTACAATGAAACGTGAACTTTGACATGGGCTGAACTCAAGAGACTACCCTCTGTTTATCTTCCCCATCCCACTGTCCAGGTGTCACCTCTCTTGAGTGTATTGGGAAGGCACACAGATGGCTCTCATCCCTCTTTTATTTTTAATTGTTTTACAATTGTTTTGTTGGTTTCTGCCTCACAACAATGTGAATCAGCCGTAAGTATACACATATCTCCTCCCTCCTAAGCCTCCTTCCCTCTCATCCCTCTTATGTTGACGTCTTGGGAGTTTTGTCTCCAGATCCTGGGGTCCTCTTGCCTCTCCCATCACTGCTGTGACAAATCACATACCCCTCTACTGACCGTCACCTCCTGGAGCTTGACATCTGCTGGGCCTCTTGATAAAATGCAACTCCCTTGAGTTCACAGGGTGAATGCGGAACCAGCCACACTTCCCGTTCTGCCTTATTCCTCATACTGCATAACCACGAGGCTGTGTGGATGAAGCAGATTTACCAGATGGTAGGGTTAGTTAAATGGACTTACAATGTGGGAGTAAATAAAAGGTACAATTATATATTCAAGTCAGCATTGCTCACACTAGAATAAAAGCCACAGAGGACCTGGGAACAGGGGTGGGTGGAAGAGTTGGCTTGAGTAGGAGAATCTAGGGTGGGTTTTGCAGTTCTGAATCGGGTTCCTGAGAACTCCCAGCCAACGTGGAGTTTGAAGATGCCTTCTCTCCTTAACAACATCTCCAAAAGACAGTGCTTCAACAGGAGAAAAGTCTAGATTCATATATAAGAAGAGAAAGATTTCTCTAAATGCAGTGAAGCCTGCACAACTCTCTGCCCACTACTGGAGCTATGTTTAATTTTCCTTCTACTTCTGAATAATGACCAAAGGCAAAACAGGAAAGGGGACTCAGCAGTCCCTGATGTTCCTTCACTCCTGGGCTACACAAAAGACCTGGCTGAAGTTCTGGAATGACCATTGCCCTGTACTTGGAGCCCATATACATCTCTACATGGGATGCCTCATAGGACTCTCCAAGCAGGAGGGAAGCAGAGTGACTTGTCTTCCTATATAAGAAACTGACTTAGTTGCCTTAAGGAAATCAAGGTCCAAGCAACTTCTGAAGATTCACTTTGCAGGACCAATTTCCACCGCTTTTATGTGATAACCCTTTCCCTTAAAGGTGCAAGACTTCTCTCTCTAAATCTATGGTTCTCAAATAGGGGTGATTTTGGCTTCCAGGGAACATTTAACAATGTCTGGAGACATTTTGGGGGCTTCCCTGATGGCTCTAGCGGGTTAAAAGAATCCGCCTACAATGCAGGAAGTGCAGGTTCAATTCCTGGGTCGGGAAGATTCCCTGAAGGAAGAAATGGCAACCCATTCCAGTTATTCTTGCCTGGGAAATCCCATGGACAAAGAAGCCTGGTAGGCTATAGTCCATGGATTTGCAAAGGGTCAGACATGACTGAGAGACTAACACTCACTCACTGAGAAACGCTGCTGGTATCCAGTGGCAAGAGACCAGGGATGCTGCTAAACATCCTACAGTGCAAAAGATAACTCCCTACAAGAAAGAAATATCCAGCTCCAAATACCAGTAGTGCTGCTATCTGCTCCAAATGCTTAGAAAAAAAATGAGATTTCACGTTATCTGTGACCAGAACTCATCATGCTACCCGTTCTCATGTCAGTCCTGAATTTTACTTTTAAAATTCATCAGCTGATCTTCCTACAAATCATCCCCAAGAAGTAGATTAAGAGTAATCATGGCATTTACTCAGTTCATACTATGTGCCAGGTTCTGGGAAAAGGACTTTATATACTTTATCTCTTTTTTGTCACCATTTTTCAGAAGAGAAAACTGAGGTTCAGGGCAATTAAGTTGTAGATGTACACGAAGCTTAAATTCACTGAGGTGGGAATCAATGCAGAGCTCAAGTTTCTGATCTTTAACTCAATGCCTTTCTATGAAAAACAACAGTGTGCATTCAATTTATTGAACAATTCCTTTATACTCAGAATTCTATTTTTCATCATAAGAATTTTCCATCTTCTGACAAAAAGTATTTGTTAAATACATAAAACTCTGTACTTATGGCCATCCATCACTTGGAGCAAACTTAATAGATGGATTTTGAAACAAACGTATTTGTAAAACTCCCTCCTTTCCCCAAAGAAGAAAACCTATGTCTTTTATATATTTTAGTCTCAAATTTAAAGAATCTCTATTTTGGGGTGTCTGTATTTAAAAGAAAAAAGCAACATTTTGTAATATTCACAATAGCAGATTGAATTTTCTTATGTGCCTGTCTCCTTCTCTGTCCTGTGTATTCCTTTTCTACTGCTGCAGAACAAATTAAAACAAACTTAGCAACTTAAGACAATACCTATTAATTATCTCACAGTTCTGTAAGTCAGAAGTTCTGTAAGTCCGAAATCAGTTATGCAGAGCCGAGGCATAACTGACTTCTCTGCTCAGGCTCTCCCGAGGCTGAAATCATGGAATCAAGTCAGGCTAAATTCTCCTCTGGAGGCTCTGCAGAAAATTTACTTTCAAGCTCACTAAGGTCACTGCAGTTGTAAGACTGAAGTCTCACTTTCTGGCTGATGGTCAGGGATTGACCATCTACACTCCTGTCCAATGAAGCAGCTCCCTCCATCATCAAAGCTGTTAGGAACGAATATCACTTGATGATGAATCTGCTTCATGGTTTGAATCTCCAAGAAAAGCCCAGTCCCCTGTAAGGGCCCATGTGATTACATGAGGCCCACCAAGGACAATCTCCCCATCTTGAGGTCTATTGATTTGACTCCTTAGTTACATGAGCAGAATCTCTCACAGCAGTACCTAGATTCATGTTTGTTTGAATAACTGGGAGAACATCTCTATAGCAGGAATCTTGGTTTACAAGGAATCTTGAAGGTCATCTTAGAACCCTTCCTAGTTCACAGTCTGTAAACTCCTTGATGGCAAAATCTGGGTCTTGTGCATCTGTCTGGTACTCAAGAGATGCTCCATGAGTGTTCACTGAACTTAATTGTTTTAAAGGGATTGAGAAATTATGGAAGTCATGAAATTGTTACATGTAAGCATTAATTTTCAGGTAAGGACAACTCCCATCAGGAAAAAGATCAAATAAGATGCAATACCCAGGTAGCCTTTAGGGTGATCTCTATCTATGACCTCTTCCTCCATCAAAAGATTAAGTGGACTTTCTACTTTCACTATGGGAATGCAGCTTTGATTTCATTAAGGGAAGTCAAGGGGAAAAGAATTCCTATCCCAGAAATGGCAAGAGAAACAACTTTCCAGAATCGGATCAATTCTGTTGAGCAAAGGGTGTTTTCAGTGGTTTCAAGGTGTCATGAGCTTCCCTTGCCTAGTCTGCTAGCTCTTTGAGAGTGGAATTACCTATTTATATTAAAAAAAAAACTAAGAACGTGGCATCTGGTCCCATCACTTCATGGCAGATAGATGGGGAAACAATGGAAACAGTGGCAGATTTTATTTTCTTGTGTTCCAAAATCACTGCAGATGGTGACTGCAGTTATGAAATTCAAAGATGCTTGTTCCTTGGAAAATAAGCTATGACAAACCTAGACAGCATATTAAAAAGCAGAGACATCACTTTCCCAACAAAGGTCTGTATAGTTAAAGCTATGGTTTTTCCAGTAGTCATGTATGGATTTGATAGTTGGACCAAAAAGAAAGCTGAGTGTGAAAGAATTGATGCTTTCAAACTGTGGTGCTGGGGAAGGCTCTTGAGAGTCCCTTGGAGATCAAACCAGTTGATCCTAAAGAAACTCAATCCTGAATATTCATTGGAAGGACTGATGCTGAAACTCCAATACTTTGGCCACCTGATGTGAAGAGCTGACTCATTAGAAAAGACCCTAATGCTGAGAAAGATTGAGGGCAGGAGGAGAAGAGGGCGATAGAGGATGAGACGGTTGGATGGCATCACAGAATCAATGGACATGAGTTTCAGCAAACTCCCAGAGATAGTGCAGGCCAGGGAAGCCTGACATGCTGCAGTCCATGGGGTCACAAAGAGTCAGATACTAGCGACTGAACAACACATTTATATCCCTAGAACTAGCATGGTGCTTGCTTCAGAAGACCAACTTTAAAGATAAAAGCTGACTGAATGTTTGTATTATGGAATGAATGCTATTTGGCCTGTCTCTGCTAGTAGTTAGTCACTTCCTGTGGGCCAGGGCTCTATCCAAAGCATTTTCTGCAATCCAGCAGTCTGTCTGGTCCCGGCAGCCACTGAACATTCAACAGGTGCAATGGTTGGACCTTGTTTTAAAATGTACTTTCTCCTCTCCTAAATTGGCAGTTGGTCATTTTCGGTTTTACAGTATGAATTTAAGGTGATTACTATTCAATCTAGATTTGTTGTTGTTCAGTCGCTCAGTCGTGTCCGACTCATTGCGACCCCATTGCAGCACACCAGGCTTCCCTGTCTTTTACCATCTCCCGGAGCTTGCTCAAACTCATGTCCATTGAATCGGGGATCCCATCCAACCATCTCGTCCTCTGTTGTCCCCTTCTCCTCATGCCTTCAGTCTAGACTTATGAGGCTTATTTTTAGAAATACTCAGCTTTATGTTAAAGCCAAAAAACAAACAAAACCCCCCAAATCCATAAACTTTTATCCTCCTTTCCAAACGGACATTCATTTCAGTGTCTAGTAAATGTATTTATGGAAAACATTTCTTTACATCATTCAGATGACAGAGGTGTGATTTCTGAAAAAGATAAGCTCTGTTTCCCTTTGGTTTTCTCAGCTCCTCCATTCCTAGCCTCAGACAAGGTACACGTTACCTGCAGTTCTGTGAATTTCTCTACACTTCAGTCTCATTGGGAAAAATGCTTTCCCGGCCTTCAAACTCCAGATAAACGCGACCCAGATAACTCCGCTTCACTGTAACCTGCGAGCTGCCGTTTTCGGGCCCGCGCTGTGACGTCACCCGGCTCACAGATCTCGGCGTTGGTCTCAGACTCCGGTGATTGGCTGGATCCCATGACGTCACGGGCCGGGGCGGCCCTAGGTTCCTGAGGGCCCCGGGATGCTTCGGGTTAGTTTTTTAAAAAGGGGGCAGGTGGAGACAGGAAAGTCCGCGGAGCACACTGTGCCTCCAGCCGTGCTTCGTCCCGCCCCGCCACGCCCACTGTCAACTTCGCTCGGCCGGGCCGCGCCAGCCTCCGGGGT
>NW_011489342.1:2552268-2576516 GCF_000754665.1 Bison bison bison | reverse complement strand
CAGGCAGGGGCATCCTTAGAATCCGGGAAGCTGGGCTAGGGAGGGCAGTTTCCGGGACGCGACCCCACGGCTCGAGCGCAGTGCTCGGCTAGAGCATCTCCGAGGATGTCTCCGCCTAGCGCCAGTCCGGGCCGGGGCGCACGGACCCTTCACTCCCGCAGGATCGGGAGTCCGGAGCTTCCTCCACCCAGGCGTCCCGTCCGGGTGAGGAATCCCGTTACCCTCTCAATGCGCAGACACAACTCCTCCAGTTTTCCTCGCCCGAGAGAACCCTGATCCCGACCCCTCTCCCCATGTTATTCTCAGTGGTATTAAGACACAAAGCCTCTGTCCACACTAGCGATGCCCCATCTCCTGGACCATCTTTGCGGAATTACACCCCGGATCTTAAAAACGCACACGCGCTTGCGCACACAAACACACACACACTCACACACAGAGGCACGCCTAGCCCCCTTTCCTCTGGTGCTTCCATTGCTCCTCTATGAGCTTCCAACGAGATGTGTGGAGCCCGAAAGGTTCTGTCCAGCTGAGGCGGCGGCCTTGGCCCTGCCAAGGCCTTTCGGTTTTTCCAGATGGGGATGAAATTCCCCCTCCCCATCCCACCTCCCGCCCCGCCCCGGGCTCGGAGGGACTTGGACCTGAAACTGCGGGGTCCAAATTCTCGACTTTGTATCCTGCCCTCACTTGGGATCTTGGCGCTGGCAGTTAAGGAAGGGGAGGTAGAGGGCCGGGGAGTTGGGGTGGGAGGTGTGGAGACTGGGCGAGGATGGCGTTCCGTGAAGTATTTGTAAGAACGGGGAAAAAATAATGGTCCCTACATGTAAGATGGAGGCGGCTATGGGCTCAGGTTACCGGCCTGAGTTGCCGGCCTGAGCCTGGAGCTGGCGCTGCTGCCGCCCCTGGGGACGGAGGTGAGGCAGTGCAGAGGCGCGGCCTGGCGCTGGCTCTTCAGGTGGGGTGAGACAAAGCTGGTTCAAAGCCCAGGCTGTCGTGCACCCCAACTACCACAGAAAGTTCGACAAGGAGTTAGCGTGATTGTCTTTCTTGGTCCCAGAGAGATGAAGTCCTCTATGTGACAAGATGAAGCATGCCCCTCCCACGACCTCCATTCCACTCCACAAAGGTGAGAGACTCACCAGGCCCCAGCCTCCTGACCCTCTAGAAGAGGGATAGCCTAGAGTGACAGTCAGATTTGACTTGTAGCAGCGTGACTCTGGTCAAACTCATTTCAGTGTTTTAAAATGTTCAGTGTACACATCTGAAAAATGGGTATAATACCAACCCCCAGGTGATCAAATAGATAATGCACCTGACAGTCTCCACTGCACAGCAAGGGCCACACAAATTTGGGTCAGAGATCTGGGGTTCCCCAGAGTTTAGAACTTGTCTCTTTAAGAGCCTCAATTTCTCACCTGTAAAATGAGGTTAATCAGAATGCCTCCATCGTAGGTATTCGTGAAGCGCAAGTAAGGTATAAATGTATGTAAGAACACTGTTAACTGTAGTTAAAATAAGTAAGTGGTGTTTGTCAATGTGAAAGATCATTAAAAAGGGATTTATTCATAGTAAAAGTATGAATAAGCTCCAGGGATGTAGTGGAAAGGGCACCAGGGTCCAACTAATTGCAGTGTTAGGATTTGACTAGGAGTCCCTTCGATCCCTGGGCTTCCTTGGTCTGCCAGTGGCCTTTCCCCTCCTTACTGTGTGAAATGGGGCAGGAATCACGCATGGTTCTGGAACTTATGGTTCCACACAGCCATCCTGCTGTCACTGCATGAGACATATCCAAAGAGAATAGGTGGGTGAAGAAAAGCAAGGCTCTTCTCTTGATTTGAATATGTTTAGCAAACCAGATAGAAACGTGAAGTCTATCAGGCCTTTTTCAAGGCCACTCATATTACATTTGAAATCTCCACCTGTTTGAGTGAAATACTTGGAAGTATTTCTTTTGAAAGTATTCGTTCACTGACAATTAAATGACATAAATAGGAAAGAAAGAAAGTGGTGGTGGTGGGTGTGGGGAGTAATTCATTGGGCAGACTGGACCTTTTCAGTTACTAGAGGCCATAATAAATAAGATGCCAAACACTGGAGTTTTCTTAGCCGAAACCTTGCCTCAGATTTGCAGGCCAGGTTTGTCAAGATGCTGTTTGCCTCTAGTTAACAAAACTCAGACCTGAAGAAAATGTGCTATCTCTGTTCATTTCTTTTTCCCAGGAAAATCTGCTAAGTATTAGAAGAAATTTGAGATGAATGGAATCCTTGTAATCTGAAGGATTTGTTAACAATAAGAATATTTACATAGCATTTCAGTTTACAAAGTGTTTTTATATCATTCATTCATTTAACAAACATTTATTGAGGGCTCACTCTGTACCTGGCCAGGGCTACTTAGAATGGGGCCATTCTTTTCATCTGAGAAACAGTGTGGTATAATGCCTAGGGGCACAGGCTCTGGGGCAGGCTACTCGAGCTTTCACCCCAGCTCCCCACATCTAACTTTGTGCCTGGGAGGAAGTTATTTAACCCCTCTCTGTCATGACTTCCACATCTGTAAAATAGAGATAATATTAGTACCTCCCTAGCAGATTTGTTTGAGAACAGTGCCTAAAGTGGGGATGATATTAACAATCTCAGGCAGAGTTTCCACATAGCAGTCCCTCTGGATCTATTTAAAATGTTGATAAAACGGCAGGTTGTGTTCTTACCACTCCCTCCCTCTCCTAAACTGACTTCCCATCACTTTTGCAATAAAACCTAAGCTTTCCTGGCTTCAAGCCCCCACGTGATCTGTCTCCCGCCGCCTCTCTGACCTCATCCTGGCCCATTCTTCCCCCTTGCTTAGTGTGTTCCTGCCACACTGGCCTTTCTGGTCTTTAGAGAAGCCAAGCTCATTCTTGCCTTAGGGCCTTTTCGTCTGCTGTTCCCTCTGCCTAAAACACTCTTCCCCCACATCCTTACATAGCTCCTTTCTTTATACCATTGCAGCCTGGGAGAAACCTTCCTGACCACATACTCCCTTACTTCACCCTCTGTTACCCTTACCATAGCACTCATTAATACTTGATAGTCCATTGCTTATTTTTTGCCTCGCCCACTAGCCTATAAGCTTCATGAGAGTTTGTCTTATTCATCCCTGTATGGCAGTGCTCAGAACATGCCAGACATGTGATAGATATTCAATCCATGTTTGTAAGAATGAATGAATGAATAATAGCCTAGTAGAGAAGACATGTTAAATTTCAAGAGTGACAGCTTCAAAGACAGTTACCACTTAAGTGTGAATTACCATGTATCAGACTTTGTATGTATGAACCCATTTAATCTTAGTAATCTCAGAAGCCACTCTCTATAATTATCTCCACTTTACAGATGAGAAAACTGAAGCCAAGCGAGGTTTACTAACTTCCCTACGGCTAATAGATGGTAGCCCTGTACTGAATACCTGGCACCTCAGGGGTGACAACAGGGGACCCAATTCAGACTTGGGTTCAATGGCTACTTCTTATTGAGCTTCACAAAAATTCTGTAAGGTGGGTATTAATATACCCCTATTTTATAGGCGAGGAAACCGAGGCTAGTAACTTTAAGGACTCAGCCAGGACTATGCCAGTAAGAAGTGACAGAGTCAGGACTTGAGCCAAAGCCCAGAGAGCTGTCCCTTCCACCATGCAGAAGGTCTCCTGGACAGGATCAGGCTGGGGCTTAGGAACAAGGACTTCTTTTTGTCTGTCCTCTCTTTGGCAGCTCCTGGGCCCCTTGTGAACTCCTTCCCCTGCTTGCTTTACAGGCCATGTGGTCCCTTTGCAAACTGCTGCTGATTCAAGTCTCTCTCTACGGATGGCTGAGGAGTTCAGGTCCTGGGATAAAATGTTGCCAGTGCCCTGTGTGTGCTGGGGGTTCAGGGACACGGCTACCCTGCCTGGCTCTTCAGGTGTCACAGGGACGGTGCCGAGAGCTTATACAGGCGGCACGCCCATCCTCTGCCAGCTCAAAAGGTCCCCAGGGTTCGGTCAGGCTTGAGGAATTGGGCGTTGGCAGCCACTAACATGCCAGACGGACAGAGGGGCATGTGCTCCTGGGCATGGCAGCACCAGCTGCTTTCCCTCCTCGCCTCATCCTGGAGAAAAGAGCTCTCTGGAAACAAAGCCCACTGCCTAGCCTCTCCCTGCTGCTGCTGCGGGGCGGGGGGGGGGGGGTGGGGGGGGCGCTCCCTTATTGTCCTGCCAACCATTCACAACATGTTTGGTTCGACATGTATAGTTTAATCCCTCCTCAATACAAAAACAAAGATAGCCGTTGTCATAGTATTAAAGAAAAATGTTTTATTTATAGAAGAACTATGTGATTTAATTTTGTATGTGTCCCTATGACTGTGACTTTATATCTATATATATAGATATAATCCCCATTTTCATTCTAGGCATGTCTCTATTATTAACTGTGTGACTAAATAACAACCTTTTTATTTTGGAGAAAGAAGATACAATTTGTTTGAATGAGGTTGCATCATCATGTTTCCATGGTGGTATAGTGGAGAGAAGGCCCTGTCTTGTTCAATTTAAACCCTATCCTCAGTTTCCTCTTCTGTCTAATGGGGATAATCATGCCTATATCACATTATTTGCAGGTTAAATGAGCAGTAGTGGTAGACTGTAAAGTTTCCTATGGTGGCCATGTATTATTCATCTAGAGAGATTGCATCAGGGAAAAAGATATGCCCTTTATCATTCACGGAGTGGTTATCCCAAGGAGAGTAAATTCCTGCTAATATAAACTCAAGTAAGGGGGAGAAGACATAAGCACTCATAGGCCTCTGCTAAATGAGAGGCAGTTTATCTCTTGGAACCTTTTTTTAAAGATTTTTTTTTTATGTGGACCATTTTTAAAGTCTTTATTGAATCTGTTACAATATTGCTTCTGTTTTATGTTTTGGTGTTTGGGCCATGTGGCATGTGGAATCTTAGGATCTTACTTCCCCTACAGGGGATCAGACCCACATGTCCCTGCATTGGAAGGCAAAGTCTTAATCACAGGACTGCCAGGGAAGTCCCTCTCTTGAAATCTGAAATCTTTATATCCACCCTGTTGTGCTTAGTAGCTCAGTCGTGTCTAACTCTTTGCAACCCTGTGGACTGTAGCCCACCAGGCTCCTCTGTCCATGGAATTCTCCAGGCAAGAATACTGGAATGGGTTCTCATGCCCTCTTCCAGGGGATCTTCCCAACCCAGGGATGGAACCTGCATCTCCTGCAGCTCCTGTTTTAGCAGGTGGATTCTTTACCACTGCGCCACCTGGGAAGCCCATGTCCACCCTGGGGGTATTATTATTTTGTTTGACTTACAAAGGAAGGAGCTGAGGCTCAGGTTGAAAGCATGACATCCCTCTTGATATCCTGGCTTTGCCCATTACTTCCTGTGTGACCACAGACAAGTTGCTTAAACTTTCTGAGTCTCAGTTTCCTCCTTGATAAACCAGATCAGTGTTTGACACCTAGAGCAGATTGGAGGTATGGTCAGACATGTTCAGAAATAATGCTGGCTGTCCTGAGATGGCTCGTCACTCTTACCTCACCTCTTACTGTGTGGGTAGCAGTCAGTTTTGGGTTAAGCCGTACCAACTTAAAATGGACTCCCCAGAACTGCTGGCAGCAGAAAACCCACGTGGTGAGACTGAGGCGCTTCACAATGGCCCTTTGACACAGATAACTGAGTCCTGGGAGGACAGCGGGTGTGTTCTTAGCTCCCTGCCATCCCCAACTCTGCCTAAGCACCAGGAAGTCGAGCGCCATCCCCACAAGTGTTAGAACAGTAGGAGCATACAGACTGTGATCAAAAAGGTATTTGTCATTTGAATTACTTTAATAATCTAATTCCATTCTTAGATAAGCTAGATATTCTTATCTCTACTACAGAAAACAGAAAGGTGCTCATTTTTCTGTTTGCAGTTGACATTGTTTTATTGTCTCAAACCAGATGAGCTTTGATAAGAAACTCCAACCCAACTTAATGACAGAAAGAAGGGCCACAGATGACATGTGCTGAAATCAGAGTTCTCACTGGGGATTTTCAGCTCCAAAGGGGCAGGAATCTATAGGAAAGAGTAGGCTGCTCAGGGCAGGTGCAAGTTGGGGCTGCTTCGCTGCAACCCATGCTGTCCTGAGAAATGGAAGTAGTTTTAGTTGATCATGACATTTAGATTTTTTTTTAATGTAATTGAGTGCATGTTATGTTGCTTCAGTGTATCCAGTTCTTTGTGATCCCATGGACTGTAACCCTCCAGGCTTCTCTGTCCATGAGATTTTTCAGACAACAATACTGGGGTGGCTTGCCATACCTTCCTCCAGAGGACCTTCCCGACCCAGGGATTGAACCTGCATCTCTTGTGTCTCCTCCATTGCAGGTGGATTCTTTACTGCTGAGCCACCCGGGAAGCCCTTTTAATGTAATGTTGTTCAGTTGCTCAGTCATGTTTGACTCTTCGCGACCCCATGGACTGCAGCACGCTAGGCTTCCCTGTCCCTCACCATCTCCCAGAGCTTTCTTAGACTCACGTCTATCGAGTCAGTGAGGCCAACCAACCATCTCAGCCTCTGTCTTCCCCTTCTCCTGCCTTACCCAGCATCAGGGTCTTTTTTAATGAGTCGGTTCTTTGCATCAGGTGGCCAAAGTATTGGAGTTTCAGCCTCAGCATCAGTCCTTCCAAAGAATGTTCAAGACTGATTTCCCTTAGGATGGACTGGTTGGATCTCCTTACCGTCCAAGGCACTCTCAAGCATCTTTTCCAACACCACAGTTCAAAATCATCAGTTCTTCAGTGTTCAGCCCTATTTATGTTCCAGGTCGCACATCCATTCATGACTACTGGAAAAACCATAGCTTTGACTAGATGGACCTTTGTCAGCAAAGTAATGTAATGTAATGCCCATCCTCAAATATGTGGTTAGTCACAGTTCTATTCTGTCCTCAAATGATGGTCCCAGAACCAGCAACATAAGCATCACCTGGAACTTGTTGGAAATGCAGTGTCAGAAACTCCTGTGTGGGATCCAGCGATGGCATTTTGATAAGCCTCCAGGTGACTGATGGAGAAGGAAATGGCAACCCACTCCAGTACTCTTGCCTGGAAAATCCCACGGACAGAGGAGCATAGTAGACTACAGTCCATGGGGTCGCAAAGAGTCGGACACGACTGAGTGACTTCACTTCACTTCAGGTGACTGAGAGGGCTTCCCTGGTGGCTCAGACGGTAAAGAATCTGCCTGCAAAGGGGGAGACCTGGGTTCTATCCCTGGGTCGGGAAGATCCTCTGGAGAAGGGCATGACAACCCACTCCCGTATTGTTGCCGGAAGAATCTTATGGATAGAGGAACCTGGTGGGCTACAGTCCATGGGGCCGTAAAAAGTCAGAAGTGACTAAGCACAGCACAGCACAGGTGACTGAGATGCACTCTAACGCATAAGAACCACCTCCTTCCCCTCCTTTGTGAAGCCTTTTCTTGGCATTTCTAATATTGTAACAGTCCATGTCTGTGATCTGCCTTGGCTCTAACTACCAGATTGGAAGTTCAGTACATTCTGTTCCCAGATGTATATTTGCCAAGGAGTTAACATTGTTCAGAGCCACAGGTTCTCTGACCCCTTGCTATAGTTTTTTAATGGCCAGAGTGGGTGTTTGGTTTCTCATGCTTAAGATATTTTCCAAGTGAAAGGCCTTGTGGCCATGCCCTGTGGTGCCGGACTCTGGGTCAAGTTCCCGTTTGTCCTTGTCAAGGCTAGACCCCAGATCTTGCTTTCAGGTGCTTTAGCCCAGACACCAGATACTCTCTCTGCCCTCCCCTGGTTTTGGAATAGGCCTCTCTAATTTTCTAAGAGTAACCCTCCTGCCCCTGGAGAAGGAAATGGCAACCCACTCAGGTATTCTCGCCTAGGGAATTCCAGGGACAGAGGAGCCTGGTGGGCCGTAGTCCATGAGGTCGCAAAGAGTCGGACACGACTTAGCCTGAACAACTACAGCGCTCCTGCCCCTAGTCCCATTCCTGTTAGTTCTGAAGAGTTGGTCTGTTTTATATGTGGGCACTGCCTCAGGTCACTGGTTGCTTATCTTTCTTTGCATAGGCCTCTGCAAAGCAGTGAAAGCCAATCTGTGTTCCATCCGTGGCATGTGCCAGGCCTGTTTCCCTGGCACTGCTGTCCTGATCTCACTGGTTTTTATATGATTCTTCTGTTGTTTCCCTTTGTCTTTTTTTCCCCAACTACAGACTTATTTTTTTGTTCATCTCACCTTGTATTCACTGACTGGTTTTTATATGATTCTTCTGTTGTTTTCCCTTTGTCTTTTTTTCCCCAACTACAGACTTACTTTTTGGTTCATCTCACCAGTGAATTTTCGCTGACTGCCATGATTAGTCTTAGAAAGGGGCAGTTTCAGTCCATAAAACTGAATTCCTTTTGTTATGCGATACAATGGATATGAAATAATTAGCATTTAGCAGGTGATTTCTTATAAGCGGCTGTGTACATCTGGGTTTGTCTCATTCCAAACCCCCTGCTCCGTCAGGTTATCATATGGGCAGGGATTCAGTTAAAACTCTTGTAAAACAAGAAAACCAGCACTGCTGGCAATTCGGGATAAGTTAGAAAGCCACGTCAAGGAAATTTAGGGAGAATGGACAGAAAGTCCTTTCACAGGTGTTAAGTCTGTCTTTTCTAGGGCTTCCCTGGTGGCTCAGCGGTGAAGAATCCACCTGCAATGCAGGAGCTGCAGGAGACGCAGGTTCCACCCCCGGGTCAGGAAGGTCCCCTGGAGGAGGGCATGGCAGCCCACTCCAGTATTCCTGCCCAAAGAATCCCATGGACAGAGGAGCCTGGTGGGCTACAGTCCATGGTGTCACATAAGAGTCAGACATGACTGAAGTGACTTAGCAGACACGTATGCAAGTCTTTCTTCTCCAGTGTATTCATAAATCAACAACTCCAAAAGCGGAGTAATGAAAATGGTGGCATGAACCTCCTCTTCGTGAGGCTGTAGATGCCCTAGAAACACTTAAACTGAAGAAACTGATTGCCAGGCGGTGGCGGATACACTGTGATTCTGTTACAGTTTGAGTGATATTGGAGAAGGAAATGGCAACCCACTCCACTATTCTTGGCTGAAGAATCCAGTGGACAGAGGTGCCTGATGGGTTACAGTCGATGGAATTGCAAAGAGTTGGACACGACTGAGCGACTAACGCTTTGAGTGATATACTTTTCTTAATTTATTTCCTTAATTTATAACTTAAAATACTTAAAAAAAAGATAGTTAAAAAATAGGCTATATTTGTAAAAACTACAAGGTTTTCATAGATACACCTGCTTCCGAATTAATTCTAACCCAAGTTGCCTTGGATAGTGTTCTCACTGAAGTCACATAGGCTGTCTGATTTAGCGTTACTGCAGGTGGAAATCCCCCACACCATCCTCCTGCAAATGCAAAAGGGGAAATAGGGGACTTATAGCCACCATTTATTGAAAAGCTATGTACTATCTGCCAGCCAGGCACTGTACTAGGTACTTAATCAACTTTTTACTTTCTCTGTAATCTCCATAACAAGTCTAGGGAAGAAGGCAGGCTTAAGATTTTCCATTGTGTGGTGCTAGGTGTTAATCCCATCTCTGACTTGGATAAGAATTTGAAATATGCCAGAATTTTTTAAAATTTGAGTTTTAAAATAGGTGTTGAGCCAAACTTGTATTAAAGTGAACTTTATTGTTCTTGCTGAATCCCCATGAAGAATCAAGTGCAATAATGGATTTAAAGGCACTTTGTACTATTATGCTTTTTGTACAATGCAAAAGACTATTACATGACTGGCATTTCAGTGACTCGACAACTTTAAAGGCGTCCACTTAATAGGGAATCATGTTTGAGCTGTTCTCTAAAGTTAGAGAATCTAGAAGGTATCTTTATTAGGTCAAGGAGGAAGCTCCTCTAGAAGTCTGCTGGAAATAGAGCAGCATGCATCAGAATTGGACTTTCACGTCTGTGAAACACAGATAATTGGGCTGTAAAGATGGCATATTAGCACGTTATTCTCTCTTGAATCTGAGCAGCCTTTTCAGTTCTTTCCAGTTCCTGAGGATCCTGCAGTGAAAAGGAAGAAGGGGAAATCTGTTTATTGCATGTTGGGCATATGACTTTCTGGGGGTGATGCTCTAATCATTTGTATTAATAGCAGGAGTAAGTATGTGCTCGACATGGACCATTTCTCCAAATTGATCTGTCCCTTGCTGCCCAGTACCTGTTCCTTGCTCTCAGCTGCCAAACATCTTCCTGTCCTCTACACTTTTTTCACCAGTGTTGAGCTGTCATTGATCCGGCTCCTGTAAACAGCAATGTTTGGTACTTGACTGACACCCTGATATTATCCTGGTCTTCAATAACCCCTACCCCCATCCTGTTGCGCAGATATGCAGAACAGGGGGCTTCTGCATCTTCATCTCTCAAACCAGTTTCTTGGGCTTATTCCAGATCCTTGAACATTTATGGGAGAAACTAGCCAAGTCTTAAAGATGTGCTAAAATGGATATCCTCATGTGGGAAAGAAAAAAAAAAAAAAAAACTTGTCTAGTCTAAGAAAAAATAAAGCCAAAATCAGTTTCCTCCTGGTGCATGTTAACATCGTAAAGTGTTGCTTGGGTATGTTGCCCTCTTTTATTTATTTATTTATATATATCGGAGAAGGCAATGGCACCCCACTCCAGTACTCTTGCCTGGAAAATCCCATGGATGGAGGAGCCTCGTAGGCTGCAGTCCATGAGGTCGCTAAGAGTCGGACACGACTGAGCAACTTCATTTTCACTTTTCACTTTCACGCACTGGAGAAGGAAATGGCAACCCACTCCAGTGTTCTTGCCTGGAGAATCCCAGGGACGGTGGAGCCTGATGGGCTGCTGTCTATGGGGTCACACAGAATCGGACACGACTGAAGCGACTTAGCAGCAGCAGCAGTAGCAGCATATATGTATAAAATAATTTTTACTTTATTTATTTTTCTTTTTTTTTGGCTTTGCTGGGTCTTCATTGCTACATGGGCTTTTCTCTAGTTGAGGCAAGTGGGGGCTGCTTCTGGTTGCACAGGCTTCTCTTGTTACAGAGCACAGGCTCTAGGTGCAGGGGCTTTGGTAGTTGCTGCACATGGGGTCAACAGTTGCAGCTCCTGGGCTCTGGAAGATAGGCTTATTAGTTGTGGCACTGCTCCACAGCATGTGGAATCTTCCTGACACAGGAATTGAACCCACATCTCCTGCATTGACAGGTAGATTCTTTACCATTGTGCCTCCAGGGAAGCCCTACGATGTCCTAGTAAAGCATTTTAAGGGAAGGTGAGATTTCAGAGAGCCTTTGTTTCCTGGTGAGTAGGGATGACTTTTCCATGTGTCCTCCTAAATTAATTTCATTTTGAAGTAAACTGACCATCGTCCCCACTCTCAGACTCATCTGGGTAAAGGATGTTTCCAAGTAAGCAGTTACAAACTCTGCCTACTTAATCCTTCAGCCATTGCTGAAGGCAATGGTAAGGATTATGCAAGCTCTTGGTTTCTCCTCCCTTCCATTTTAAAGCCACCCTAAATGGCAACCCACTCCAGTACTCTTGCCTTGAAAATCCCATGGATGGAGGAGCTTGGTGCAGGCTACTATTCATGGGGTCGCAAAGAGTCGGGCACGACTGAGCAACTTCACTTTCACTTTGCCAGCATCAGGAGAGGGACATTGGAAATCACGGGTAGGGGAATATTGATCCCCTTGCCCTTTTACTATGTATGGGCAGATCTGATGGAAAATGGAGCAGGTAAGATTATGGACCAGGAGCATGGGGGGTTTCTGCAGGGTATTCATTTTCTGCCTTCGATTACATCAAGAATAACTATATGGATTTTTACTCTGGAATGGAGGCCTTCTTCAAATTCACATAATTGAAAAAAAAATCTTGGCTTTTGTGTATTTCAGACTGAATATAACTGTGTGTCTTTGTTTTCTCCTTTCCCTTACCGGTGGGCACGCAGCACGTGTGGAGTGAGAGTGAAGACTGCCTGCCTTTCTTGCAGCTAGCACAGGATTACATCTCCTCCTGCGGCAAGAAGACGCTCCATGAAGTCTTGGAAAAAGTCTTCAAGTCTTTCAGACCTGTAGGTGCCTGCTTGGCTTCCAAAGCCGTCTTATTGTCTCCAGTGACTGTGCTCTGAATAACACGGATTGTGGGGAAAGTGGGCAAAACCTGGAATGACTAATTGTTTTTCTCTTGTCTGCCCTGTGGCTTAAAGATAGCAGTTCGTGGAGGGAGGCTGAAGGCGGAGAGGGAGGGGGAAACGGGATGTGACACAGCTGTTTGTTGCGGGGATGATGGTTATTTCTAGCATCCCTTGAGTTAAGAATCTCTGATTGGGTGGGAAGCACACAGTCTTTTATGAGACAACTGAGTATTCCGGTTCTCATCCAGTAGACTTAACACCAAAATGCTTGCAAGTGCTATGGAGGTTCTCTTGTAATATAAAATTGCCAGAAGGCGGTATAAAGGATGTACCCTCATGTGGATGGATATGGAGGCGAAGAAACTGGATAGTTGTTCTTTTCTCTTTTGATAAAGTCTCTTGTAGAGAGCTTGCTTCCCCCACCTCACCCCCTGCCCCCCAGCCTCCTTAGGATTTAGGAATCTGGATGTTTGTGGTTAGCTGATGGTTTGTTTCATTCTAGCTGAAAAGCATGTGAAATGAATACTCACCCCTATTTTATAAACTACTTCTCTCTCTTTATTGGAAGACAAAGTCAGACTGTGTGACATTTCCCCCAAGTTCAGTTCCCTGCCCACTGTAAGCACTCTACAGTTTCAATGTTATTGGCTCTAGAATTTCCTTTTTTTTTTTTTTTTTCAAATCTTTTAATAGAGTATCTACTTTTTTATAATTTTATTTTTGGCTGTGCTGGGTCCTTGTTGCTGCTCTGGCTTTTCTCTAGTTTCAGTAAGCAGGGGCTATTCCTCTAGTTGTGGGAGGAACTAGTCTAGCTTGGGCTTCCCATTGTGGTGGTCTCTCTTGTTGTGGAGCACAAGCTCTAGTGTGTACGGGCTTTAGTATTTGCAGCACATGGGTTCAGTAGTTGTGGTTCCTGAGCTCTAGAGCACAGGCTCAATCCCACACGGGCTTAGTTGCTCTGAGGCCTGTGGGATCTTCCCTGATGAGGTATTGAATCCGTGTCTCCTGCATTGGCAGGGGGATTCTTTACCACTGACACATGACCCACCAGGGAAACCCCTAATATCTATTTCTTTCTTGGAATCTTCAAACTTGTTTTTTGTTTCTCTGAACATGGTAGGCTTAAGCTGCATAAGAGACTTTGGGATATTCCAGTGTTTCAAAATTTTGAAGTCTGTTTTGTCATCTTTTGTTTTCACTGGGTCCCCCTCCTGGTATCTTGTTTGTGTGTGTGTTGGATTATCTCTGTGTGCTTGAAAATTTGTATATTTGTATTTGAAAATTTATATTTCAGGATAAATTGAGGCCTAAGATAATTGTACTTTCCTCCAGAGAGGATTCAGTCGGAGACCACCTTCAAACAATTTAAGACTTGTAGTTCTTAGAACTCTCCAGGTGACGCAAAGCCAGGTTTGCAGGCCTGGTTTCTTCTTGTTCTGAGAGCAGACTCAGTCTGTTCAGGCTTTTATAACAAAATACTAGGTGGCTTATAAACAAGAATTTATTTTTCATTGTTCTAGAGGCTAGAAGTCCAAGACCAGTGTGCCAGCAGAGTTGGTATCTCTTGAGGGCTCACTTCCTAGACAGGTAGCCATCTTTTCATTGAACCCCATATGGTGGAAGGAGAGAGAGAGAAGCCAAGAGCCTCTTTTATAAGGGCACTTGGTCATTTATGAGGGCTCCACCTACATGATCTGATCACCTCCCTAAGGGTCCACCTTCTAATATCATCACCTGGAGGGTTAGGATTTCAGCATATGACTTTGGAGGGGAGAACATAAATATTCAGACTCTAGCATAGACTTTGGGGTCCTAGCCTAAAGTGAGGTTGGTTTGTCACAGAAGCTCCTTTGTTGACTTTGGTCTCCCTAGCTCTTAGAGTAGGCCAAGCAGGCCATAGTTTCTTTGAGAATAGTAGATGAGCTGTCCTCAGGACAAAAGCAACTTTTTATGATAGGCTTACCTCTATGGGTACTAATTCTCAATATAACTAAGAAGGCATTTTTCATATTGAATCCAGCATTTTTAGTTCTCTATGGAAGAGTTGGTCCTGACCAGTATCACTTAATCCACCATTATAAGAAGAGGAATTTTAAATGGCCTTCGTCACTCTGTCTGATTAGTATCATTTGTCCAACCAATTCTTTTTGTTGTTTATTCATTTTCTAAGACTGTTTGACTCATCCAAAATAGATTTTTGACTTACAGATACTGGTCTATCCCACTTTGATCCATTCAATTTGTATTTACTGAGCACCCAGTAAGCGCTTGACACTCTTTACTGCTCTGTCCCTAGCACTTGAACCAGACAGATGAAAATCTTAGATCTCACGGGGCTTGTATTCTAGTGTCAAGGAGACAAGATAATTGAGGACAACACATAACGTGTTAGTGACAAGTGCCAAGGAGAAAACAACATGAGTCAGGGAAAGGGGGTGAGGAGTGTCTGAGGCCCTGACAGTTTTGATTAGGGGAGCAGGCAATGCTTCCCTGAGAAGGCTACTTAAGTGAAACTGAAGTGAGATGTGGGCCGTGAGGGGATCCGCAGGAAGAGCTTTCCAGGTAGGGAGAACAGCAGATACAACCACAGGGGGAGAGAAAGCCAGGGCTCAGGGAACAAGGGGAGGCTGGTGTGGCCCGAGTGAAGGGGGAAGGCAGGAAGAGTGAGAGATGAATCTGAGGAATTTCCAGGGCTTGCGGGTCACAGAAGGACTTGACCTGGGGAGCCTCTGAAGGGCTTGAGCACCAGAGAGATTCACCTAGCAGAGAGCAGGCTGTGAGGGGGAGAGGGGGTACAGGAGCCCCATAAGGAGGCTGTCACTGTCATCCAAAAGGAAGATGAGGATGACTCCAGAGTTCCTCATCTACTCACTGAAGGGAATGGCGTTCGTTTACTGAAATGGGACAGTTGCAGGAAGAAACTTAGGGAGTGAGACCACCAAGACTTCAGATGTGGACTTGTCAGTGTTTGAAATGCCTTTTAGACATCCAAGTAGAGACATCAAAGCAGGCAAAAGTTAAAGAAAAAAAAATGGATTCCCGTAAATCTTACCTTCCCCTCCGACCCCCTCCCCCAAATATCTGATTAGCACATGATACTCACTTTGCAGCTGGTTTCCACAGAGGGTCCACTCATGAGCTGGCCACCTGATTCTCATCTGTGGTGGCTAGCAACAGGTTACCGGCAGAATGTGCTTCACTGGGGAAGGTGAACTCCCACCAGAGCCCCTTTTGCCATCTTGCTTTATCAAGCCTATGGCTGTGCTTAAGCAACCAGGCAGCCGTATGTAAAGGGGAAAAAATGCAGTCCAAAAAATCCAGATATTTAGCTAAAAGCGATTGACTTGGTTGAGTACTTTCTTTCAGATCAAGGTGCTTTGTGTAACAGAGACACACAGATTTTATTAATGCTGTTGGGCTTCCTGAGTTCATTTCTCAAGTGGAGCCTTCTGCCAAAGCGGGCAGGATGGTTCTCCCAAGGTGGGGCCTTTGCCTGGTACGAGGCCCCCTTTGCTAGGAAAGCTTTTGTGTGCTGGGCGCTCCAGCTGAGTTTTTTGTCTTCAGGGAAGTGCCTTCTCAGGGCTGCTGAGGGTGAAATACACACAGGCTTGGGTTTCTCTCAGTTAGGATGTGCCCTAGATCGGATGAGAGGGGAGTGTTACAGACCCGGGTGAAGGACTTCTGGAAATCAGGGGGAAGCTTCACCCTCTCCCTCTCCACAGAAGAGTGCCTTTCTCCCCACTGCTGTTTATCTGTTTTATGTAAAGGAGGCTTAGGTTATGACTCAGGAAAGGGTCTTGTTGCTGTCGTAGCTCGTAGTATTTGTTGAAGTAACATGTACCCAAATGCTGCAAGGTTATCAAGCCGGTGAACTTGAGTATGTCATTTGCCTGAAAATTTTTGATAATCTGATCCAATTGTGCAGCTGCTTTTTTTTTTTAATAGTTGGGGAAACCACAGGAGGAATATTTTCACCTTCATCTTAGAACAGCCTCACTCATGGCTTTGAATCCTTGTTTTCCCTTGGCAGGCCCATTGCCAGCCCCTATCCTGTGGACCTTTCTATTGACAGCTTTCTGCTGCCTTTGGGGGCAGCAGTCAAGCAGAGTCAGTTCACTTTGCTGAAGCCCACACATGCCTGCCTGCCTGGATGGAGTCATCTCCCAGCCCTCCCGAGCAGCACCTGCCCGAGAGGCTCCGCGTGCTACGTAGCGCGCTTTACCTTTAGACCTTCCCGTTTCCTAGACACTGTGCTTCTCCCTGCTTTCTGTTTGCCTCCCCGCCCCTCCCTTGCCAAACAACCAATCTCACAGAGTCCGTGCCCTACCAGAGAAATCTGTTGTTGGATTTGACAAGAAAAAATAATTATTCTTTTTCTTATTCACCATCTTACCTTCCTCTTTTTCCTCTGTCTCTTCATAACATAATTAACAAAATGCAGGATCATCTGCTGTTGGTGAGTAAGAGACAGGCGTGTGCGCTCAGTCGTGTC
The DNA here is from genome assembly GCF_000754665.1 of Bison bison bison. NCBI lineage: Eukaryota > Metazoa > Chordata > Mammalia > Artiodactyla > Bovidae > Bison > Bison bison. Next base: position 2,559,788 of record NW_011489342.1, on the reverse strand, counting down.
TGACTCTTTTCGACTCCATGGGCTGTAGCCCACCAGGCGCCTCTGTCCATGGGATTTTCTAGGCAAGAATACTGCAGCGGGTTGCCATTTCCTTCTCCAGAGTATCTTCCTGACCCAGGGGTAGAACTCGCATCTCTTTGTCTCTTGTGTCTCCTGTGTTGGCAGGTGGTTTCTTTACCACTGCGCCACCTGGGAAGCTCCTGTAGGAGACAGGGCACAGTGCCTAGTCCTGTGCTCTAGGGGCTGGCTTTCTGGGAGGAGAGGCAGCCCAGAAAAGTACAAAGAAGGCCCAGGTTACATGACTAAGCACTGATTTTGGTCCAGACACTGCCTGACACTGTGCAGATGGAGGGAGGGAGTTCCATTCCCTGTCTCCTTGCTCCACTCTGCTGGTTCTTTGGGGAAGTGTTTTCCGAGAGGATGTCAGTGAACAGGCACCGACCGCAGCATGATGGTTGTGGTCCCTTGACCTAGTTATGCAGAATCAGGTTACTACAGTGATGAAGAACCCATGCTCTGGGGGGCAGGCTGCCTGGATTCAAATCCCAGGTCTGCCACTTGCTGGCTGTGTGACCTCAGCTAAATTACTTGACCTTGCTGTTTCTCAGTTTCCTCATTTGTTAAAATTAGGAAACAAATGACAATAGTTACCCTAGGGTTGCTGTGAGGATTAAACAACACGAGTTTTGTTGGGGACTTAGTGCAGTGCAGCACACATGAGAAGCACTGATTAAAGGCTGACATTGACATGGATGGGATGGGGACACTTGGCAAAATACTGTTGAGAAGTGAGCTCAGTAGTGAAAATTTTCTTGGGACTCTTAGGTTTTTGGTGGAGAGAGAAAACCATTTGCTAAATCATTTCGGCACACACTTAACAGAATCTTCTGGCTTAGGTAAAGGATTTTCAAGGGGTAGTGTTGAGGTATTATAGCCAAAAGTTTATCAACATTGATTTTGGCAAAATAATAATCATCCATTCAGTACTTCATCCATGCAGTTCACTGGGGTGGAGGCTCGTGCTACAAGAGGGACGACCAGATGCTCCTCTCCTGCAGAGGGACACAGGACCAAAGAGCCTCTGGTGACAAGGCTATGAATGATACTTATTTTCTTTTCTGGATTTTCTAAATTTTCCATGATGTTACAGAAACCATTTATGATCAGGAACTATGTTGTGATTTTTTTTTAAATGTTGTTTTGTCCACAATGTGTCCAGAGGACTGGGAATCTCAGATGTGAGTGGGCTCATCGAGGAATGATGTATGGGCAGGGGCTTCCCGGGGAGGTGAGACTTGAAGAAAGGGCAAGATCCGGATTGGGTCAGCAGGGGAGGAGGGCTGGCCAAGAATAAAGACCAGAAAGGCCTGCCTTGGCTCCTTTACTGAGAGAACCTTAGAGATGTCCCTACATGGGGCATGGTGCTCAGCCCCGGCCTGGCCAGCTCCTAGCCTGTGTGGCCTCTAGCAGGTTGTTCAGCCTTAGTGTTCCCATCTTTAAAATGGGGGTCATACATGTTTCACTGTCTTATGGATGCATGGAGAGCTTCAGAATCAGAACACACACAGGGCTGTCAAAGCCCAGCTGCCCTGTCAAGGTTAGTCTCCATTTCCAGGGGCTTCCCTGGTGGCTCAGCAGTACAGAATCCGCCTGCCAATGCAAGAGACATGGGTTCAGTCTCTGGGTCAGGAAGATCCCCTGAAGAAGGAAATGGCAACCCACTCCAGTATTCTTGCCTGGGAAATCACATGGACAGAGGAGCCTGGCAGCTTACAGTCTATGGGGTTGCAAAGAACAGGACATGAGTTAGTGACTGAACAATAACTACAGCTCCATTTCCAGCTCATAACTGCTGTTAGGAAATGCATATTAGGTGGATATGCTCCATGGATGGAGCAGGGCAGCCTCCTCCTGGACTTACCCATCCTCTGCTACACTCCAGGGGCATCCTAGCTTCTACCTAGTTTTCCCCCTTCCTGCCGGATTGTCATATTCAAATGCTACATGTGTGCAGTGACAACACCACGCAGGCTGTCACTGCGGTTTGTGAGCAGATGGGTTTCTCTGTGTCCTGAGACCAGTAATGGCTTCAGAGACACCTGTCACCAGCCTCGATAAATGTGAGTTGGAAAATTGTTGGAGTCCTGCATTTTTCTTGTTTAAATGGTCCTGAATTGATGGTTGCTGGTTATCACATGAGTGAGCTAGTCAATGAAAGAGTGGTTATGGGTCTAAGTAATATTGATCATACTGTTCCTTTTTATCCCCTCCATGTTTTTGTATCTTTTATTTAGTAGTGATTGACAGTCTCCCCCCTGGTTAGAGAACAGTTCACAAGAGAAGGGAGAGCTTACCATTTCCAAGTTAGCTGTAAAACCAAACCTCATCTTTGCCCTTTCAGCTCTCTCAAAGCCTTACTCTATTCTCCTGGAGTGTTATTCTTCCTCCTCTTCCCAGCACTGTGGACGTTAGGTCATGAAGCACCTGTTGCTATGACAATTCTCTGTGCTGTTTTGGTTGATGTTGCTTTCATGGCCCTTCATTGAGTGAGAGCCCACGCTTTTCCAGGTTTTCTCACTCAGATTAACCTTCGTCCTCTCCCTGGGGTTGCTATGTGACTCCCCTTTTTTTTCTCTTTTGAGAAGCAGAGACATTTCCACAAGAAAAATTTCCTTAATTATGTCTTACTGACATGAGCAAGATTGTTAATTTTTTTTGCCACTAGTGGCTGGAGAGCTAGGGATTAAACCCCACAGGAAAACCCTTTGTGACCCAGAAAAAGTTCATTTCTTGCTTCTACTCTTCTAGTCTGCTCAAGCATCTGGAAGAAGAGAAAGAATCCACCTGTGGGAAGCTACCCCAGTGGGTCATAAAGTCTGATAGGAAAGATTATGCACAAATGTGGGTTTTAATAAAGACACATTGAATTAACAACATTATAAATCAACTATACTTCAAAAAATATTGATAAGAAAAACAAACACAAAACAGCCAACCACATCCAGAAGAAAACCACATTGAACACTGACAATTTAAGTTTATCATGGCATTTGTTGTTTGCTCATGTTTTGAACATTCAAACCCTTGTCATTTAGGGTATGATGCCCCTAAAGTAAGAGAGTACCTATTGCTCTTGCCCATTTGGGTCTTACATCACTCTTGCCGCTTAACCTCTATTTACTTTTCCTATTATGGAGAAGACAGACTGACCAGGATCCCATCAGAGGTTTATTGGTAGCACTAGCCTCATGGCTTAAGATCGTTGTTTTTGTTCAGTGGCTAAGTAGTGTCTTTTTGACCCCACGGACTGCAGCACGCCTGGCTCCCTGTCCTTTACTTCACTATCTCCTGGAGTTTGCCCAAGTTCATGTCCATTGAATCAGTGATGCCATCCAACCGTCTCATCCTCTGCCACTCTCTTCTCCGGGCTTAAGATAAACAGTGACAAATTTCCCAAATGCTTTAGAGTCTCAGTACTCAGACTGTGGTTTCTGGATCAGCAGTATCCGCATCACCTGGGAGCTTGTTAGCAAAGCAGAATCTTGGGTCCCACCTGAGACCCACTGAATCATAGTCTCCCTTTTAGGTAGATCCCAAGGTGAGTCATGTACACAGCAAAGTATGAGAAATGCTGCTTCAAAAAGTCCTCTGTAAGGAGCTTACAGGGACCTCAGAAGCCACAGGGCTCTTCCTGGAAGCCCCAGATGCCTAGCTGGTTGACCATGCACTCCAAGGCCTAGATACTGTCTCCTTTTATAAAGACAGTATAGTCTGCGTGCTTGAGTGCCACCTTCAGAGATAGCAGATGCTAAATGCCAACTGATTTCAGCCTCAGCTAGTTTATCAGATCAGATCAGATCAGTTGCTCAGTCATGTCCGACTCTTTGCGACCCCATGAATCGCAGCACGCCAGGCCTCCCTGTCCATCACTAACTCCTGGAGTTCACTCAGACTCACATCCATCGAGTCAGTGATGCCATCCAGCCATCTCATCCTCTGTCGTCCCCTTCTCCTCTTTCCCCCAATCCCTCCCAGCATCAGAGTCTTTTCCAATGAGTCAACTCTTCGCATGAGGTGGCCAAAGTACTGGAGTTTCAGCTTTAGCATCATTCCTTCCAAAGAAATCCCAGGGCTGATCTCCTTCAGAATGGACTGGTTGGATCTCCTTGCAGTCCAAGGGACTCTCAAGAGTCTTCTCCAACACCACAGTTCAAAAGCATCAATTCTTCGGTGCTCAGCCTTCTTCACGGTCCAACTCTCACATCCATACATGACCACAGGAAAAACCATAGCCTTGACTAGACGAACCTTTATACCACCTTTAAAAAGACCTGGAGTTAGTTTTGCAGATAACCAATACTCTCATGGGTCCAAAGAGCTTTAGTTCTCAAGGATTGGCATCTCTGCCCGTTAGGTACAACCCTGTTAGGATGGGTGGACTCCAGTAGTCCCTATGTGTTCAGAGAAAGTTCCGAAGGAGCAAGACCCTGGGAATGTTATCATTGTTGTCCAGAACAATCATAAAGATTTTTTTCCAGGAAAGTGAAAAAATTTTACTAAAATAAAAGTGAATGATTCTATCAGGAGTAATTTAAATATACTTGACAGGATTTCTTGGCCTGTCTTTTTCCTTATAAGAATGTGTGGGTGCAGTTAAAGCAAGGACTCAGGATTCTTCCCAGTATGTTTATACTCCTGTTTCTGATATGTCTTCTTGACTGTTAAAATTTTGGATGCAGTAATTAAATTTATTTTTTTTCCAGTCTGGCTCTTCAATCTATTCTTTTTCCCCCCAGTTTTATTGGGATGTAATTGACATAAAGCATTGTATAAGTTTATGGTGTACAGCATAGTGATTTGACTTACATACATCATGAAAAATAGTTATCACAGTAAGTTTCATGAATATCCATCATCTTATATAGATACAAAATGAAATAGAAAATAAAACCTTTCTTTCTTGTAATGAGAACTCTTAGGATTTACTGTTTTAACAACTTTCTTATATAGCATGCAGCAATGTTTAATTATATTTACCATGATGTACATTACATCCTTAGTATTTATTTATTAATAACTTATAACTGAAAGTTTGTACTTTTTGATTGTCTTCATCCAGTTCTCCCTCCCCACCCCACCCCCACCTCTGGTAACCCAGAAGTTAGATTTATCTACCATAGATGAGAGTGGAGGCAGAGGTGGCAATGCTAGATTATTACATTTCTGTATGGTGTCCTTTCTTGCTCTTATGCTTTTTTCGTTCTCCTCTGCATGCTTCCAAATTGTACATACTCATAAATGTTGATGCTAACACTGCATATTGAATTTTTTAATGTTTATTACTCAGTTGAAAACACTGAAGCCTCCAGCCAAAGAAATAGCATGGACAGCTGGAAGGGAATCTCCCAGGTAGCCTAGTGGTTAGCTATGTGAAGTCTACAACCCAGTGGCCTGGTTTTGAATCCTTCTTTGACGCTTCCTGGGTAACATTGGGCAAATTTACTCAACATCTCTTTGTAAAGGAGAGATAATACCTACCACATAGGATTATTATGAAGACGTATGGAATTCAGGTACAGAAAGCTGCTTATACTATACCTATCACAGTAGCCTAACCAATATTAACTCTTAGATTGAATCTGAAGTATGACAGAATTGGTTGGTTCATTGGAATGGAAGCCTGGGAATCAAATGAAGAGGCTGATAGAACTGAGTTTCTTAGTTCTCATCCTACTTCCTAGGACTGATTAGCCATGAGGGGGTCTAGAAGCAAGCCCAGTAGAAGAGAGAAGAAGAAACAGTGGGTGGCGACAGGCTACTCATGCATCATTAGTCCCCTTGAATCACTGAACTGGCTGTGCTTTAAAATGAGAAACAGACAGTCTTTGTAACCAGATGATTCATATGAGGCTCTATGGTTTGCAGACCATGGCCACATTCACTTTCTCATTTAATCTCCATAGTTTCTCTGGAGTAGAGCAACTGTCCTTTACAGAGAAGGATGTAGTTTCTCTGGAGTAGAGCAGCTGTCCTTTACAGAGAAGGACGCTGAGGCTCAGCAAAGGTGGGGTCCCCCAACCAGAACCCTGGCTTCCAGCTGCCAGGTCCAGTGCCTTTTCCACAGAACCTCTCAATGAATCTGCAGACCCTTTACTAAGGTACCTGAAATGTCCTGACAGCCATTGAGAGCTACTTCTTTTCTCTCTATATGTAAGGATGGGGGTACATGCATGCGTGCTAAGTTGGTTCAGGCGTGTCTGACACTGCAAACCCTATGGACTGCAGCCCACCAGGCTCCTCTATCCATGGGATTCTCCAGGCAAGAATACCAGAGTGGGTTGCCATGCCTTCCTCCAAGGGATTTTCCCTACCCAGGGATTGACCCCGTGTCTCTTATGTCTCCTGCATTGGCAGTCGGGTTCTTTACCACTAGCACTCCTGGAAGCCCAAGAGCTCTCAAATTAGCATCTGAATGTTTCCTGCCAAAGAGAAGGGCCTCCCAGTGTGGCTGATGCTCTGGACCTAGACCTTTGTGCTTTGGATTCACACACAAGATAAGGTGGGAAGCTGGGCAGAGGAGAGGGGTAGGGTTTCATGCTTGGCTTGCTGGAACCTCTTCTACAAGCCAACCTAAGCTGAGGAGAGGGTGGGTATTAAGGGATACCTACAGTTGGGGTCCATGTGAATTATGTAAAGTATAATGACAGAGGCTAATCAATGGCATGTCACTTTAGGACAAGATGGCCAATATATAGATGCATGCCTCAGCTGCACTTTCTGTGCCTGTGACAGCCATTGCTGACCGAACAGGATCTTCCCCACTGAGCCTCAGAATCGTCCTGAACCCAAGGCTCCAGGCAGCCAGTCAGATTTGTTAACTGAAAAGGAATCCAGTGATCATTCCTCTTTCAAGGAGCATCCCTTCAGTACAATGAGAAGTTACATTTCTTATTGAATTTATGAGTCTTCTTTTAGCATTTTGGTGACTCTGAAGTTCTTGGTCACAGTGACAATATTTATGTTTTATCAGCTACTTCAGTGGTACCGTTCATTCGATACTCTCACCTTGCTGTGTCATCCAGCAGCTCTTGAAACTGAACACCGAAATATTAGTCAACTGTGTTCATGGTAACCAACCATCTTTTTTCCCTCCTTGGAGTGCAGCTTTACCTTTTATTCCATCCACTAAGATACAGAAGGGAGACAGTGGTAGGAGAAAGGGGCTTCTCCCTTTCCCCAGCACACACAAGATAGATGCACACTGTGGAGACAAGATGTGCCCTCCCTGCCCTTCTCCGCAGTCAGCAGTGTCTCTGAGACAGCTGCAGCCTTCTGAGCTCATGTCTGCAGTTGGCCGTGGTGCCTTGGCAGACCCTGTGCATCATATGATCCATGATGCCTGGCAGATGATTTTTGTCCCAAGTATGTTCAGAGGGCTCTCCGAGACCTGAAGAGAGTTTTGGTCTGAGAACTTCAGGGTAAAGGTGTTACTTTGGTCAGGACTCTGCTTACCCTTTCCT
>NW_011489342.1:2551318-2552168 GCF_000754665.1 Bison bison bison | reverse complement strand
AGGTTTGAGAGGGAATGGCAAGGGGGCAGATGGCAGGGTGCCGGGAGGCAGTGCAGAGTCAACGGAACAGTCCATCTTTCTTTGTTCTAATGCATTTAGTGTTTGGATCATAGGGCCATTCAGTGAAGTGCCCTGAAAATGGTTGATCCTTGCCTGAAAATGATCAACCAAGGGGCCACATGTGAGAAAGGTTCATCAAGGAGTTGAGTGTTGGCAGCCCTGGATCACAAGACAAGGCCAAGATGCCCACAGCCATGACTTCCTGCCCGCAGCAGAGCATTCATCCCTACTGAACCGACCCAGCAAGGGGCACTCACAGTTTCTAACCAGGACCAGCATCTAACCAGGACCAGCCAGTGCTTCAAGAAAATGTTTACTGTGTATTTATTGTGAATTTCCCTGATGATAATTATAGAGCATCTGGAAAATACAGAAAGATCAAAAGGAAAAAAAATTATCCATAATCACATTGCCTAAAAGACTTCTCTTAAAATTTGGGCTTATTTCATTGAAGTCTTTTTTTCTTTGCATTTGTATATACTTAAAAAAAAAATTTGTATCATAATGCAAATGTAATTTTCATCATCTTTTTATACACATGAGAACATTTTTTAAAAATTATTTTTATTTATTTTTGGCCGTGCTGGGTCTTCATTGCTGTGCCTGGGCTTTCTCTGGTTGCAGTATGTGGGCTTCTCATCGTGATGGCTTCTTCTGTGGGACCGGGGCTCTGGAGCACGGGCTCAGCAGTTGTGACCTGTGGGCTTAGTTGCCCTGAGGCAAGTGGAATCTTCCCAGACAAGGGATTGAACCAGTGTCCCCTGCATTGGCAGGGGGGTTCTTTTTTTTT
>NW_011489342.1:2538175-2551078 GCF_000754665.1 Bison bison bison | reverse complement strand
AGATGCGTTAGTATACTGTATTGGTGTTTTTCTTTCTGGCTTACTTCACTCTGTATAATAGGTTCCAGTTTCATCCACCTCATTAGAACTGATTCAAATGTATTCTTTTTAATGGCTGAGTAATACTCCATTGTGTATATGTACCACAGCTTTCTTATCCATTCATCTGCTGATGGGCATCTAGATTGCTTCCATGTCCTGGCTATTACAAACAGTGCTGCGATGAACATTGGGGTACACGTGGCAGGTGGATTCTTAATCACTGGACCACCAGGGAAGTCCAGTACATTTTCTTATATCATTAGATAATTCAAAAATATTACTTTAAGTGGATATATCAGATTCCATTTTATGGATGCACCATAATTTATTTTAACCATTTTATTGAATGTTTTAGTAGTTTCTGTGTTTTTACATGTGTGTTACGAATAATACATCATGAATTTTTATAGGAGAAAATATAGAGGGGAATAGATATTAACATCTTGATGGGATAGTCAGCACTGTTCATTGTACTACTGCTGACAGCCCAGATATCTGTGTGTGCATAAATATTATATGTGGATGATAGTTAAAAGTAGAGACTCTTTAGACTCTCTGATAAAACCTACTAGCCCTGTGAGCACCAATCCACTGAGCAATTGACATTTCCATCAAATAAGTTTATGAAAATTACAAAGGTAGTTGACTTCCATGAGATATCCATAGCTGCTGTACTGAGTCCTGTTAAGTGCTGTTGAATTTTTTTTAATTGAAATATAGTTTATTTACAACATTTTGTTAGTTTCAGGTATCCATTTAAGTTATTACATAACAATAACTATAATCCCCCATGCTATACAATATATTCTTGTTGCTTATTTACTTTACACGTAATTGTATCTCTGAACCCCCTACTCCTGTTTTGCCCCTTTCTCCTTCTCTGTCCCTACTGGTCACCACAAGTTTGTTCTCTATGTGTCTTTTTCTGTTTTGTTGTATGCATTCATATGATTTTTTAGATTCCACATATAAGTGATAACAGAGTATTTGTCTTTTTCTATCTGACTTACTTCACTAAGCATAATACTCTCTAGGTTTATCCATGTTGTTGCAAGTGGCAGAATTTCATTCTTTTTCATGGCCGAGTAATAACTCCAGTGTGTGTGTGTGTGTGTGTGTGTGTATGTGTGTGTGTGTGTCTCACGTCTTCTTTATCCAGTCATCTGTTGGTAGACATTTAGGTTACTTCCGTGTCTTGGCTATTGTGAATAATGCTGCTGTGTACATTGGGGTACAGATGTCTTTTTGAGTTAGTATTTTTGTTTTCTTCAGATACATACCCAGGAGTGGAATTGCTGGGTCATATGGTAGTTCTATTTTTAGCTTTTTGAGGAACCTCCGTCCTGTTTTCCATGGTGGCTGCACCAATTTACATTCCCACCAACAGTGTAGTACGGTTCCTTTTTCTCCACATCCTCTCCAATATTTGCTGTTTATAGACTTTTTGATAACAGCCATTCTGAAGTTTGAAGTGATATTATTGTGGTTTTGATTTTCATTTCTCTAATAATTAGCAGTGTTGAGCATCTTTTCATGTGCCTGTTGGCCATCTGTATCTCAGGTCTTCTGCCCATTTTCTGATTGGTTTTTTTTTTTTTTGAGTTGTATGAGCTGTTTATGTATTTTGAGTATTAACCCCTTATCAGTCATATAATTTGCAAATATTTCTCCTATTCAGTAGGTTGTCTTTTTGTATTGTCAGTGGTTTCCTTTGCTGTGCAAAAGCTTTTAAGTTCCAGTAGGTCCCATTTGTTTGTTTTTCCTTTTATTTCTTTTACCTTAGGAGATAGATCCAAAACTATATTGCTACAATTTATGTTAAAGAGTGCTATGCTTATGTTTCCTTCTAGGAGTTTTATGGTTTCTGGTCTTACATTTAGATCTTTACTCCGTTTTGAGTTTATTTTTGTATATGATGTGAGAGAATGTTCTAATTTCATTCTTCTACATGGAGCTGTCCAGTTTTCTCAGCACGACTTATTGAAGAGAGTGTCTTTTCTCCATTGTGTATCCTTGCCTCCCTTGTCGTCAGTGCTGTTGAATTTGTATTAGCTGCCTTTGGTTGTCTTCCTGCCTTTTGGCCACTTGGCACTCACAGCTGCTTCTCTTCTCTCCCCTGTAGTTACTGGGGCTTCCGGATGCAGATGACGACGCTTTTGAGGAGTACAGTGCAGATGTGGAAGAGGAGGAGCCAGAAGCGGACCACCCCCAGATGGGGGTCAGTCAGCAGTAGACTTCCAAGGGCTCCTGCCTGAGAAGGAGAGTGAGCCCCGTGTACCTAGGGTGGGGTCGTGAGCTCCTGGGTTAGCATTTTGCATTAGCACTTCGAAACAGGACGTCTGACTCCCAGCATCCAAATTAATATGAAATACCTTTTTAATGACCACACAATATCTGGGATGAGCTTTGCTCAGAAGTGACCTGAATTTTACTCCCGTTTCAGTGGGTCTCTATGGAGTTGTCTCTGTAGCCTTTGCCAGTTTGAATTTAGAGTCCATTCTGTGGCTGACTGTTCTCTCTTGAGTTTATGTTGGAGAACTAACATTTGCTGACTCGAATGTCGAGAACTCTGAATGTATTAAGGATATGCGTTGAGTCATCACAGGTGACATTACTGAGGGAAAGCATGGCAGAGAAGAAATGCAGTCTGCACTTTTAATGTACCTTTTAAGTGTGTGTAAGTGGAAGGTTTTGCTTATAAAGCATGAGTTTTAATATCTAGTCATTAAAACTGCCCAAGTGCAAATACACAGGCAGAAAAGGAGAATGACTTAATTTTGGATTAAGAGGGTAAGAGAAGCAAAGAAGCCTTTGTTGAAGTGTCCTGCCATTACTGAGTTACCTGGGTATAGAGCAACTGGTTCATGGTTAGGTAGAAACATTACCTGCATGTTCAATTATTTTAAAACATGCTGATTCCAAAGCTACTTTTAAAGTGGAGGATATAAATGGGATGACATAAATTATTGATTTCTTGAAAATGTTTATAAGCCACCCCCATATGAAACATTTACCTTCTCTCTTTATAACAAGATGGCAACTTATTAAATTATGAAAACATCCCGACTCCAAGTGCCACTTAAACTTTGAAGCCATAGATGAATTTAAAAGGAAAATAAACCAGGATAAAAAAAAATTTTTTTTAATATGATGGAATCCTTCTTTACTTCCTTAATTCATCTCTTATTCTTTCAAAAAAAGTCAAGAAAAAGATCCCACTCTATAAGTTATTTAAAAATTGTAATCAAGTGCTTTGAAGAATTCAATTGCAGTGAAGTCATAAAGTGATATGAAGGTGGGACTTTTTAAATCATGGGTTAGCTTGGTTCAGTGGGGAAGTTTTAATGATCAAAATAGTCAGACAACTCACAGGAGCAACTGTGATAATAACTGGAAACACTGCTGTCACCTTTTGGCCACAAACACCGAGTGGGGAAATTCTTTGCAATGCTAACATGGAATTATTTAAAACATTCATTTTTCTTAGACCCTTCTGCATCTCTGGTTTTAATAAAAGATGCGGACTGCCTCTTTTACAACACTTGACAAGTCATAACATCTGGGGTGGAACTGTTGTTAACATGCACACATGTGCCTGTTGGGTTGTCAAAGTTTTAGATTAAGAAAGCAGCAGTAGAGGCCACAGAGCTCATGGGAGTCTTGTATATCTTCCAGGCATGTCGGTGTAAACTTGATTATCTCAACAATTTCTGTTTAATTGATTGGTGCTGTGAGGAGCACAGCTGCTTGTGGTTAAAATGGTGTCCTGCAGTTTTAAGTCATCGGGTAAAATAATTTCGCGGTTTCCATCCGTGCTTCAGTGCCCACGTTTTGTCTTGTTTTTTTTTTTTATTGGAAAGACATATTAAAGGTTAACTTAAAGTGAAATGAATTTCCTTCAGAGTAGCCTGTTAACAAAACAAACCTTGAGGTTTCATCCAGTGGGGTGAGCAGACTCCATGCTTTGCTCTCATGCCCGTGTTCTGATTGGCTGTGTACCTGAGCACAGGTGATTGAAATTGCACCTCCCCATAGGTAGCACCCAGATCCATAAGCTCCATTTTCACACAGTAGGCCGAAAGGATGACTTCTGCCACCAAAATGAAGACGCTTGACTAGCTTGCTCCACTCAGAGGTAAATTGGAAATTTTGTAGTTCGAGGCTTAAAAATCTAAATTTACATATGTTCAAAAATGGAATGGACATTAATATAAAATGTATTTTATGAAAAAAGTGTTTAGGCTTTGACCAGGTGCATTTTGGTATTATTATGCAAATGTTCTCTGTTTATAAAAATCGAGCTGAGATTAACTCAGCCATTCCATGCCGGGCAGAAATCTGGTCTTTGTTCTGCCCCCAGGGGTTGGGGGGAACATCGCTGTGTGTTTCTTATTTTTGTGACAAAACCCCAAAGAACTTTGCGAATCAGATTGTTCCCTCTAAAGCTTCGTTTTCTCTGAGTGTGCGTATCCGCTCCAGTGCACGCTGACACACGTGCACACGTGCACACACCCACCAGCGCTGTGGATTCTCTGTCCGGGTAGCACTAGAGCCTGCTCACTGTGGAGCTTCAGCTGGCTGGTCAGGGACGCAGCAGCCTGTGGTTCTCATTATGGAAGCGGTTGCCTGGCTAGACTCTCACAAACACATAAACACACTGAGCGGAGAGGCTCTGTGGCACCATGGGAGGAGCGGAGACCCAGGAGTTAGGAGAGAGACCTGGATTTAGCCCTGACTCTGCCCGTGACCTTGGGCCAGTGACTTCACTCACCTAAAGCAGGTGGTGGTTGCCTTCCTGCTTGAACCACTGCCCTTCCTTAACTGTCTTATTGTGTGTGTGTATCAAGAGCTACAGTCAAGGAAACTCTTCAAGAATGCAAAGGAAATACCTTATGAATCTTGTTTGTGTTGGTCTGTGAGTGTTCGCAGCCCCTTAGCCCCGATGCTAAGGGGCTGATGAGATTCTGTTCCTTGGGTGAGAAGGTGAAGGAGGGCCCCCAGGATCATGGAAAACATACTGATTCCAGTTGGTGTGCTTTGCTGTGGAAGGCAAGGGTTTTCCTGGTGCCCTGACAGACGGGACTTTGGAAGTAGAACAAGTTTAACTTAACCGAGAAGGGGAATTCACATGAGGAAGAGCTGGGAGATAGTGAAAGATGAGTACTTTGTTGCCATGTCATCCAGGGAGAGAGAGAAGTAATAGGAAGTGACTGAGTATATATGCGCAGGCATGTGTGTGAGTGTGGGTGGGTGAGTGAAGGGGGATGGTTGGTTGCTTATCAATCACTGTGGGCTAACTGTGAAGTCATGCCTGTGATAACATTACAAAACCTGGATCCCAGGTTTGAGTGAATCACAGAAACATTTTGCTAATGGTGACACAGTTACTTTCCCTGCCTACTAATCATACTGAAGAGACTTTGGGGAGTCGAAGAACAGATTCTGGAGGGAGGTGAGACCCCATAGTATCCCTGTGATCACCCTGGAGACCCCAGTGTCCACCCAAGTCTTCCAGGCTCCCAGCAGCACATAGTGCTTTTTCCCCCCATGTCTAGAACATGAAAAGTCTCTTATTTAGGGATTCTCCTTGTGTCTTGGTGCCAGAATCAAAGTTTCCAGTGTCTGCCAGTGAAACCTCTCTCCTCTCAGTCAGTGTCCACATAGGAGCAGAAACCTTTCCCCAGCACAAGTACATCTCTAAATTCTGCTTCTGGTTCATGAGAGCACAAAGTGTTTGGACCCAGGGGAGCTGCGATATTAGAGCATTGTCAGAATTTCTATTTTAGAAATCTTGCATATTAAAATGTACAGGTGGGGAAGCTGTGGTAGGAACAGACCTGATTTCCCATGGTTTGAGTGAAGACACGTAAGAATAGGCAGGACTTAACCTGGGGTAGGAGGAGAGGAGTGAAGTGTCCAATAGAATGACAGAGTTAGGGTCTGACTCTTTAAATAAATAAAGCCAAGAGGCAGTTATTCTATAAAGTACAAGAGAACTATTTTCCTGGCTATCTCACCAGGGGCCTGCTTTCCTGATAAGGGACTGCTTGCCTGTTGAGAGGCGAGTCCTGAGTTGGGGGTGGCTTTGTGGCTTTAAAAATCCACCCCCACCCCAGCCAAGGAGACAGTGGATGGCCTGCAAATTGGTGGAGTTCTGTTCCTCATTAAACCACCTGCCAGAGAAGCCTATGTTTCCAAAGTGCTGTCAGATCTGAGAGGGGCCTCTGATCACCTGGCAGGCAGGAGAACCGAAATTGACCTCGCTGTCTGCTGCAGAGAAGGGTCTGTATCAGAAATGTCCCCGCTGGCCAGAGGGCAGAGCCCATCTCCTCCACCACGCTCCCGGATTGTAGAAAGAGCACAATTGAAACGCAAGTGGATCCCGGATCCCGCTTCCCTCTAGTGAGTGTTAACTCCAAAGAGATGCTGTTGCCTGATTGGTTAGTCTCCAGAGTACCAGACAAGCCTCAAATGTTTTGCATTAAAAACAAATCCTCTTCCATAAAGACATAATCAGTTATCTTGGTGATACCAGGTATGAGGTGAAAGGCTGAAGTCTTCTGGATTTTATGCAGACTAATTCTCAGACTTGCCAGAATGCCCGTAGCCACTGGTATCCGTGGCAACGTGGTGTCTGTGGTAAAATATATTGCTAAAGCTCATGTTCATTGGGCAGGTTGTTAAATAAGGTGTTGTCTTTTATATCACATTTGGATATCACTCACATTTGGATTACAAAAACAGGACCCGTGAGCATTTCATGCTGTAGAAAGTCCATTTAAAGCACGGTATGGTTGAATAGGCACAAGTAGTTAAAAGCAGGCGCCAGGCCACACACAAATGAACACAATTTGCTGAGAACTGTGCGTTCAAGTTGTTCAGTACCACGGAGAAAGCTGACGGTCTGTTCTTTGTAAAAACTGCCTTTGCCTGTTTTTTCCTTTTGTTTTTGTTTCTTCAGATTCAGTTTTTACTTTAAATACCTTCTGATAGGTAGGCAGATAAGATACAGAGCAGTGCTTTGTATCTCCTCAGCGTTTTAGAGGCGAGAGTAAACCGTCAGTTCTAGGGAAAACCTGAAACCATCTGTGAACCAGTCTTCACTTGTGTAAGAGAGCAGCGCTGAGCTATCCGCATAAGAAGCAAAAGCAAGGAACGGTTTGGGGCTTTTGTTTTTTAGGTGAGAAATGTTTCATGCAGGGTGTGTATGCTTTCTTTGCCTTTATATTTCTTTTCGAAGAAATCTCTTGTAAATTACAGAACTGTGAAATGGGTTGCCAAAAACTGTTGCCCTTTGTTAGATGCTTCAGCAGTGTAAACCCCAAACTGAACCCTGTCTACACCTGCTCCTTCCTCACTCCCCTGTGGGTGAGGATCTCATCCAACGATGTAATTACCATACGCTTGCTATTAAAGAGCCTTCCGATCTCTGGTGACATGTGCTTCTTGTTTACCGTCTCCACCACATTTGGTCCTAAAGGACACCTTACTTGATCTGAAGGGGGACGGGAACTGGGGATCATCAGCCAGCTCTGTGGTCGCTATTGTTGGGGCCTGGCTGGGGTGGGAGTGGGCGAGTGAGGACGTGATTGCAACAACCACTGATACGATTCAGATGTTAATAATTGATGTATTTGGAAACATTAATCTATTCTGATGCTGCAGCTGGTGTTTAGTAATTTTCCACTCTTCCTTCAAACCTTAGATTTTTTTTTCCCTTGTCCTAATCAGGAATCCATTATGGCACCAATTAGAAACCTGTGGTCATTCTGTGATGACAGGACACTATTTCCCACTACTTTCCTCCCACTTGTTTTTCAGAAACAGTGGCATTTAAAGAATAAATCTGGAAGTTGGTAATAAGTCCCATTATTTAAGAGCAAGTTTCTTTCCCCAAATGAATAGGTCTCTATAGATTGTTAAATTAGATTTGCGATTGCCTGAAATAGACACAGCCCAGAAGCTCATGTATGTGTTTCGGGTAACTTGATTTGTGCTTCTTCATTTTAACATGGCTGTTAGAGAGTGTACTGAGTGGTGGGCAGTGTGCAAGCTTGCAGACCTCACTTAGTGGCAGCGATGTGGTCTTCCCCAGACAAAGCCTTTCTTACAAGAGAATTCCCTTGTTACTGTTGGTTGAGCACTCTCACAGATAGACCTTTTGGTTTTTAATATTTATTTATTTGGCTGCATCGGATCTTAGTTGTGGCACGTGGGATCTAGTTCCCTGACCAGAGATCGAACCTGGACTCCCTGGTGGAGTTTTAGCCACTGGACCACAAGGGAAGTCCCTCACAGATAGATTTCTAAAAATGCAAACCTGCTACTCTATCCGAGTGCTGGGCCTAGTGCTCCCTTAGCAGAGACTCTTTCTCTACTCGGTTGTCCTAGGACAAGGCTCTAGCCCAGTCTCCTCCCTGACCGGCTGTGTGATCATAGGCTTGTCACCTCCCCGCCCCCCATCTCTGTTTCCTTATCTGTAAAGACAAGAGTATGGATTCATTTGCAAGTTCCCTCCGGGCACTAGTGTTGTGGGGACATGTCTTGGCTACTGAGATCAGGGCAGGAGGGAAACAAAGTTTATAAGGAAAGTGCTTTCTCAGGAGACCAGGGCTGGACGAACAACAATGGCAAAACTATTTCTCCATTTTGAACCCGTGTTCTCTAAGGTCCCTTTTAGAAATAAAGAGTTCAAAAGAGAGGGATTAATAGTTGGAGCAGAGGGGCTTTGTAGGGAAACTACTCTGATACTGTAATGGTGAATCCATATAATTATAAACCTGTCCAAACCCATAGAATATACACCACCAAGTGAACTCTGATGTAAATGATGGACTCTGGGTGATAAGGTGTGTCAGTGTAGGCTTCAAATGCATCACTATGTGGGGGACGTTGAAATGGGAGAAGTGACGCATGTGTGTAGACGGGGGATCAATGGGAAATCTCTGTCTTCTGCTCATATTTGCTGTGATTCTAAAGCTACTATAAAAAGTAAGCACTAATAATAAAACAACAAAAAAAGAAAGACCCCAGCCAAAATAGTAGATGTGTATTAGCTCCAGTGCTGACATCCCTGGATACTTTCTCCTGCCTTCCTACATGTCCCTTCTTTTTGTGATCAAGAATACAGGATAGGGGACTTCCCTGGTGGTGCAGTGACTCAGGCTCTGTGCTCCTAATGCAGGGCTCCTGGGTTCAATACCTGGTCAAGGAACTAAATCCCACACACTACAACTAAGAATTCACTTACTACAACTAAGAATTCGCTTGCCACAACTAAAAAAAAAAAAAAAAAAACCCATGTGCCACAAGTAAGGAACCAATATGCAGCAATGAGGATCAAAGATGCTTTGAGCCACGACTAAGACCTGGTGCGGCCAAGTAAATAAATACTAAAAACAGAGTAAAAACCTGTAACAAGATGGGGAAACGTGGGGGGATTTGCTGAGGGATGTAAAGAATAGTCTTTCCTTTAGAAATGAATCTCGTTTTCTTAATAAAGTCAGGCCAAGTGGGACCTCCCAGTGTCCCTAGTTTTCATTGTGGATGTCAATGGGTTGAAATGAAATAAGCAAAACCCAGTGTTTGTACCCTGCACCAGAACTGGAGCCAGTGGGCTGGCACATGTGTGCAGGAGGGGCTGGCAGATCGTGCCCCCCTCCCACCACCACCGTGCCTTCCTGCTGAACTGGGGTGATGGGTAAGGAGCAAACATTCCTGTCTCCCTTAGTGGGTTTGGCCACCTGATCACTTTGGAAACTCCAGAAATACATCCCAAATAGCTGGCCCTCTGCTGTTCCTTTTATTAGTTTCATAGTAGGCAGATACTAACTTTGAAATACTTTGCCAATTTCTAACCTACCTTTTTCCCTTTTCTGGAGCAAAAAGCAATGGTGTTCTTAAAAATCTGAGCAGGCTGTAATTAGGCAGTCAAAGAATAAAGTCTGCATTTCCTATTAGGCAGCATTTAAAGGAGCAGAGAAATTTTCTCCTTATTTTCCAGGAAAATATGGCAACCATGCAGGATGTAAAAAATAGGCCGTAAAATAAAGTTGGTCCTTTGGGATGCTGTTTAATTGGAAGCCTCTAGAGGTCAGCACCACATAAAGAAAGGGTTTCCTAGTGCTGGCGAGGCTCTCCCCCATTTCCTTGTGGAGCCTTTGGGAAAGGCAAGAAAGCAGACCCCCAGCATAGCACGAAAGGAGCGAGCAGCCCAGCTATGCATAGGAGGGAAAGGTGTAGAGTCCCTTCTTTATACATGAATCCTAGCATTTGACCCCAGTTGGTTTTCTTCCTTTCTCATCCATCTTTCTCTGCAGCTCCCCCACCCCCATACGTACACACTGTCAGCTCAATAAACACGACTTATTGACCGATCAATGAAGCGTGGCATTTAGCTCCCTCTGAGAAGGGCTGGGGAAGTGCCAGAGAAGAGATGGATGGCATATTTCATTTTGTTCTGAGCCAGGTGAAAGACCGCTCTGTGTTCTCAGGTAGCCCAGGCCTTTCTGGTGATCAGCTGGCAGGCTTTGTGAAGCCCCGTTGCTTCCAACCCAACTTCTGGGTGCCAAGGACGGGTCCCAGCAGGTCTCAAGTCAGGCTCCCTGAGGCCTGCACAGACCAGGGGTGGGTGGGGAAGGATTTGCGCATCTGTAGGACATCTGGCCAGAAGGTACTTGGGAGCCCCTAAAAACTGGTTGAGGCTCCTGGAAGCCCCAGGACACAACATGCAGTAGCAGCATAGAATGTCACAGACCACCGGAGGACAAAGCCAAAACCAGGGAGCCCTGGGGCTTCCCAATGGCTCCCAGAGTTGCCCCAGGGTTTCCTTTTAGCCCAAGAAGGAATAGGAAGTCCTTTACTTCCCTCTCTCCCCATTTCCCCATCTGTTCAGGTTTTTTATTGTTTCTACTGCGTTAGGTCTAACTCACATCACAGTCTTGGGATTGACAGCTGTCCTTTGCTGGGTGACTTGGCTGAGCTGGGACCCTGGAGGAAGATTGGTGGAAAGGACAAAAAACATGTCACAAGCATCGTGGAAGCCCCTGTTGCCCTGAGAAACATTTTAGCAGTGGCTTAACAGCAGTCTACTACAACTGGTGGCTCAGACGGTAAAGCGCCTGCCTACAATGCGATGAGACCCAGGTTCAATCCCTGGGTCGGGAAGATCCCTTGGAGAAGGAAATGGCAACCCACTCCAGTACTCTTGCCTGGAAAATCCCATGGACGGAGAAGCGTGGTAGGCTACAGTCCATGGGGTTGCAAAGAGCTGGACACGACTGAGCCACTTCACTTCACTTTTAACAGCAGTCTCGCTGCTACCACTAGATCTCAGAATGGTGTTCTTTGATTCTGTTGAGTGTGGACAAGGTTTGAAGTTACCTGGCTCCTCAGTGTTGCTGCATCCTTTGTGAGTATGGAATAGCCCGAGGAGGTTTCGATCATTCTCCTATCAAGCAAATAGTTCTAAATGAGTATTACCCCAGCCGTGTGCACTGTTATGTGTGATAGTTTACTTTAACAAATTTTATAAAGCTCTTTCTAAGTACTGGGCACTGTACTAAGCTCCTTTAGACTCCTACAATCCTTCCAACAAAAGGTAGATTTTATGATTGATATCCCTCCTTTTTTTAATCTTTCTGTATCTCAAGGTTTGCTTTTTAAAAATTTTATTGAAGTATAGTTGATTTACAATATAGTGTTTAATTCCTGCTTACAGCAAAATGACTCAGTTATATACACACACATATATATGACTCAATGGACAAGAGTTTGAGTAAACTCTGGGAGACAGTGAAGGACAGGGAAGCCTGGTGTGCTGCAGTCCTTGGGATCAAAGAGTCAGACCCAACTTAGCAACTAAATAACAACAACAACAAAACACATATAAATTCTTTTTCATATTCTTCTCCATTATGGTTTATCCCAGGATAGTGAATATAGTTCCCTGTGCTGTACTGTAGGACCTTGTTTATCCATTCTATTATATACTAGTTTGCATCTGCTAATGCCAAATTCCCAATACTTCCCTTTCCCAAACGCCCTCAGTAACCCCAGCACCACTCGTACTTCTCAGGTATGCGGATTGGAAAACACTTCAAAGGCAAATTCCATCGACTCTTGAGTCTCACTTGCTAGTTTGGATGATCTCTGCCATTGTTTCCTCAACTAATGTGGGGGAAAAAAGCCGGTCATATCACATCCCCTAGGAATGTTGGTGCCCCAAACCTGCTTTCCCTGCTTCTGAGGTCCCCAGTATCCTACATAATCCCTCATGGCTGGGATCCTGTGGGACCCAGCGAGCATTCTCACTGTTGAGGGGCTCCAGAGAATTGGTGCTGGATCCCGGGAGCTGTGCTTTTCTGTTTTCCGAATGATGCTGGCATCAGATGAAGGAGCTGAGTCAAAACCAAACCTTTGAGCATAGGAATTCTCCAGGGAGCATGAAACTGCATGGGATCAGAAAGACAAGGGGACAGTGTCACATGGTGATGAAGAAAAGAGGGGATTTGGATGTGAGTCTTGATTCTCACATAGCTTTGGTCTTTTCAATCTTGAGTTTCTTCTGCTGAGAAATGGTACAGGCCACTTTGGCTGCAGGGGGCTATAAAAAGACAAACTCTTGAGAATCAACTTTAAAACATGTCTGGAAAATGTCCAGTTTAACAGTTTCTGACTCCCCTAGGCCCTGTTATCAGAAATGGAAATCTAACAACTGAAGGGACACAAACTACACAGCCTCCCCCCATGTTGCTCTGCAATGGGATTTCAGGTTGGACTTGCACTTGACCAGGGGCCCCCTACTGACGACTTCCCCCCCACCCCCACCCTCACCGCACCCAGGCCTGGCTTTGCCACCAT
>NW_011489342.1:2535846-2538070 GCF_000754665.1 Bison bison bison | reverse complement strand
TGTATCATTCAAGTGAAAGTTAGTCACTCAGTTGCATCCAATTCTTGGCCACCCCATAGACTATAGCCCACTAGGCTCATCTGTCCATGGGATTTCCCAGGCAAGAATACATGTCCCAATCTGCCACAGCACAGCCTAATTACCTAGCTCCATCCCACCCTGCCACACACTACTTGCCTCACGTAATCCCACCCTGCAACATGCCTAGCCACCTCGGCTTGTACCTATGCAGCTACACACCTACCCAGCTCCCATCAACCCACACGACATATGCCTATAGCCACTACAGTAACCCTTTCCTAACAACTAACATCTCATCCCAGTCCATCCAGTGACATGATTATCTGCCTAGCCACAACAATCCTGACCAAGCATCTACACATCTCACTCAAAATGCACTGGAGTGGGTAGCCATTCCCTTCTGCAGAGGATCTTCCTGACCCAGGGATTGAACCCAGGTATCCCTCAATGCAAGCCAGATTCTTTACTATCTGAGCCACCAGGGAAGCCCTTTATCATTCAAATTTCATCTAAGTTTAACATGGAGATGTAATGCAGTCCTTTAATAGACAACATTACTACTTCAGAAATATGTCGTTCATCTTTGCAAGTAGTCTTAACTCATGGGAAAATTCATGTAGGAAAGTGTTACTTATATTGAACCCATGCCATTTCATAGCTTTCTTTACAGTATGGTTAAAACTGGTGATTTGGGAGACTTCTGGCGTTTCAGGACTTGAGACTATATGCTTCCACTGCAGCGGGCGTAGGTTCCATCCCCGATCAGGGAACTAAGATCCCACATGCCATGCAGCCAAAAAAAAAAAAAAGGCAAAAAGAAAGTTGGTGATTTGGCAAAACTTGGTGATAGAGCTAAACTCTCCAGTTCTCTTGATTTCCTCCTTCCTTCAAAGACTATTTCTGACTCTGGTCAGCTCCCAAATGACTCCTGTAACTGGTTACAAGAAGTGCTTAGTGAGGGAATATGAGTGGCTTGGTGTAAAGCTCTTGTTGTGAAGGAAACACAAACCAGCACCCTTCTTGTGGTGAGTGAGAAGCATCTTCTAGACCTCCACCTCCCAGGATTTTGAAATAAGGTCTGTTATCCATCAGTGAGCCAGAGCCATCATCCAGCTCAGTGCTAATGAACTCATCCAGCCCAGCCACGCGGTCCAGTCCCTTCAGAACTCTGGCCAAACCTTTACTTAATGCACGAAAGCTGACTCCTTGGGGTGCATTTCAAACCTTGCTCTGACTCCACACTCTCTAGCTCTGGAAAAGCATAAACAAAGTTGGCCACATGCTCTTGAAAGTCCCATTTGAAAGCTAGTGTTGGCGATTCCAGACAGAATTTTGACACAAGACAAGAAACACTGAGTTAGGAATGCTGTTTGCTGCTTGGACCTCCTTTCCCGGGGACAGTCCTGCCTGCTGCCCAGGGAGAGCTGTACAGATGTGGAATTGGGCAGAGCAGCTGCTGGGAGATACAATGACCTTGGTGTGTTAGTTCATCATCAAGACAATGGCACTTTTGTGGATTTTCTAGAAATAGAACTTTTCATCTGGTGCCAGAGTGTGCTATGCTTTGGAGCAGTGATGTCACAGGGAGGCAGAAACTATTGATCCTCTTGGCAGGGTTACTAATTCTGTTTCCCAACCTCTGGACATTTACTGATGTCATTCATCTTCCCCAACCCCGCCAGCCTGCGGGTGAGGAGACAGCCACAGCTACAGACACAAGTTCTCATTTCTCTGGCTCTGATGCTCACTTTAGCGGTTCTCAGCCCTCCTCAGATTCCCCCCAAATACTCTGAGGTTGGCCTCTGGGGTGTCTTATATGTGTTTGATAGGCTCATCTTTGGTGACACCTGGTGTTCTCCTTGCTGGGTGAACTCACAGCCATCCCTGCAAGACTCCCAAGTGGGAGCTGGTGAGCCAGTGTCCATAGACAGGCCCAGTTGTCCACCAAAGGCATCCACTTAGCTGCCACCACCTGCCAGTATTGGCCTGAGGCTGCCAGCGTGAGGTCATGAGACCCTGGGTGTGTGGTCCAGGGTGCTGACCCCAGGGAGGGTGCCACCCAGGTGACAGCCCTGTTTTAATTTATTTTTTGTTCTAGCCATTTGCCGAAGGGGCATGAGTCCAAAGAGTTGGACATTGCTTTGAATGACAGATTAGGAATCACCTTTTCATCCAGCCTTTCTTACTGTCATCCTGGAACCCA
>NW_011489342.1:2513040-2535746 GCF_000754665.1 Bison bison bison | reverse complement strand
CCAGTTTGTGAGCCGGACACACTTCCCAGGAGTGGATGCATGGCACAGGTCTCGTTGCTTCTACCCCATGATCCCTGAATGATCCTCCAGGAAGTGTCATCAGTAGGTAAGACAGTCATGAAGCAGCCCTGGCCCCAGACACATCCTGGTGGGAAGGCAAGGATATATGCTGTGGCCCCTTCTACTTTCTGTACAATATCCAAGTCAGGAGAGAAGCTACCCCCCAACACAAGACACTCACTTTCTGGTGGCTGGTGCTGCTCTCCAAGGCTGCCTGGCTACACACCATCTCTGGGAAGACTCAGAAATGGCCCCATTTGAGCAGGAAGGCTGGAGAGTAGGAAAATGGCTCATGTGCCTCCAAGCCAGTGGTGAGAGATTGATGTGACATTGTTCTATTAAAGTTTCTTAATCAGTGCAACCTGCTATAATAGGAGGCTATAGACTGAGTAGCTTATAAACAACAGACATTTATTTTTTACAGTTCTGGAGACTGGAAGTCCAAGATCAAGCAGATTCAGTGTCTGAAGAGGATCTGCTTGGTTCATGTGTCCTCACGTGGTGAAAGGGGTGAGGAAGATCTTGGGTCTCCTTTTAATGGCACTAATCCCACACGTGAGGGCTTTACCCTCACAATCTAATCACCTTCCAGAAACCACACCTCCCAATACCATCACATTGGGATTAGGTATCCACATATGAATTTGGAAGAACACAAACATTCAATCTATAGCATAAAGTCACCCGGGTTTCTGCATCTAGAACTATATATATTCAGCCCCCTTCACCTGATTTCAGAGTATAGGAACCCTGGAACTCTAAGGCCTCTTTTTCCAACACTCTCTCTTTAAAAGACTCTTCCATGAATCCACACCATTCCCCACCCCCAGCCCCACAACTTAGTCATCACTAAGCGGGTAGGGCACATTCCTGAAGTCCTCATTATGGCCAGTCCACCAATGCTGGGTGACTGAGTCTATGAAAGCTCTTAGCACAACTGGCCTTTGCGATGCAGTGTTCTCAGAACCTTGTTTGTTCCTTGTTCCATTTTCCTTTCCAATTGGTTCTTGATTCCTGCTCCTAGGATTGCACCCCCTTCTCAGTGCTGCACGGACATGCTCTTCCACTGCAGGCCTGCCCTTCTGCCTGTGGCTATTGGATCAGGCTTTGGTTCCCAGGAATGGTCACTCCAGTCATAAACTTGACCCTTCTGCTTTAGACCCTGTAGAAAATTGGCATTTCCCTGCTATGTTCAAAGATGCGGAACAGGGATTTTGGTTTGATAGAGCTGTATTAGAGCTCTGACATCTTATCAAAGCCGGGCCACTGGATGGCAGAACTGGGTTCTGATTGTGACCAGGTCCACGGATAGCATCTTCTTCCAGCGGGGTCTGTGTTGACCTCAGGTAGCCCCCAAGTCATGGTAACTTGTTTACAAAGACCCAACTGGAATCTCTGTCCACGGAGATCAGTGAGTCTGAAGTGATAAAAGAATCAGGTTCAGTATTCGCCAGTCCAACTTCTATGCTGCCTGGCCTCGCTGTGAAACTCAGCACAGCTGCCTGCAGCAAGGGTCTGGCCCCAGTGCTATCTGTGATGGCCCCAGGCTAGGGAGTTTGCACAGCTGCCCACTGACAGCGCAGGCTCCTCTCCCAAGATTATCTTTCCCACCAGGCCCGCAGCTGGTTCTGTGCAGGATGTATAACATGGTACAGATGCTGTTCAGGCTGCCAAGCATGGAAACCCTGCAAAGGACTTCTATTTATAGACAGGGCATTCCTGGGGCACTCAGAGGCTCTCGGGCCTGCTGAGAAGTAGCCAGATTCCCAGCAGGCACTGATGGGCGGGGCTGCAAACCTCTGCCAAAGAAAGGCCTTGTTCTGCCACAGACAATGGTAGGGTGGCCCTGGCGTGATGTCAGACGAGTTGGCAGCAGCAGCTTGTACGTTCCTGCTCCGACTTTACAGCTGAGCTCTGCCAGATTCAGGGAACTATGTCGGGTTTGGATTTAGGAGAATGAACTGCACCAAAAACCAAGGACTGTCTAGCTCCAGTTGAATTAAGTAAGGAAATGGCCATAAACCATAGGTGGCTACTGAGTTCTGGCTGTGCCTGATTCTTAAGGGGCAATGTAATTGCCCTCCAGCTAAATGCTGTAGCATGGTGGCCAGGGCCAGTGCAGGACAACAATTGCGGTGGTTTATCAGGTAGCCTGATGGTTTTCCCAAGACCTTCCTGAAGGCCCAGCTCCTGGAGGGGGCTGCAGCATGCAACTGGAATGTTTCTGGTGGAAGCAGCAAGGTTTCCTTAGGCAACATTCAGGATTTCATTCATAGCTGTTGTTGTTTAGTTGCTAAGTCATATCCGACTCTTCTGTGACCCCACGGACTATAGCCCACCAGGCGCCTCTGTCTGTGGGATTTCCCAGGCAAGAATACTGGAGTGGGATGCTGTTCCCTTCACCAGGGGATCTTCCTGACCTAGGGATCAAAACAGCCTGACTATCCCTTCCCCCTGCCTCACCAGCAATCATAAATTCATTCTCCAAGTCTGAATAAGTTAGTGTCATTTCTTTTTAGATTTCACATATAAGGGGACATCCTGCCTTTAGACCCGTGTGCTCTAAGATACTCAGGGCTGAGGGGAAGTCCTTCCCACTCCTGAGTAACTCCAACCACCCCACACACCCCTTTCCTCAAACACCAGCCCAGGCAGAGCCCAGATCCCTTGCTCATTCAGGAGATTTCAACATGTGCACACTTTGAGGCACAGATCCTCATTCACTTCCCCAAAGGCAGACATATCATTTTTATTATTGTCTGTGCCTTTTTGACAGATGAGAAAACTGAGGTTATGAAGTGGAATTAACCTGCCCAAATTCACCCAGAAGGGAAGTGTCTTAGTATCCTGTTGCTGTATGGCAGATTGCTACAAACACAGAAGCTTACAACAACTCACCTCTGTTATCTGACAGTTTCTATGCTTCAGGACCCTGGGCACATCTTAGCTGATATCAGAGTGTCAGGCAGGGCTGGGGTTTCATCTGAAAGATCAGTTGGTGAGGATCCACTTCCAAGGTACTCACTTGTGGACAGAATTCTGTTTCTTGTGAGCCGTTGAACCTCAATTCCTTGCTAGTTTTTGGCCGGAGGCCACTTTAGTTTCTTGTCCTGGGGGCCTGTGTGATGTGGCTGCTCACATCATCAATGTGTGTGGGGCTGAAAAGTCTGCGAATGAGACAGAGCCTACAATCTCTTAGCACTTAATCTCAGAAGTGACATCTCATTACTTTTGCTATATTTTATTGGTCAGAAGGAAGTTGCTAGGCCAGCCCACACTCAAGGGGAGACTACACAAGTGTGTGAATACTAGGAGCGCGGATGAGGGGGTCCATCTGAGTCAGTCTGCCACAGGAAGTAACACCTGGGGTTTAACTCAGCTCTGTCAGTCTCCAGTGTCTGGGTTTTTCTTCTCTGCACGCCTGGATCCTCAGCAACGCCTTGCTATTGTCCGAGCAAGAAGGTAACAGTGATATCACCTTTGTCGTGTGACTGCCTCAACTAAAAACTCTCTTAGCCAGGGATCTTGAGTAACCTGATTTTAACAAGCAAGAAATGGGAATTTTAAATTAACATACTTTTCTAAAGCAGTGTTATTTAAAGCTGAGCAGCTAAAGTGATGAAGCATAGACGCGAAGGGAGGAGCAAATATGATGCCTTGTGATAAAGGCAGCCGACAACTGTCATCATCTTTTCACCGCATCCTGCACTCAGAGACCATCGGTAAATAATTTCTGTATGGCTGGCCCAGCAAACTGGCTACCTCTCTGGAGAAACAGGTGTGATGAAGGAGCAGGAGAAAAGCAGCCAGCACGCTGTCACAGCAGCCTTCTCAGGGAGCCACCTTCTTCACACCACTGGGGTGGACAGAGCTTCCAGTCTGTGCGATGGAGCGGGGATGGGCTGATGGAATGTCCTTCTGTGATGACAGCTGGGACAGATGGTTAGTGTCTATCATTCCTATCTCCCCCCAGTCACCACCATCACACCCTGAAAACTTCCGACACCAACAATTTGAGTTGGACCATCAAGAAGGCTGAGCACTGAAGAATTGGTGGTTTCAAACTATGGTGCTGGAGAAGACTCTTGAGAGTCCCTCAGACAGCAAGGAAATCAACCCTGAATGTTCACTGGAAGGACTGATGATGAAGCTGAAGCTCCAATACTTTGGCTACCTGATATGAAGAGCCGACTCATTGGAAAAGACCCTGATGCTGGGAAAGATTGAGGGCGGCAGGAGAAGCCAGTGACACAGGATGAGATGGTTGGATGGCATCATCAACTCAATGGACATGAGTCTGAGCAAAGTCCGGGAGATCGTGAAGGACAGGGAAGCCTGGCGTGCTGCAATCCGTAGGTTGCAAAGAGCAAAGTCTGGGAGATCGTGAAGGACAGGGAAGCCTGGCGTGCTGCAATCCGTGGGTTGCAAAGAGTCGGACACAACTTAGCAACTGAACAACCACCGCCACAGTTTCCAGTGCTGTGGCTTCTCAGCAGCTCAGTCAGTCTGGGGCATTCCTCTGCCTACACGTATATCTCAGGCCGCAGTTGGGTGGCGCCCACACTGTCCCCACCTCCTCAGAATGCTCACACAGTTCCCACCACCCTCATTCATCTCAACACTTGGGACCTCTCTCTCTAGCTTGATCCACATGGGCATATTTATTTAATGACTTTTTATTAATTCATTATAGGCCAGATATCCTTGCAGGCACTGTAACAGAGAAATTCCTTGTGTGTGCATATATATGTACGTAGATACCTATGTGATAGAAGCTAACAGCCTTGAAGTCAGATAGATCCTGCCATGTAGTAACAGGAGACTCTACTTTGGCAAGTTACTTAAACTTTCCGAAACTTAGTTTCCTCTTCTGTAAATTGAAGATCATTATTCCTACCTTGTAGGACTATACAGTTCGAATTAAGTGAAATAATTTGTGTGCAGCACTTAGCATTGTGCCCAGCACATAATAAATACTTAACAATACTTCTGTATGATCAACATAGGATAGACCATTAGCAGAGGTTCCCCGACCCCTCTGTAGGCTCCCTGAAGGCTGGGACCACATCAGTCTTGCTCACAGTTGTGTTATTAGTACCTGGTAAAATCTGGTACAACTACAGGCAAAAATGAGTCTTCAAAAACATTTGTGGCATGGTTTAGTCAATGAATAAATAATGCTGCAATTAATGGTGAAATACTTATGGAGTATATCTTTCTAAGATGCTCAAAGATTTCTCAATATCACCTAATGCAGTTTCCAAGTCCAACTTGGATGATAAGCAGTGAGTCCGGCCATTTATTTAGGCATTTGGCAAAGGTTGGAAGGGGCAGACTTGCCTAAGACCGTACGGTTGAGCTCGCATGGTTATAGGGTTGGGATTCAGTTACTTGTACTCTCAGCTCACAGTTCCTACATACCAGTGTGATGAGATCATCTTCCCAGTTTGACTGATTTAGCAAATAGGGAAAAGCCCCTCTGAATTAGAACTTTCTAATTCCCGTGACTATGACTCACTTTGGAAGAAACAAATCAGTTGCCCCAGGCCTTGGTGTGAGCAAATGGTGGCACAGAAGCCAGCTGCCTTCTATGTGTGAGTCCAAAAGTACCATCTGAACACCCCTGCAATGCCCCCATAGGTGATTCTCCTGCAGGGCGAGGCTATCTGCTCAGGTGTGACCGGCAGTCAGGCTTGGAGAATGAGAACCAATCTCAGTATCCAGTGACCTGGCCTTGAGTCCAAGCTGCCCTTGCTGTGTGACCTTGATTGTGCTTCTTTAACCTCTTTGCGTTTTTATTTTCTCCCTTGGAAATGAGGGAAAAGAACACCTTGTAAGGATTTAATGACATGATATATGACAAAAGGTACCTAGCAGGCTTCCCAAAGAATGCTGGTTGCAGTCTACACTGGAAAGCAGGGCAGGACTGGGGAAAACCTTCCTACTGCCTATCTCTCCCGGACAGTCTGGCCAAATTCCTATCGGCATTTTGGATGAGGAAGTGGTTTTTAAGATTTATCTCAGAGCAGAACTCTTGTGTCCAGCAAACTGAACACAGAATGGAGCAGAAAAGCATGAAACTGACAAGGTGGAGCTCATTCATCAGAGTGGAGCTGGGGGGACAACCTAGATCCTTGTCTGGGATCTGCTCCTCAACGGTTTCAGAGGTCACCGTGAACCCCAAAGCTTCTCAGAACGTGGTTGGAAAACAGCTGAACTAATGTATTCTGCATGGTCCTTGACAAAGCAATAATAGTATCAATACAATACAGTGATATAAGTACTAGAATATTGGGCTTCCTAGGTGGCGCTAGTGCTAAAGAATCCAATTGCCACTGCAGCAGACACAGAGATGCAGGTTTAGTCCCTGGGTTGGGAAGATCCCCTGGAGGAGGGCCTGGCAACCCACTCCAGTATTCTTGCCTGGAGAATCCCATGGACAGAGAAGCCAGGAGGGCTACAGCCCATAGGGTCGCAAAGAGCTGGACACGACTGAAGCAGCTGAGTACACACAACACAAGAATATTATTTTCATGTAACTAATGGCCTATGGGCTTTCCTGGTGGCTCAGATGGTAAAGAATCTGCCTGCAATGCAGGAGACCCAGGTTTGATCCCTGGGTTGGGAAGACCCCTGGAGAAGGGAATGGCTCTCACTCCTGTATTCTGGCCTGGAGAATCCCATGGACAGTGGCATCTGGTGGGCTTCTGTCCGTGGGCTCGAAAACTGAGCGAGTAAACACACACTAACTACTGGCACTGCACTGATTCTCAAACTTAGCATGCGTCAAAGTCACCTACAAATATTAAAACAAAGACTGTCGGGCCCCACACCCAGTTTCTGACTCAGTAGGTTTGGGGCAGGACCAAGACTGTGCAGTTGTAACAGATTCCTGGTGGTGCTGATGCTGGCGTCTGGGAACGCACTGTGAGAACGGCCAGTTAACCGTGTGTTTTCTGTATGACAGGTGCCATGCCAGGCACATAATTTACCAAGACAGTTTTATGTAGTGCTCACAACGATGCTTGGAGATTGATAAGGTACTATTTATATCTCTTATTTATAGATGAGGAAACTAAGCCTTAGGGCATCTAAGTGAGTTGCTCGAGGTCTTACAGGTATTAAGTGGCAGATTCCAATCCATGTCTCACTCCAAAGCCCTCATTCTTAACCATAGCATTAAAATCTACACCAATTTAATTTAAAAAATTAACATGTAAATGTATTATAAGGGATGAATACACTTATTCTCATACATTTATTTGCCTTCATTGACCCATAACAAGTTAATGGAATGAACTGGCTCTGAGGGAAAGAATTCAGCATAGGTTAAGGTTTGATGGAGAGCAGAAAGACAAGCTAGAACAGGATTCCTGGAGAACAGAGCACTGCTCACCATGGTCTGGCCATCTAGGGCATCTGGGCAGCCATGGGACTTTTCATATTTGACCAAGGGAGGTAGACTTGTGGCAAAGGGTAGGGAACAGATTTCACTTTAGTCATTTGTTAATTAATTTCCAAATACTTACTGAATGCCTATTCTATGCCGAGTGCTTTTTGGTGCCAGAGATACAGTGGGAAGAACAAACAGACATGGTCCATGACCTTTGGAGCCTACAGACTACTTAACATTATTAAGTCTGTAACAATTCTGCTAAGTCTTGAAATCTAGAAATTCAGCTTTGACTACATAATTATTTTATGTCTGAGTCCATTGGTTCTGACTTTTGCAAGACTTATTATCTTATACTTTCATTCTGCCTGTTGACCCAGTGAATTTCTGTTCTGACTCATGCAGTTCAATCTGTTCCTGACGTCATGATTTCAAAGGTCTTCTCAATAGATGTTTTTATTATTCTTGATTATGGACAGGATTTGGCTGGTGTTTGATAATTGGTAACTTGCAAATGTGATTAATAGATAGAGATTTTATTTAATTGGTCTGCTCTCAGGTTCTTACTCATTATTGCTAATTACCCGATGTGTCTGATATGCCAGATGCATGCTTAATGAATGGTCTTCTAATGACGAAATCTGACACTCCATATTCAAGTTCAAGAGAACCACGATCCTGGGAGGAAGGTTCATGTAGTTCTCCATTCTGCCATCCAACACCTTTCCTTTTAGAGCAGGTTTGAGGAAGGCAGGTTAGATCCTGAAGAACATATAGCATTGCTTGATTCCGAGGAAATTTCCCCTCCATTCTGGTCTTAGCATACTTTCTGTGCAAACTCATTTTGAGGAAAACTCTGTCTTACTTGTTTCAACCTGAGTTTGCTCAGTTTGGCAGTTATATGACCTATAAAAAAGTGATAATAGATACAGTAAGTACTGACAACGGAAAAGCCAAATTTCAAGGAATCATGAGAAAGAAAGAAGAAGAGAAAGAAAGAAAGGAATGCTCGAAAAGAAGAACTAGTAAGAAATCCATGACTGATGGGAAACGTGGGGTTTTTCATAACAAGCTAAAGGAACCTCTAGTTCGCCTCCTAGAGATGCAATTTCCTGCTATCTAATCTACAGATTTTTTTGCATTAAAAGCAAAACTAAATTTAAGCTTCAAAGCAAACACTCGACATTCAGGGCAGACAGATGGACTGTTGGCTTTGAAGGAGTGGCAGGAGGCAGTCTGCTAGAGTTGGCCCAGAGAAAAAAATCTGAAACACAGACTGTAATGCTAGCTGGTGCATAGGACCTGTGGAATG
Organism: Bison bison bison; assembly: GCF_000754665.1. Classification (NCBI taxonomy): domain Eukaryota; kingdom Metazoa; phylum Chordata; class Mammalia; order Artiodactyla; family Bovidae; genus Bison; species Bison bison. The sequence goes on along the minus strand of NW_011489342.1, from coordinate 2,526,981 downwards.
AAATAATTTTTTTTGAAAAATGAAAAAAGGAGAAGGAGTTGGAGAAGAAGAATAAAAAGAGAAGGGAGGAGGAAGGGAAGAAGGGGGGGGGAGGAGCTACCATCCACACATTCAATTCTTTTGGTTAATGTCATATTTTACTCATCAATCTTAATAGACCCACTAGTGATTATTCTTATTTGGGTATTTACAGTGGAAAAGGATCCAGTCTGTGCAAAGCCTCAGTATCTGGGTTATGAAGCTACTTTTAATTTGGGCACAAAATTAGCCTGGACTGAGTTACCCCCACCTGGATAATTCATGCAGCCTACTCATGCCCAGCCCTGCCCTAGCTTTTGGCAGGGTATCTCTCCGGCATGACTTTCAGTCAGTTTCTGTCCCCAGGTTGACTGGCCAGGCCCACATTGGAATGGGGCTGTAGGGTAGGAGGGGGAGGAGGGGGAGGAGATGGTAGAGCTGAATGTTTAAGAGCTAAGGCTCTGGAAACAGAAAGACTGGGTTCAGATCTCAAGTTTGCCACCTGCTAGGTGGTCCATGGGGTTGTGAAGAGTCGGACACGACAGAGCAACTTCACTTTCACTTTTCACTTTCATGCATTGGAGAAGGAAATGGCAACCCACTCCGGTGTTCTTGCCTGGAGAATCCCAGGGATGAGGGAGCCTGGTGGCCTGCCATCTGTTGGGGCACACAGAGTCAGACACGACTGAAGTGACTTAGCAGCAGCAGCAGCAGGTGACCCTGGGCCTCAGGTTCCAATTCAGTCTTGATAGTAACCTGGGCTTATTTTTTCCCCCCTTATTTTCAGTTGCTTTTTAAAACTGAAGTATAATTGATTTAAAAGATTGTGTTAGTTTCAGGAATACAGAAAAATGACTTGGTTATATATACATATGTATAAATATGGGCTTCCCTGATGGCTCAGCTGGTAAATAATCTGCCTGCAATGCAGGAGACATAAGAGACACAGGTTCTATCCCTGGGTGGGGAAGATCCCTTGGCGGCAGAAATGGTGACCTACTCCAGTACTGATGCCTGAAAAATCCCATGGACAGAGTCCATGGTGGGCTACAGTCCATTGGGTCACAAAGAGCTGGACACAACTGAGCGACTGAGCACAAGCACAAACACGTGTATATGTATATATATACACACACTCCGGAGAAGGCAATGGCACCCCACTCTAATACTCTTGCCTGGAAAACCCCATGGAAGGAGGAGCCTGGAAGGCTGCAGGCCATGGGGTCGCTAAGAGTCGGACACGACTGAGCGAGTTCACTTTCACTTTCCACTTTCATGCATTGGAGAAGGAAATGGTGACCCACTCCAGTGTTCTTGCCTGGAGAATCCCAGGGACAGGGCAGCCTGATGGGCTGCCGTCTCTGGGGTCGCACAGAGTCAGACACGACTGAAGTGACTCAGCAGCATACACACACTCACACACACATATATGTGTGTTTTAAAATTCTTTTCCATTATATTTTATTATAAGACATTGAATATAGTTCCCTGTGCTAGACAATAAATCCTTATTGTTCACCTACTTTATATATGATAGTGTCCATCTGTTAATCCCATACTCTTGATTTACCTCCCCCACCTACTTTGGCAACTATAAGTTTGTGTTTTATATGTCTGTGAGTCTGTTTCCAGTTTGTAACTAAGTTCATGTGTACTATTGTTTAGATTTCACATATAAGTGATATCATAAAGTATTTTTCTTTCTCAATCTGACTAATTTCACTTAGTATAATACTCTTCAAGTCCATCCATGTTGTTGCAAATGGCAAAATTTAATTCTTTTTAATGGCCGAGTAATATTCTATTGTATATATAAACCACATCTTTTTTATAACATGGTTTATAGAGATTTGATGAAATAGTAGCATATACTAAGGGCACAGTCAGTCCTGGCACAAGACATATAATCAGCAAATAGTACCTATAATCACTGGCAACCTTGGTCTTACTTTTATATTAATATTAATGATTTAAAAGAGGGAAGTATGTGTGGGCCAAGAGCAATTCTGAGATGAATCAGTACCAGATTATGAAGTACCAGATTATGTCAAGTTAGTTTCTAAATCCATCATGCCCTGCTGCCCAGTAGCATATACTGCAAAAATAGAAAAGTCCTATTTCGTGCTGCCCAGTACAGTCCAGCCATTGCCACACAAGCTACTGAGACCACTTGAAATTTGGTTAGAGGAAGTGAATTTTCAAACGTATTAAATTTAAGTAACCATATGTGATCTATGGCTACCATAGTAGACAGCAGAGCTTTATAAGATTAAAACTGCCAAATCTCTGTGGGAAAGGACAAACACTGTCAGGGAGCAGTTAAATATTAGGACGTATAGAGTCTATAGGATTGAAGACATCAGAGAGAACCAAATTTTTAATAATTGATGAACATAATTCTTATCCTACCCTTCTAGCGTAAAAACAAGCAAAATCTGAACCATTTCTAATTCCACTGGAATGAAAGAGATCGAACTTTGACTTGGAATTTACAGTCACAAAATTTGTGTGCTTTGGCAAACAACCATAGTGCACAGATGAGGCAACACCAGATCTCATCACCGAAACACACAAGTAGAGGAGAGTTTCTTAAGTGTCATTCTCAAAGTGTATGTTGATCCTGTAGGTCAGAGTCATTTTTAGGAGGGAAGATAAAAAGAGGAAGCCATGCTTATGTAACCAACTGCTGAGCTGGCAGTGAATTCGCTTGTTGGCAGTCTAATGAAAGAGCCCACAAGGGGAGAAAATAATAAAGTTGGCAGGTTGTCTGTTGCTATTGGCACAGCCAATAGGTATAGGTATCAGTTCAGTTCAGTTCATTTGCTCAGTTGTGTCCAACTCTTTGTGACCCCATGAATTATAGCACGCCAGGCCTCACTGTCTATCACCAACTCCCGGAGTTCACTCAAAACTCATGTCCATCGAGTTGGTGATGCCAGCCAGCCATCTCATCCTCTGTCGTCCCCTTCTCCTCCTGCCCCCAATCCCTCCCAGCATCAGAGTCTTTTCCAATGAGTCAACTCTTTGCATGAGGTGGCCAAAGTACTGGAGTTTCAGCTTTAGCATCAGTCCTTCCAAAGAACACCCAGGACTGATCTCCTTTAGAATGGACTGGTTGGATCTCCTTGCAGTCCAAGGGACTCTCAAGAGTCTTCTCCAACATCACAGTTCAAAAGCATCAATTCTTCGGCACTCAGCTTTCTTCACAGTCCAACTCTCACATCCATACATGACCACTGGAAAAACCATAGCCTTGACTAGATGGACCTTTGTTGGCAAAGTAATGTCTCTGCTTTTCAATATGCTATCTAGGTTGGTCACAACTTTCCTTCCAAGAAGTAAGCGTCTTTTAATTTCATGGCTCCAATCACCATCTGCAGTGATTTTGGAGCCCCCCAAAATAAAGTCTGACACTGTTTCCACTGTTTCCCCATCTGTTTCCCATGAAGTGATGGGACCAGATGCCATGATCTTTGTTTTCTGAATGTTGAGCTTTAAGCCAACCTTTTCACTCTCCTCTTTCACTTTCATCACGAGGCTTTTTAGTTCCTCTTCACTTTCTGCCGTAAGTGTGGTGTCATCTGCATATCTGAGGTCGCTTGTGCTTCTTCCAGCCCAGCATTTCTTATGATGTACTCTGCATATAAGTTAAATAAGCAGGGTGACAATATACAGCCTTGACGTACTCCTTTTCCTATTTGGAACCAGTCTGTTGTTCTATGTCCAGTTCTAAGTGTTGCTTCCTGACCTGCATACAGGTTTACTCAAGAGGCAGGTCAGGTGGTCTGGTATTCCCATCTCTTTCAGAATTTTCCACAGTTTCTTGTGATCCACAACAGTCAAAGGCTTTGGCATAGTCAATAAAGCAGAAATTTGTTTTTCTGGAACTCTCTTGCTTTTTTGATGATCTATCGGATGTTGGCAATTTGATCTCTGGTATAGGTTTAAATGGTGTTTATTCACTAATAACTCAAAAGTGTCACAGACATTTTGGGAGAATGTCTAGTGTCTATGATAAGTTTAAGTATTAGGTTAATTATAACCTGGAGGTGCAATGATCCAAGATGAAACACGTGAAGTTTCAAATATCACTGGTTTTACATTGCCTTTAATATTTACATGGAAGTCCCTCAGAGCTGCAGGAAAAGTGGCCCTATACTAGGAATTAAGATATATGGTTTTGAGACTTTGTTTCTATTGGTTACCAGTTGGGAGTCCTTCAACAAGCACTTTCTCTGCCTCACAATTTCAATACATGTAAAAGTGGGGTTGAGACTAATTACCTCATGCGATTCTTGCAAGCGTTTCACAAAAAATAATTTGGAAAACTATCCAGCACTTTGCAAATGAAAAATATTGTTACCATCATTATCATCATCATTGCTTTGACTTTCTCAACAATCCTCTAGGAGAGCTAGATAGAGCAAGTTAATCATTTTGTAGATAAAGAAACCAAGACTGAGAGGGATTAAAGGATTTGCCCAAGGTCATGTAACCATGACCACCAGCAGTCTCATCCAGGAGATGAACACAAAGGTTTCACATTTATTCTAAATCCATTGCTTTAGAAATGCTTACATTCAAGAGATTGTAGAACTCTAACAGTCTGGGCTGCCTTTAGATTCAGGGAAGAGAGGCCCTTGTCCAGGACCAGGTGTATTAGTTAGTTAGTGTGTTAGTTAACTAGTAGCCTGCAAACTAGACCAAATCCAGCCTGTTTGGGCAAATAACTCTCTATGAGAATACAGCCATGCTTCTTCACTAAGGAATTGTCTGTGGCCACTTTCATACTAAAGAGTGGAATTGGGCACAGTAATTGCAATAGGTGTCTCAGTGGTAAAGAATCCACCTGCTGATTCAGGAGACGCAGGAGACTTGTTTTTGATCCCTGGGTTGGGAAGGTCCCCTGGAGGAGGAAATGACAACCCACTCCAGTGTTCTTGCCTGGAGAATCCCAAGGATGGTGGAGTCTGGCAAGAGACAGTCCAAAGGGTCACAAAGAACTGGACACAACTGAGCACTGAGCACTAATTGCAAAAGAGACCAAAGCCAAAAATACATACTGTGTGGTCCTTTATAGAAAAAAATCTGCCCACTCTTGCTTTCAAGTACCCCAATAGCACATACGTGTATGCCAAGTTGCTTCAGTCATGACTGACTGTTCATGACCCTATGGACCACAGCCTGCCAGGCTCCTCTGTCCATGGGAGTCTCCAGGCAAGGAAACGAGTGGATTGGCATGCCCTCCTTCAGGTGATCTTCTGGACCCAGGGATTCAACCTGTGTTTCTTATGTACTCTGCATTTCCAGGCAGGTCCTTTACCACTAGCGCCACCTGGGAATTGCAAAAACCACACCAAAAAAAAAAAGGTATTAAAAAGCACACAGCCATCCTGTCTCTGGGGATCCGAGGATCTGTGCAGGCAGAAGGTGACCTATACCCCTCTATAGCCCCTGTCATGACCAGCACACCTCAGGCCCCAGACCTCCACATCGGCCTTGTGTGTCCACCAAAGGAAGGCTTAGGGCTTCTGCTGTTCCCAGCTCAGGTGGGCACCGCTTTGGAGTGCTACAATTTGAGTTGCCTAAGTATTTAAATAACAAAAATGACAAATCAATTGGTCAAAGCCTTCCTCTCAGAGAGCATCGATGTCATGGACTCTTGCATAACAAAGCATCAGTTCCTGGTTCAGCCAGGCATCCTGGCTCCTCTTTGAGTTTCAATTCCTAGTTCTTATTCTGGGGGTGCTCAGCTTGGCACAGTGTTTACAACAGATGCATGTGGCAACTGGAGACCATTCTGTGATATTAAACAACTTACGTTACTTTAAGACAATTGTTATATAGGTCTGGATAGATTGTAAGTGAAATGTGACACATTTCTTAAGCGGTGACTCAATGGCCCTTGAACACTAGAGAATCACGAATAGTTTTACTTTTAAAAAAATAATTTTATTTAAATAATTTGACTCAAACTTTTAGCATTTCTGTATTACAATTTGCATTTTGCCTTTGGATTTTAAAAATAAATCTTAAAGTTTCAAAAGACAAATATATATTTGAAAACATTTTAAATTTTCAAGTTTTTACATTTATTTTCATTGACATTATTTGATGAAAATATCTTCAAATTTTATATCCTTTGAATACTATCTTGTCTTTATAACCCTTTGAGCATTAATGTCAATGAAATAAGATCCCGCTTTCTTATTTGTGACTGTAGTCACACTTTTTGGTTTTGGCAAGAGCAGAAATAACAGGCCTGTCTTTGATTTTTGTTGTTGTTACTGTTTTTAAGACAACAGATGGGCAAGTGACTGAATAGAATCATTAATATGGTTATTTGTCCCCCGTCCTCCCAACTTCCTGATAGACATTCTCTATTTGGAATTTTGTTGATTTCATTCTACCTTTGGGAAGGTGTTTCTCAGAAAAAAAAGTTCTCTTCAGTTTTGTGACTATACAATCCTATCGAACTGCTTTCCCAGTGGGTTTGAATCTCTTTTTCCCCAGACTAATTTACCAGGAGGCTGCTAGCCAGAGGTTCCTGAGCCTCCTTGAAGCCCCAGCTGAGGCTGTCTTTCCCAGGGGAACGTGGGGGACTCTAGGACTCTCCTGGAAACTAGGAACCAGGTGGCTTTTATCCCAAAGACAGCTGCTTCCCCTGGGGTGCCATTAGGACCAGCCCTTCAGGGAGCCAACCCAAACCCCGCTTCTCTTGTAGTGAAGAAAGACACACTTCCGAATCCACCCAGGGTTCTCCTGGAAAGCTGGCATGGATGGTTTTTAATTACCCGAGTGGAATCCGGGGCCAAGGCTCAGTTCTGCCTCCCCAGCACCTAGGGGAGCTTCTCCCATATGTCAGAGGAAATAATGTGTTCATTTGTGAGCTCATTCATTCATTGAACAAATACTGACTGCAGGCCTACTGTGTGCTAGGCATGGCACAACTGTGAACATGCTCAGCTTTTTCCTGTGGTGCAATAGGAAGTGTGTTTGGGCTTTTTCCCCTTTGTATTGAAGTATAGTTGATGTATGGGCATTCCTGGTGGCTCAGATGGTAAAGAATCTGCCTGCAATGTGGGAGACCTGGGGTTTGATTCCTGGGTTGAGAAAATCCCCTGGAGAAGGGAATTCTCTTGCCTGGAGAATTCCACGGACAGTGGAGCCTGGCTGGCTACAGTCCATGGAACTGCAAAGAGTTGGACATGACTGAGTGACTAATACACACACACATAGTTGATTTACAAAGTTGTGTTATAAATAACCTAAAAAAACGTTGTGTTAGTTTCAAGCATAGAAGGAAGTGATTCAGATACGTGTGTGTATGTGTATGTATTCTTTTACACTGTAGGTTATTACAAGATATTGAATATAGTTCTCTGTGCTACAGTAAGACCGCGTAGTTCATCTGTTTTGTACAGTGTGTAGCTATTGGGCATCCATGGTGGCTCAGTGGTGAAGAATCTGCCTGCCAATGCAAGAGACTCCAGTTTGATCCTTGGGTTGGGAAATTTCCCTGGAGAAGGAAATGGCAACCCACTTCAGTATTTTTGCCTGGAAAATCCCATGGACAGAGGGGCCTGGCAGGCTACAGCCCATGCGGGTCACAAAAGAATTAGGCAGCACTTAGCGACTAGACGACAACAGCATCGAGTGTGTATCTGCAAATCCCTAACTCCTAATTTATCTTTACCACTGCCCCTTTCCCCTTTGGTAGCCATAAATTTGTTTTCTATGACTGTGAGTCTGTTTCTGGTTTGTAAATAAGTTCATTTGGGTCATCTTTTAGATTCCCCATGTAAGTGATATCATATGATATTTGTCTTTGTCTGACTTCATTTAGTATGATAATCTCTAGGCCCATCCATATTGCTATAAATGGCATTATTTCATTCTTTTTTTCTCCATTCTTTTTGATGATTGAGTAATATTCCACTGTATACATGTACCACATCTTCTTTATCCATTCATATGGATGTCCATTCATATGGACATTTTCCATTATATGGACATTTAAGTTGTTTCCATGTCCTGGCTATTGTAAATATTGCTACTGTGAACATTGGGGTGCATGTATACTTTTGAATTAGAGTTTTTCCCCAGATATATGCCCAAGAGTGAGATTGCTGGATCATATGGTAACTCTATTTTTAATTTTTAAAGGAAGCTCTATATTATTTTCCATAGTGGCCACACCAATTTGAAACATATTTGGTCTTTGTCTCTGGTCTTTGGCATTGAACTTCCAAAATCCTAGGAATTTGGTGATAGGAGTATCTAGAGGTCAAGCTCTAGAATATGAAGATTCAATGCCCGTGCTGGGAGGGTGACCCACCCCAACTCTATGAGGATAAAAGTTGCTGTGCTCAAGGCTCTTCCAGACATTGCCCTATGTACCTCTTCCTCTGGCTATTCATTTGTATCCTTGATAATAAACCAGTAATATAAGGAAAGTGTTTTTCTGAGTTCTGTGAGTTTTTCTAGTAAATTATCAAACCTGAGGAGGGGATTGTGGGAACTCCTGATATATAGCTGGTTGGTCAAAAGTACAGGTGGCCTGGGACTTGCAACTGGCATCTAAAACAGGGGTAGTTTTGTGGGACTGAGTCCTTAACCTGTGGGGTCTGTGCTAACTCTGGGTAGTTATTGTCAGAACTGAACTGAATTGTAGGGTGCCCAGCCGATGTCCACAGAATATTAAAGCGTCCCACAGTTCCCTCACCCCCATGAGCTCCCAAGGTAGCAGGGAAGGTCTGCAGTGAAGCAAGCAATTACAATAAGGTCATGAGTCTGACAAAGGGGATGGATGAGATGTCCTGGAGGCCTACAGCAGGAAGGCTCATTGAGGCTCATTACCCTCATTGCGGAGGTGGAAAGGGGTCTCTGAGGAAGGGGCCTTCAAGGTGAGGACCTTGATACATAGGAGGAGATCAGGCAGAGAAGTTAGAGCAGATCTGAATTCGAAACACACCTGTGCCAGTAACATAAACCCTGGGAGAACCCTAAGCTCAGGATGTCCTAGAACAACTTCACAAAGCTCGTGGATGCCCTGTGGATGTTCAGAATGCTGCTGAGCCTCATTCATTTGTTCAGCAAATGATAGTCAGCACCTTCTATGTGCTAGGTGAGGAGCTGGCAATACAAGGTGAAACCAGAGTTCTTACACTGAAGAAGCTGTAGGTCTCGCCGTGAAGATGAGTGGAGAGGATGCACCCTTTCTTCTGCCCAGCATCTCTCTGTGTGGAGTCCAATTCATAGTGTGGATCTGGGAGTGCTAACTGCACCTCCCCTGGCTCCAGGAATGGGCATATGACCGGGTTTGGCTAATTAGAGTGCCATGGGGATTGGTTCATAAATGTACATGTGACCTGACGTCAGCCATTTAAATCCTTCCCTAGAACATACATGTATTTATTTGATTGGGCTGGGTCTTTCTTGCTGCACACAGGATCTTCAGTCTATTTTGCAGCACGTGGGATCTAGTTCCCTGCCCAGGAATGGAACCCAGGGCCCCTGCATTGGGAGCACAGACTCTCAGCCACTGGACCACAAGCAAAGTCCTTCCCTAGGACTTTTAATGAAACTAAGGAAAGACTCTTTCTGTACCTGAGATAGTAAGGTAATTAGACTGGAGATACTAGGAGCTGCCTTTTCCACCTCATGGAAAAATCTTGCCTGAAATTAGAGCCTACCTAGAAGAGAGAAGCGCCCAAAAATGGGTAAGAGAGAGTCAGGGCAAGGGTGTGATTGCATCTCAAGAGTCCCTGGCCCAGCAGCACATACCTCCTCCTAGATGGGTGGATGGATATCCAATTTTGTAGTTACATTAACCAACAAACTCCCTTTTAAAAATTGACTGAAGTTGGGTGGTTTGTTTTTTTTTTTTCACTTAAAATCAAGAATTCTGATTGAGGAAAGAGGTAGAAAATCCACTTGACAAGAAGGTGACAAATTATAATAGAAGGAAGATGGGGAGGCAGCAGAACATGATGGGTGAGTGGCTGGTTCAGCAGATGCTCTTGGTACCCTGCCCATATCCGCTTGGCCCACCCTGGACGTCTCCTACAGCTTCTGGGAACCATTTCCGTACGTGTCACCAGCTTTCTGCTCAAGCGCCTATGCTCCTCTTCCTGGAGAAGTGTGCTCAGCCCAGGCACAGGACCGACCAGAGGGCTGAGGGGTTAGGTCCCTGAGGACCAACCTTCACCAGACAAGGGACTGCATTTATGGCATCAGCTCCCCAGCTCCCGCACTCCTGGGTGAGCAGTCCTGAGGGATGGTCTCCTCTGCCCTTCAGACGGTCTGCAGCAGGCCTGAGCCCCCTGTTGTCTGCAGTGGTGACCCCCTCAGGTACTGGCTTTCCTCCTTCTCTCTCTCACTTTCCCACCCCATCACCTGGGCTTCTTGGAATCACGTCCCAGATAGACCGTTTGCAACCAAATCTTTATCCAAACCTAGGCAGGTGGGCTCTGAAACCAGACCTATAGGTTTGAATCCGAACTCTATCACTTCCTGTGTGTCTTTGAACAACTTATTTAATCTTGTACCTCAGTTTCCCCATCTGTAAAAAGAAAATAATTTCACCAATCTCATAAAAATGTTGGGAAGTTGAAATGAGATACTATGTATAAAGTGCTTGGGAAAAACAAATGCTCAGTAAACACATACTATTATTTTTACTGACTGTTACCTAAGCACCACCAGAGCGCCTGAGGTGTCTTCTGAGAAGAGGTGGCACTTGAACTGAATAGTAAAGAGCCACCAAGAGTGAGGGAGGAGACAAAAAAGTGCATCAAGCAGAGGGAACCAGAGACTCCACTTCAGAAGCCACGTCTCTGTCCAAACTAACAACTATAGAGGAGTACATCCTTTCCAAAGGATCTGAAAGAGAGGACCACAAAATCATCTGTTCAGATACCACTTTTTGTTTTGTTATCTACTGCAGAAGAATAAGTGTTCCACATTCCCCCTCCTTTTCAAAAATTTATCTATTTTGATTTTGTCGTGCTGGGTCTTAGTGGCGGCACATGGAATATTTGATCTTCACTGCAGCATTTGAAACTCCAGTTCCCTGACCAGGGATCGAACCTGAGCCCCCTGCATCGGGAGCGCAGAGTCTTAGCCACTGGACAACCAGGGAGGTCCCCACATTCCCACTCTGAATGGCATAAAGCCCTTGAGCCCTGGGAAAGATGTACTGTCCAAGTGTGATTGTCTCTGTGTGTGAAAGGTCCTCCCAAGAAAGGAAAGCAGCCTGAAGCCTGCCGTCTGAAGAGGGACGTACCACGCTCTCTTTGAGTTCCTGGGTTCACAGCAGGACCTCAGAGGGCTGTGTGCCTGCTGCACCCAGAGGCTAGAGTCCTGATTCCAGGGTTCCAGTGTCACACATGTCCCTGGACCCCAGACTGGCACGGGAGCCTTTGCAGGCTCGGGCCAAGCACGTAACAATGGAGAAGAGTAAGGAATGAAGACCAGACTGTTTTGCTTTGCCTGCTGCCTCTCGCCCATGGCGGATCCTGTTCTCACGTCACGTTTTGTGATCTCACTCCAGCAGGCCTCTGTCTACTCAGTCAGGGCTGAAGACGTGGACCTCGGGGAGGTGGAGGTTCTGTCATTCTGCCTGATGTCTCAGGGGCATCACAGGCCTCAGACCACGTTTTATGTTCTTTACTTTCACCAGACATGAAGCAATGCAAATTTAAAGCCTCAGTACAAGTGGAGTTAAGGACAATCATGAAGTACATTTTCTGCATGCAGAGCCAAGTCAAAGACAGGCAGCTTTCTCTGTCGTTTCCATTTGCTGTGAATGGATTTTATCTGGCTAACTGGCTCGTTCAGTGTGTAGCCCTGAAGGGGCTCTGCTTTCAGCAGGAGGTTTCAGTTCTAACTCTCCAACTCCAACTTGGAGACCCAAGGCTCTCTTTTCTGTTCTTGAAGGACATTCAAACTCAAAGACCTTGAATCTAGTATTAGTTGGGATGCAGTATAAGCAGCTTTGACGGACTCCTTAAATAACAATACCCGAAATGAAAGAGTGCGACAGTTCATGCTGGGCTGGCAGCCTGGCCCTGTGATGTTGTTGGGAGTTCAAGGGCCTTCCATATTGTCTTCTCATTATTCCTAGGGTGCTGACATTCTCCAGAGGGGTCTCAGCCAAGCTTATGTCCATGTGTCAAGCTAAAAATTAGGGAGGGATGGAGAGTATGGATGGATGTAGGGGTTGTGACAACAAGATCAGTGTCTACCATAGTAGCGGAGGCCAACCCCCCTCTGCCCCAGAACAGATGAAATCTGATGTAGAAAATCAAAGACATGTGACCCTACTTCAGCAGCTGTGGTATATGCTGATTAATGCCCGAGACACTTCTAATTATGAGTAAACCAACAGGCAATGGGTGGTACAGACAAACTAAATAGGTATAAAGAAGGAAGTGTCTGTGTATGCACACATGTGTGTGTTATTTCAAGTATTTTTATTCTGAGTGGTAGATACCAAAAGTACTGACAGATGTGTCTAATTCTGGATAGTTCAGCACTTTGGCACAGGCTCTCAATCTCCGATCCGATCCATTTTTACAGATTTAACAGATCCTGAAATTTACTTTAGGGCATGTACTTCCTTCTTGCTCTCACTGGAAATTGAGCCAAAGTTGGAAATGTGCATTTTCAGACTTTAATGAAGAACTCCAGATGGAGTCCCACTGGAATACGGATTGAGTCCATGGTCAGAGAAGATGGATTAAATGGGAACAAAATGGGAAACACGTGTTTGATGTCTAACAGCAGTTGCCACGGGTCATTCTGCTGTAGTAGTTATGCCTGGATCATTTGTATAAAGGCCCGTGTTACCCATTCTTCACATTTATTCGGGGGAGTGGGGATGTGTTTGTGTGTGCCTGCGTGTGTGTGAGGGGCTTCTCTTTGGTAGATGTGTCTGTGGATACAAGATGTTCTTACATATGTGCCTTTGTGTCTCTAGTGTATGCATTTGTGTTTATAGGTAGTGGTTATATGCATACCTGTGTCTACATGTGTGTTGTGTATATGTGTGTCTGTCTCTGAGTTCCATGAGGCTATACCCTTTTTCTGTCACTATTCACCATGATAAACAATAGCTTGTCAGAATAGAAGTAATCATGTTATTGAGGATTCGATCACTGTCTGTTCTAGAATATTAAACACAAATCTTAGCCCACAAACAAGTGTGCATGAAATGAAGCTGTCTTTTGCTTTGGCAGAAGTTAATTTCTATCAAAAGCCTCTTTTTGGGGGCATGGGGAGACAAATTGAATTTCAATAATTCAACTTTCCTCCTATTCCACCGCCCCTTCCTTTGAGATTGTCTAAGTTCCCAAGGAGTTGGGTCACACCCATATATGAGTCATATCTTGTCTTCATGGGCATCTGTTTGTGTTGGCACTAACCAGGACCAGAGCTGGGGGTTGGTGGGGAGCAAGGAAGCCAGGACTGATTTCTGGGACTGGAGGTCTGGAAGCAGGTTGGGGTCTGACTATGCTGTATCATACAGATCTGCCTAAATCCTCTCTAGGGCCCACCCCAACCCCGGGGGGAACTTCTCCACCCCTTCAGATTGTTGAATGTGTTTGCCTGTTGTTTGGGTTGTTGATTCACCACTGAGTGGCCCTTGTTCCATTCCCTCCCTGCTCTCTCTCTGTGAGTTTAGTGCCATTCTTGGGCACCTGAGAACCCAGTGGTTCTCACAGAGAACTCGAGAGTCTATAGACATCTACTCTGCCATCTTGCCCCTTTCGAAAATTTACACACTTCAATTCCTCTCACCTTCTGGATTTTTCTGTCAACCCTTCTCCTCCCTGCATGCAGAGCAGAGTGCACCTCCGGGACACATCAGTGTCTGCCCACTCCTTCCTCTCCCTTCCCCAGCTGGGAGAGTTCCCATTT
>NW_011489342.1:2493132-2512940 GCF_000754665.1 Bison bison bison | reverse complement strand
GGAGAGGAATAAACTCTGCCCCCTCATTGGGTATTCTTCCAAATATGTGTTTCACACCCTGGGTTTTTTTTTTTTGCTGTTCCTGAGGCTTAGGCTTTTAAAAATGAAAAGCTAAGAACCGGCTCGTCAACATATCGCTCAGCTTTCTGCAATGTCTCTTCATCTGTGAGACAAACTGAGTGTTGGGCTGACTAATGGGGAAAGGACACAGGGTAAGAGGGCAGAAGGGTGAAGAGACACAGCTTAAAACACATCAGTCTAGCACCTGACCACACCAGGAAGACCACAGGGCTACAGCTGTGCAGGACACCATAGCTCTCTGCAGTCAGGACTGGAAAACCTGTTTCACACACCAGCATCTGGTACATACTTTGCCCTAGAAACCTTGGCAACCCCTGAGACTATTTGAATTTTGTAGAGGAAATCTGTGCACATTTCTGTCTCCTTTGCTAGGTTGTAGACCTATTTCAGAGTAATAGTAAATCCCGTGACTAGGCTCTCAAATCCAATATTCACAGGATATGTGCCAGCCTCTGACCTGGTGCTCGACATAAGTGTTGGCTGTGCTGCCAGGGCGGCCACCCATCCCTGTGACAGGCCAAGACTCTATCCCTGACTAACAGAATAGTGCCGTGTCTCGAGGAATGAGGGCACACTCAACCCAGGCTAGGGCTTGGCGGTTCTACCCCATGGTTGCCAGCCCTTGCAAGACTATGCCTCAAGCTGCCCACTTTCTGGTCTTTCTGGTCTACCTGCCAAGCCTCACTTGTAGGCTGTGTGGCTAAATGTGACTCCTCTGGCAGATGGTCAAGGCCACCTTCCAGGATAAGAAGGGAAAATGCGCTGGTAGCCAAGTCTGCGTGTCTCTCCTGGCACGGAGTTCTCACAGGTGCAGATCTCTGCTCCACGTGCATGAAAACGCTGTCCGTGAACTTCAGGCTGAACTGCTTTTCCTAGAGTGGGCTCCGGGTGAAAGTGATAGATATTATATGAAAATAGGTCTCTGTGATCAAACACATTTAGCAGGTCAAATTTGCAGTTATTTATTTTAATGTTTTATGTTGTATTGAGGTACAGCTGATTGACAATGTTGTGATAGATTCAGGTGAACGGCGAAGGAACTCAGCTATACATACACATGTATCCATTCTCCCCTGAACCCCTCTCCCATCCGGGCTGTCACATAGCATTGAGCAGAGTTCCATGTGTTGTACAGTGGGTCCTTGTTGTTATTAATTTTAAAAACAGCAGTGTGCACATGCCCATCCCGAACTCCCGAAATATCTTTGATATAGAACTATATGTTGTAATTCTCTGGATGAGGGTATAATATGTGACAATTCAGTTGGCCCTCAAACACTTTCGGACACAGATAGCTCCTGGGACTGTCGCTGGGTGGGACACACTTTGAGAAACGCCATGGCAGTGGCACGTGTCTCTTATTACAGTACGTGATTCTGTGGTTCTGACTGTTGTGGTTTGGGGTTAGAAAAAAATATTATCTTGTTGAAGCTAAGTGACTAAGAAGCAGCAATTTGGAATCACTATCAAAGCAGCATCTCATCATTCCTGGAAATGTCCAGATACTAAGAAATCAATGGCTGGATTGTTGCCACTGCTCATTTCAGAGCTGGGTTTGTCTGGCTTTGTTACTATTTGTCCAAGGTCCAAGTTATTTTTATACTTTCTTTCTTGAAACACAGGCACAGTCTTCAAAAGCCCTAAAAAATGGTAGGGGTCTTATGAAGCATCTCAGAGTGTTTTCAGGTGATAAATCAGTAGCCTAATTATTGTCAAATTAATTCATCCACCCCATGATTAGCATCGACTATGTACTGGGCCCTTTGAAACATACAAAATCAAATAAGGCAAAGTTCCTCTTCTTTAATACCTTCTGTGCCAGCTCAGTCTTGATGTCTTCAACCATTTATGTTCTAGGAAACACTAGAGGAACGTATTTATAGACAAAAGGAACCCATCTGAGATGAAGTTAATAGCTGGTTTCAGTTTGGGTGCTGTGAAGTGAGAAATTGTTCCAAGAAAACAGAATAAGGAAGAAGGATCGTTGCTTCACTTCTATTTAATGTCAGTGAACTTCTTGGAAGAGGTGGTATTTTAAAAGAATTGAAATAAGGACATTGGGCTGATAAATGAGCCATATTCAATAAAATGAGGATCCCAGTTAACACAGTGAACTAAAGGAGGCAACCTCCACCCATAGCTCAGAAACAGTGGTGCTAAGTATGTTAAACATCTTTGTTTAATGAAGTTGAAGACAGCATCTCCTGTATTTCCTAATTCCCGCTGTTATGAACTGTCAAGCCAGTGTTTCATTATAATCTTGGCCCTTAAACAGCACAGTTCATCCAAAGATGACAGGGTATTAGCAGCAGAAATTAGGCCTTGGACCAAGTTTGTAATAAATAATAAGCTTCACTATGTAGGTGAGGAAAAAGGACCAACCATTAGATGACAGATTTGCCATGGAGCAAGAGAAGGACAGACTCCACGTAGGCACTGCAGAAAAGGTTCCACTGTGAATCTGACTGACCCATGACTCTCTTTGGGGGAAAAGTGGTCTGGAAAGAGAACAATAAAAGGCAGAGAAAAAGAGGGATAATTGGGGGCAAATGTCCCTCCATCCACTACTCTAGCAAAATCATTTGAACTCCAAGGTAAATGTTAGCACAGTACAGTGCCTACTAAATATTAAAGGAGAAACTCAAATTATTTTTCTATTCAAGCCCAATTAAGATCTACGTGAAGAATAGGAGAATTTTTCCTCTGACTCAGAATGAACAAAAGGCCTGTGAATAATATTAGGATGTGACCTCACTGTGGTTAAAAATATTTGCTCTGCTTGTATGTAGAATGGCAGGTAAACCATTCAGGACTAGTGTGGACAACAAGAAATATAAAAGAGAAGAGGAAATGAAAATGCAGTAGTAATAATAGACTTGGATTAATACCAGTATTTTCAAAGGAGTCCAAACAACTTCAGATTCAATAGAAGTTCCTTTGCCAAGGACTCCGACACGTTCCATCTATCAGCAGGCTGGCTGCTGTTCCCTAGCTGCTGCTAAGTCACTTCAGTCATGTCCGACTCTGTGCGACCCCATAGACAGCAGCACACCAGGCTCCTGTCCCTGAGATTCTCCAGGCAAGAACATTGGAGTGGGTTGCCATTTCCTTCTCCAATGCATGAAAGTGGAAAGTGAAAGTGAAGTCGCTCAGTCGTGTCCGACTCTTAGCGACCCCATGGATTGCAGCATACCAGGCTCCTCCATCCATGGGATTTTCCAGGCAGGAGTATGGGAGTGGGGTGCCATTGCCTTCTTGGCTGTTCCCCAGAGAATGTTGGTAAGATCAACCCCTTGGTCCTCCATACTGGGGCTCCTGACCCACACGGCTTGCTTTAAGTTTCAATTTCCTCTTCGTCTTCTGAATGGAAGATCTGTCTTCCTCTTTTTAATATATTCAGTTTGCTTTCAAATAAAAATAATATTTATGAAGATTTACCTGTCAAGTCGAGCTGACTTTTTAACCTGGCATCTTGAGTAACAGCCATGTTAAAGTTTGACTCCAAAGATTCCTGCCCCCTCCCTTTGCCCTGGTTTTTTGGGGAAAAGCAGAGTTACATAAGAAAACCTATGCAGGAATTCAGTGAGTTACTTTTTAATTTTCAGATGCCTGGTTTAGTCCTCTAAAAACAAAAATAAAAACAACCTTGGTTCCATTTTTGTTAATGCTGAAGCTATTAAAAATGTTTCAATTACTTGGTTTGACAAAAAAAAAAAAAAGAGTATACAGAAAAAAAAGGTCCAGAGATGTTTCTTAAAGCCATGTCCCTCTTTAGGGTGGGGCAGCCTAGGTTTGGAGATAGCGAGTGTCTATTTTTTTCTGCCTTATATTTATACCTTGGTGAGTTTTCCTCCTGCTTTGGTTGATGTTATACTATCTGGAAAATGGCAGGCCAGAATCATACATAGCCTAGGCCCTGGAGAGTCCCGTGGCTGACACTTGATGTTCAAGCAGGAATTCACCAAGATTATCTGAGATCAGGGAAAAGGCACCTGAGTCTGCTCCTGAACAACCTGAAAACCCTAGTTCTCTTTATCTCTTCTAAGTGTTCTTTCCTTTCTTTTTAAATTTTCCCACACCAGGTCTTAGTTGCAGCACGTAGGATCTATTTTCTTGACGAGGGATAGAACCTGGGCCCCTTGCACTGGGAGCTCGGAATCTTTACCACTGGACCATCAGGGAGGAGCTCTTCCCAGTGTTCCTGTTTGCCTAACTTCACTGACCTGTCTAGTGAAGCACTGAGAAATTCACTGTCAGAGGCAGAATAAGCTTCCTGAGCCGGAACCATCAGCCAAAGAATGAGGGTGGAAAGAGTCGCCCCTGGACCAGCTTTTCTGCATTTCACTTCTTCATTTACCCTATGATATTTCAACATAGACTTAATGGCCATTATATTGACATAGAATTTTTTAAAAAGTTATTGAAGCCAAAAAGAATGGAAAGCAGGGACTTAAGGAGATATTTATACATCCATATACATAGCAGCATTATTCACAATAGCCAAAAGGTGGAAGCAGTCCTTGTCCACTGATGGATAAATGGGTAAGCGAAATGTGGTCTATACATTATGGAATATTATTGGAATATTGAGATGGAATATTATTTAGGCTTAAAAAGGAAAGAAATTCTGACACGTGTGCAGGATGGACGAACCTTGAAAATATTATGCTAAGGGAAATAAGTTCATCATCTGAAAGACAGGTGCTATATGATTCCACTTATGTGGGGTACTGTAATTGAAGTCATAGAGACAAAAAGTAGAACGGTGGTTGCCAGGGGCTGGAAGGAGGCACGAAAGGGGAATTAGTGTTTAATGGACACAGAGTTGCCCATTTTGAGAAGATGAAAAAGTGGATAGACAGTGGTGATGGTTGCCCAAAATATCATGCACTTAATACCACTAACCTGTACATTTTAACATGGTTAAAATGCAAATTTGGTGTTATGTGTATTTTACCACAATTAAAATTTTTGAAGAGACACAACATTGGAAGAATATGTTGTGAAGAGGCAATGGTCCCCCTCCTCACCCCCATCCCCAGACACACTAGGGCATTTGGAGTAATTCAGTTGCATATTTAGTTTTCATATAAGCACCCACTTAGTGATTTATTTTGCTGCTTTACATTCCTGAGCATAAGAACACAAGAACAAACTCCTCCTCTTCCTTCAGAGTGAAGAGTCAGGTTTTCAGGTTCTTCAGTATTCTGCCCCCTTCTCCCATTGAGAATGATGGGCTTTTCTGTGTTTTAAAGGCTGCTGAAAAGACAGCACCCATTGGGTCTTGATTTGGTCTTTCTGGACCTGTCCGGGGAGGGTTGGAAATTACCCTAAATGGGCATGTGTTGGAGCCAGGAGGTGGAGCCTAGGAATTTGAGATGGAGGTTGCAGGGCTGGGAGAGGTTGCAGGGCTGGGAGAGGTTGCAGTCCCAATGCCAGGAGGAGGTTGGGAGATTGTGGATTTGGGAGCCTGGGACCCCAGTGGAAAGTTATATTAACACCTGGGAGAAGGAGCCACTGGGTGCAGCAAAAGGCCTCAAGGGCAGGTGCCCATATGCCCACACCATGGCAGTCATATGAGAACGTGCCCACCGAGGGGACATACGGCAACAGACACTGACTTGGAAGCAACGCAAGTGACGAAAGAGCAAGTCTCAGGGACAACCACAGTGGATTAAGGAGCTTCTGGGGCCACATAACTTCCTGTTCCTGTGCCAGTCACTAGAGGGACGGGGGAAAGCCTGGGCTGGAGGGACAGGAGAGGAAAACGTGCTCAGAGCTGGATATGAGGTGATGGGGGGAAGAAACAAAGAAGCATGCGCTGCCTGCACCTTTAACAAATGCCTTGGCACACTTCCAGCTGTCACAATTGTCCATATTTACTCTGAATCCAATCTGTGATTCCTATTGTCTTCTTACACTGTGGGCCACTTAGGAAAAATGTAACAGATGGCCCTGTGTGGCAAGAGAACTCCTTCCCCACTGTCAGGAGAGATTTTTTTCATGTATTCTGTTTCCTTTCATCCAAAAATAATTTCCTTTATATCAAAAACGATATACAGGCTTCATTTTGTAGAAAAATATAAAGAAGAAAATTTAAGTCTCCCATAATGCCATAGCCACTGAGACAACCACAGCTAACATTTGACTGCATCTCCTTCCCAGTTTTTCCTGTGCATTGTTTAATGTCTTTAGCCAGGTACCTCTTTCAGGTCTCACTGCCCCAGGTGTGCTGATGAATCTATGTTAAACCTCTCACACATCAGGCATTCGTTCATACCATTGCAGATGGAGCCAGAAGTGCCATGTATAACACAGAACAGAGAGGAAACTAAGCCGCCCATATGGGATGCAAACCCGCCACCTTCTCAGCAGATTCCTCAGCAACCACACACCTGATTCTGATGCAGGCATCTTATATGACACTGAAGTGGTTCCAAACGTTTATTGCAACTTGCATGATATTTATCTATAAAAACAAGTTTGTAAATGGTGTTTGGATTTCCAGGGCAGTTCACAAAAACTGAAGTGACTGACAACATAACTGAGAGATGTTGATAACAGTTCTGGTCAGAGTTCTCCTGAGCCCTTCTGAATTCCTGGTCTCTCTGAGACCTGAATCCCACCTGTCCAAATCGTAACACCTCCCCCATGTCTTGGCTATTTAAATTATGAAGTTGCATGGATTTGATTTGGCAGATGCTAGTGGGAGATCAAAAGCAAGAAGAGAGGACTTGGGAAGAGTATGGTATCATTCACATGTGCTGCTGCTGCCACTGCTGCTAAGTTGCTTCGGTAGTGTCCGACTCTTTGCAACCCTCTGGACTGTAGCCCACCAGGCTCCCCTGTCCATGGGTTTCTCCAGGCAAGAATACTGGAATGAGTTGCCATGCCCTTTTCAGGGAATCTTCCCAAATCAAGGATCGAATGCTGTTAATTTGGGAGTCAGGATTGAAATCACAGGCTTTGGCATCAGTCCTGAGCTGTATTCAAAGCCCAGCTCTGCCATTCATTAGCTGTGTGTTTGAGCAGATTACTTAACCAGTTTGAGTCCCAGTTTTCTCCCAGTTTGAGTCTCAGTTTTCTCATCTATAAAGTAGGAATGATTTACCTTATAGCCCAGCTGGTAAAGAACCTGCCTGCAAGGCAGGAGACCCTGGTTCTATTCCTGGGTTGGGAAGATCCGCTGAAGAAGGGATAGGCTACCCACTCCAATATTCTTGGGCTTCCCTGGTGGCTCAGCTAGTATTCCCTTATAGCTCAAGTTGGTAAAGAATCTGCCTGCAATGCAGGAGGCCTGGGTTTGATTCCTGGGTCAGGAAGATCCCCTGGAGGAGATGGCAACCCACTCCAGTATTCTTGCCTGGAGAATCCTATGGGCAGTGGAGCCTGGCGGGCTACAGTCTGTGGGGTCACAAGAGTTGGACACGACTCAGCGACTAAACCACCACCAAGGATTTGTGTGAATGTTAGACGAGATAGGACATCATTTCTCAGGCTTGAGAAATGACTATATCTTAGAGATTCCCCACTGTTGATTTGAATTCTTTAAGACATGTCTTAAATATTGACAAACACGTTCTTACACAACTATAAAACCAAAGGAAAGTTGACAAATAAAAAGAACAAACAGCAAGCCAACAAAATTAAAATTGATTAATGTGATAAGTGATGCTATTTGGCAGAAATTAATTCAGCTTCTTGAAGCATTCACTTCTAGCAACTGGATGTAGTTCTTTGGAGCTTGGCATCACTGCCCTACTATATGCTTACCTACAACCTGAGTCTTAGATGTCGTACACTGGAGGGCTGCAGGCTGTCGGTTGCCCGCTGACATGTTTCATTTGCCCCTCACAGTGTTCATTTTTTCAATTAATTGCTGTTAATAGAAGAATTAAGACATTTCACATAAATTCTGCCTTTCCAACTTCCCTTGCATAGCTAGATCTAACTCCACGCAGCTCACCTTCCCGCAAGGCCACAGAGTCTGTAGCTGGATAGTGACCCCTCTAACCCAAGCCCAGGCTTCTCTTTGACCGAAACTCCACTCCCCCAGCTGTACTCATTTTTATCAGCTGCCAGCCCTGTTGTTTAGGGTTTGTGACCGCTTCCTATGTGACTCACGCTTTCCTCAATAGCCACTGACAATTAAAGAGCGTTTCAAGACACCCACAAAATGTGAGAACCCAAGAGCAAAAAGTGCCTGAAATTATGGGTATTCAGTTATAAGATGTCCATCTAGATGACTCAGCCAGATATGTTTATATAAATATGTTTGAAGATCATAGACATGCTTTGTTTTATTGCACTTCACTTTATTGTGCTTCACAGATGCTCCATTTTTTTTTTTTTTTTTAATAAATTGAACGTCTGTTGCAACCTGCCTGGAGCAAGTCAATTGGCACCATTTTTCCAACAGCGTTTGCTCACTTCATGTCCCTGTGTCACACATTTGGTCATTCTTACAATATTTCAAACTTGTTCATCATTATTACATTTGTTATGATGATTTATGATCAGTGACCTTTGATGCAAGAAGATTATGACTCACTGAAGACTCAGATGGTGCTGCTGCTGCTGCTAAGTCGCTTCAGTCGTATCCGACTCTGTGCAACCCCGTAGACGGCAGCCCACCAGGCTCCCCGTCCCTGGGATTCTCCAGGCAAGAACACTGGAGTGGGTTGCCATTTCCTTCTCCAATGCATGAAAGTGAAAAGTGAAAGTGAAGTCGCTCAGTTGTGTCCGACTCCTAGCGACCCCATGGACTACAGCCTACCAGGCCCCTCCGTCCATGGGATTTTCCAGGCAAGAGTACTGGAGTGGGTTGCCATTGCCTTCTCCGGACTCAGATGGTGATTAGCGTTTTTTAGCAATAAGGTATTTTTTAATTAAGGTATGTACTTTGTTTTCTAAACATAATACTATAGGACCCTTAATAGACTACAGGATAGTGGAAACATAACCTCTAGAAACACTGGGAAATCAAGAAACCCTTGTGACTTGCTTTATTGCAATATCCACCTTATTGCAGTGGTCTGGAACCAAACCCACAGTATCTCTAAGGTATTATTGTTGTTCAGTTGTTAAGTCATGTCTGACTCTTTGTGACCCCATGGACTGCAGCTCACCAGGCTTCCCTGTCCTCCACTCTCTCCCAGAGTTTGCTGAGACTCATGTCCATTGAGTTGGTGATGCTATCTAAAGTACCTCATCCTCTGTTGCCCACTTCTCCCTTTGCCTTCAATCTTTCCCAGTATCAGTGTTTTTTTCCAATGGGTTAGCTCTTTGCATCGGATGGCCAAGTATAGGCCTAAGGTATATCTACCTAATTGAAGTAAAAATATAAAATGTTTACATTCTCCCAGGATATTCCTAGTTCTTCTGGGATCCTTAAACCCCAGTTTGAGAACCACTGAAATAAGGATATTAAGCACTTAGAACTATGCTTAGTGTGGAGCAAAGACTAATAAAAGGGCAAGGGTAAGGGCCTGAAGGTTCCTAATGCCTGCCTGCTTGACTTTGAGTCACAGGTTAAGCTGACTGACATTTTCTTAAATTAATTTTTTGGGAGTATATTTGCTTTACAATGTTGTGTTAGTTTCTACTGTATAGCCAAGTGAACTAGCTATACATATACATATATCCCCTGTTTTTTTGGATTTCTTTCCCATTTAGGTTACCACAGAGCACTGAGTAGAGTTCCCTGAGCTATACAGTAGGTTCTCATTGGTTATCTGTTTTCTACAGGGTATCTCTCAATGGACACCAAGAGGGGAAAGGGGTGGGGTGGGAAGCTCATTGACATATGACTTGTCATTCACCATCCTTCACAGAGCTCCTTCTTTGGGATATCCTTTCTGAATTGTCCATCCACTCCAAGAGCTCTGGCCCTAAGATCTCTCCTTAGAGGGATCAGAGTAACAGAGGTGACTCCACCCCTCTCCCTCTGAAAACAAATCATACACTTTCAGCTTCTAGGATCTTCTGTGTCAGGTGATTGATAATCCGCAATGTTCATGAGAGGCAGAGATTCCTATGCAAAAACGAAATCAAAGGCTTCTCCAAACCACTTACAAGGCAGTTGTTGATTTTTTCCACAGTTCTTAACAAGAGGAGATGGGAAGTAAAGAGAGATGCTGTTTTGATTTGAATGATCTTAGAGAAATTGGCAATATGAGAGGGAGTAGCAGGAAAAAGCACAGGTCTGGAGGTCACACATGCGAATGAAGGTGCCGCTACAATCGTCTAAGGTAGGGACACACATTTTTAAATCCAAGTTTGTCCAATAAACAGGATCAAACAATCAGCACCAAAAGACGAGTCCACTACCTGGACACTGCTGAGAGGGAAATGAAAACAAACCAAAACTATAT
This sequence comes from Bison bison bison, assembly GCF_000754665.1. Taxonomy (NCBI): domain Eukaryota; kingdom Metazoa; phylum Chordata; class Mammalia; order Artiodactyla; family Bovidae; genus Bison; species Bison bison. Next base: position 2,502,486 of record NW_011489342.1, on the reverse strand, counting down.
GACATGGAAATCCATTTTCCCTCTGTGGATCAAGCTAAGTTTCCATGGCACACATAACCCAATTTTTTTTTATTGTTTGAGACTCTTAATTAACAGTAAGCCACCTCTGAGCATATACCCCTTCAGATTCTCTTTGTTAGTTTACTGTGAATGCACAGTGATGAGAACGGAGACTAATGGGGGAACAGGGAAAAGTATTCTCTGGGCCCCGCGCGTGCTGCTGGCAGAGGCCTGGAGGGAACTAGTGCAGGGAATCAATGAAAGGTCTTAAAGCACTTTTCTGATAGTTTGTGGGCAACGCAGAGATGCACTGAGGATGTTTCTTCGCAACAAGCTCCTTCTTACCAAGCCTGTGGACAAAGACTGCTCAAGGGCAGGATGGTACACTGAGCCCCTGACTTATTCATGGAAGTGAGTAAATTCCTCAGGATCAAAACAGCACGGTCCTCTGTGACCATAATCATGACCAGTCATGCCCCACAAGAGTCCTGCTCCACCAGTCATGATGACTTTTGATACATGAAAGGCTGGGGAAGGAGTCTTCACTTCAGTAGCTAGTCCTGCCTAGAACCAAATAGGGGGCTGTCTTGGTCTTCTCAGGCTGACATAACAAAATACTTTGGACTGGGTGACTTAAACAACATTAATGTATTTCTCTCAGTTCTGAAGGCTAGGAAGTCCAAGATCAAGATACCGGAAGCTTCAGTGGTTCTCTTCCTTGTTAGCAGATGACGGCCTTCTTGCTGTGTTCCTGGTGTCAAAGAGTAGATGAACTCTCTGGTGTCTCTTATAAGGACAGTAATGTTATACAACAAAGGTCCATGTAGTCAAAGCTGTGGCTTCTTTGGCAGTCATGTGCAGGTATGAGAGTTGGATCATAAGGAAGACTAAGCACCACAGAATTGATGCTTTTGAGTTATGGTGCTAGAGAAGACTCTTGAGAGTCCCTTAGTCTGTGAGGAGATCAAACCAATCAATCCTAAAGAAAATCAATCCCAAATATTCATTGGAAGGACTGATGCTGAAGCTGAAGCTCCGATACTTTGGCCACCTGATGGGAAGGGCCAATTTATTGGAAAAGACCTTGATGCTGGGAAAGTTTGAGGAAAGGGGGAGAAGGTGGTGGCAGAGGATGAGATAGTTGGATGGCATCACTGATGGACATGAATCTAAACTCCGGGAGACAGTTAAGGACAGGGGAGCCTGATGTGCTGCTGTTCATGGAGTCACAGAGAGTCAGACTCAACATAGCAACTAAACAACAACAACAAAATTGGATCAGGGCTCCAACCTTATGACTCCATTTAACCTTAATTACTTCCTGAGAGGCCCATCTCCAAATACAGCCATGATGGTGGGGCTTAGGCATTCAATCTATGAATTTTGGGGGGGGACACAGTTCAGTCCCTAGCAAGGACTGTCAATGTGTTATCATCTGAAGTGTCACAAATATACCCACCCAGGCCATCCCAGTAGCTTGATTGACGTTAAACCATCTTTACAGATAGAAGTGAAGACTACCTATTACCTTCGGGTACTACCTACTACCCTTGTCCACTTAACTAGACCTAGTGAAAGCTTCACCCACAAGCAGTGACCAAAGAATGCCTTTACCCTGACCACAGACAGCTTTAACTTGAGGGGAGAAGGGAAAGAAGCCTGACATTTCCTTTAGAGGTCAAACTCTCCATTTTGCAGATGGATAAACTGAGGCTAAGATGGTAAAGGGGATTCCCAGGTGGTTCAGATGGTAAAGTGCCTGCCTGCAACGCATGAGACCTGGTTTGATCCCTGGTTCGGGAAGATCCTCTGGAGAAGGAAATGGCAACCCACGCCAGTACTCTTGCCTGGAAAATTCCATGGATGGAGGAGCCTGGTAGGCTACAATCCATGGGGTCACAAAGAGTTGGACACAACTGAGCGACTTCACTTCACTTTTTCAAACTGAGGCTCAGAAAAGCAATGTTTTAGATTTATTAGAGCCTTAAAGGAACTTCTGGGCCCATTCCTCATGAATTTATACTCTACACCAGGTCTGTTTGAATTCGTAGAAAAATTTAGTTTCATGTATGTTTTCCCATGTTAACATACTGAGGACAGTATTTGGAACTTTCTATGGGATTTCAGCCATGGCAGCAGCCATGGACAAAGGAAGCAGAGGGAATTTCAGAATGCCTTCTCACCATGCACGGCTGAATTCCAGAGCCTAGGGGTCTGGAGAAAACTCTGCCCTAAGTTGTCGTAAGAAACAATGAACTTATGGAATGAAAAGTCCTTTAAAAAGATAAGATATTTAAACCCAGGGTATAGTTCCTCAGATTAAAATCATGTATTTCCCTCCTCCCTATTATCCTCGTATTTTTTTTTTTTAATAAAAACAGACGAGATGGATTCCTTAGCACCGTGGTAGCTTAATGCTTCAGTAAAACTTCAATGTTAGTCTTTATTGTGGATTGAATTATATTTCAGAATGTGACCTTATTTGAAGATAGAATCATTGCAGATGTAATTCATTCAGGTCACACTGGAGCAGGGTGGGCCCTTAATCCAATATGACTGGTGTCCTTATAAAAAGATGCTGTGATGTTACAAGGGATGAAGTCTGTGTGATGACAAAGGCCAAAGTGGAGAGAGACAGCTACAAGCCAAGGAATGCCAGCCATTGCCAGCAATGCCAGCAGCCGGGAGACAGGCATGGAACCCACTCTTTCCTCAAAGCCTCCAAAGAAACCAATGCTGTCAACACCTTGATTTCAGATTGCCAGCCTCCAGAATGCTGACAGAATGAATTGCTGTTGTTTTAAGCCACTCAGTTCACAGTAATTTGTGAGGACAGCTTTGGGAAACTAGTACACCCGCTTGGCATAGAATCAGACCCCAGAAGAGAATGAACTGGGTGGGACTGGCCCTGAAAGGTGAGAATCTAGAGAGAGAGGGAATTGGCTCCAAAATACAAATACGTGCAAAAATGCAGATACACAGTTCCAGTTTCACCAGGCCCCTTTCACTTGTCCCAGGTGGACATGGCTAATGGGTCAAAGCACCCCCTCCTATGGGGCCAGGTAAGGTCTCTGAGTGCTTTTTCACCAGCTCTCCAGGCTACTGCTCACAGCAGAGACCCTTGCCCAGTTCTGATCCCTTCTTCTTCAAAGGATATGTTCAGCTGGCCTGTGCCCTGTTACTCCACGGTCTACTCTTTTTCTAAGTTTTTAGTGAACACCTAATAGATTGAACCATGAGAACTATGAGCAGGGCTGGGAGAGATGGATGAGAGACAGGTCCAGCTCATGAGCAGAAGGTGGCTGCTGGGAAAGAGCGAGGCTGGGAAACATAGAGCATATGTGTTCACATGTTAATTAATTCATATTAATTAATGTAAGCCCAGCAGACAGCATCTACAGACAACGCTCTGAGTATCTAATAGTGAAGTCTTTGTTCCTACTCAGCCATTCCAAACAAAACTGTTTTCCCTTTTAAGGAAAAATGAAATCTAAGTAACACTCCAGTCTTCAATAAAACTGTCTGCACAAACAAACCACTCGTGTGGTGTGGGTTTGTAAGGACGGTTTCCTTTTGCAGCCGGGTCATCCAGGGCATGGTGTGAAAAGTTGCATCTCCTCCAGCTCTCCTTTCTGTGAAGCCTGGACACGATGGCATCTGTGCTTTCCCTGCCTTCACATCAAAGGTCTCGACACCAACTCAACAGAACTTTAAACAAAGACATGTCTGTCGTCACACCCACTTAGCCACTGCCGGGTGTCTGTTGTAACATTTCTGTCTGTCCTTAGCTCTTTGGAATAAACTAACGCTGTATTTTATCAGACCTTATGTCTTCTCATCTGTTATCCTGCATGCCCTTCACACTGACATGCTGTGTTCAACTTTTTAACCAAGTGTTCACTGCTGGTGGCATTTTTCCCTGCCATTCCCTTTCTGCTCTTCTGGTATTTGCATTATATTAATATGCAAATGAAGTGAAACACTTCTTTATTCAGTTGAGAATTCACAGTTCTGGGGCTGAAGATGGGCTTGTTTATTTTTTAATAGATCTTTACAACACCAAGTTTTGGTGCTGGATTGGAAAGCAGATGTTTGCCTACCTTCTTTTTCCCTTCCTTTCTTCCTGTATTTTCTTTTTTTCTTCCTTTCTTCCTTCCTCTTTCTTTCACTTGCCCTTGATGGAGACCAGGACAGGCTATCCCCAAATATGGCACCTTGGCATATTACATATTTTAATCTGAAAGACTTTGAGAAAAAAGGCAAAAGCAACAATGTCACTCTGACCTCCCCCAACAAACTTTCTTCCTTGAAATAGGTCTTCGTTTCCTTATGAAGCCTCTCATGCCACATAAAGCTGATATTAAATAAACTGTGTGCTTTTCCCTGTTAATCTGTTTTTGTCAGTTTAATTTTCAGACCCTAAGCAGTCAAAAGACCCTAAGAAGGTCAGGAAAACTTTCTCCTCCCCTGTATCCTCTCTTGATTTCTTCCTTCTTTTCTTATTTATTTTGTTGCGGTAAAACATACATAAGATAATTTACCAATTTAACCATTTTTTGAAGGTACAGTTCAGTGATATCAAGTGCATTTATCAGCAAGTTAATTTTTAAAATACTGACAAACTGATTCTAAAGTTTGTATGAAGAGATAAAAGACTGAGAATAGCCAATGCTGTATTCAAGGAGAAGAGTAAAGTCAAAGATGAACACTATTTGACTTATTATAAAACTATGATAATTAAGACAGCGTGGGGAAAAAAAAATGTGTTTTGGTGAAAGAATAGTCTTTTCAATAGATGGTGTTAGGGCAACCGAACATCTACATTCTGAGACCCCTTGGCCTTTTCCTACCCTCTGCTTTTCTTACTTGACATATATACTCCTTGATATTTAACAGCCTAAAAGATGTCCTCAGTTTTACCCTTCTCTGGCTATCTTGAATCTGCCTCTCCTTTACCCACTGTTTCTTAGGAAAAAAAAAAAGATTTGTTTTGATATTAACCATAGCTCATCTATAGGTATAAGATATATGCATGGGAAAAGGCTAGAAAGAGTTTTCCAAACTTAGGATTAATATTTAAAAAATTTTTTTCCTGTTTTATCAGGTCAATTTTTCTAAAAGACGCAGGAAAGCATGAGAAGATTCCTTGGAGAAAAGCCATACGAAGTCTGAATTCCCTGAAAATGGTTAATATACTACGTAGTACTTTCTTTCTCTCACGTAATCTTCATAACAAGTCATAAGAACAGTACTATCCATATTTTAAATAGGAATATTTGGGGCAGACATGATATATATACTGCTTCTCAATCTCTTAAAAGTGTCTTTTGCAGAACATAAGCTTTTAATTTTAAAGAGTCCAGCTTACCAATGATTTCTTTCATGGATTATACTTTTGGTATTATATTTAAAAGCCATCACCATGCCCCAAGACATTGAGGTTTTCTCCTGAGTTACTTTTAAGAGTTTCATAGGTTTGCATTTTGCTTTTAGGTCTCTGACCTATTTTGAGTTAATTTTGGTGAAAGGTGTAAGGTCTCCATCTAGCTTCATTTTTTGCATGTGGATATTCAGTTATCCCAGCACCATTTGTTGAAAAGACTATCTTTTCTACACTTGGGTCTATCTCTGGGCTCTCTGTTTTGTTCCATTGATCTATTTGTCTCTTCTTTCACCAAAACACAGTCTTAATTACCATAGTTTTATAGTAAGTCGAAGTCAAGTGGTGTTGGTCCTTGACTTTACTCTTCTCCTTGAATACAGTGTTGGCTATTCTTGGTCTTTTATCTGTTCATACAAACTTTAGAATCAGTTAGTCAATATTTACAAAATTAACCTGCTGGTGAACGCCCTTGATGTCATTGAACTGTACCTTCAAAAGTAGTTAAATTGATAAATTTTTGTATGTTTTACCACAACAAAATAAATAAGAAGGAAGAAGTGAAGAGAGGGTACAGTCAAACTAAGAAGGAAAAGGAGGATGGATTTTATTCTAGCCAAGCTGAGGATTTTAAAATGGGGAAACAGACTCTCAGAAAGCTTTGAGAGCTGTTACACCTGTTAGAAGTCGAAGGCACAGTCAGATATATTTTTGAGACAAAGGACAGTATGTCACAATGTCATATTGATATTTTATATAAAGTTCAGCAAGGATACATAGTGCTGCTGCTGCTGCTAACTCGCTTCAGTCGTGTCCGACTCTGTGCAACCCTATGGACAGCAGCCCACCAGGCTCCCCCGTCCCTGGGATTCTCCAGGCAAGAACACTGGAGTGGGTTGCCATTTCCTTCTCCAATGCATGCACGCATGCTAAGTCGCTCCAGTTGTGTCCGACTCTGTGCGACCCTATGGACAGCAGCCCACCAAGCTCCTCCGTCCACAGGATTCTCTAGGTAAGAATACTGGAGTGAGTTGCCAATTAAGCCCATAAAGAAGCAAGCAGCAAGTTACCATGACTCCCTACAGAGCTGAAAGGTATTTATGATAAGTCAGGCTCTCCCATCTCTGAGAAACCCTGGTCAATGTGTGGGCTTCCCTGGCGGCTCAGATGTTAAACAATATAATGTAGATGCACAGTGCACATAAGATGGGAGACGGAGGAGGTCCAGACAAGCACAGAGAGGGAGTTATATGCAAAAATAATCTTGTCCCACCTTAAATAAAATATAAATTTTATTTCTGTATATATAAAGTATACTATTCAGTAAGTTATTAATATATATATAGTATATATATGATATTACTGTATTTTCCTAAGAATTATATACATATATATGTATTTAGCTTACCAAATTGTACACTTAAAATCTGTACAATTTATTGTATACCAATCATAGCTCAATAAAGCTATTTTTTATAGTAAGTTCCTCTTCATTATCTTTTTTTAAATATAATTTTTCTTCATTTTTGGCTGCGCTGGGTCTGCATTGCTTTGCATGGGCTTTTCTCTAGTTGTGGCTAGTGGGGGCTACTCTTCACTACAGTGCCCAGGCTTCTCATTGCGGCGGCTTCTCTTGTGGCGCACAGGCTCTAGGTGCACAGGCTCCAGCAGTTGCAGTACGCAGACTCCAGGGCATGAGGGCTTCAGTAGTTGTGGTGCAGGGGCTCAGTTGCCCCTTGGCATGTGGAATGTTCCCAGACCAGGGATCGAACTCTTGTCCTCTGCATTGGCAGGTGGATTCTTATCTACTGTGCCACCAGGGAAATCCCTCAATAAAGCTATTTTTAAAAAGAAAGCAATCTACTTACAGAAAAGAGACATATTTCATTAAGTGATAATATATCCTTACTCCTGCTGCTAAGTCGCTTCAGTCATGTCCAACTCTGTGCGACCCCATAGACGGCAGCCCACCAGGCTCCCCCGTCCCTGGGATTCTCCAGGCAAGAACACTGGAGTGGGTTGCCATTTCCCTCTCCAATGCATGAAAGTGAAAAGTGAAAGTGAAGTCACTCAGTTGTGTCCGACTCTTTGCAACCCCATGGACTGCAGCCTACCAGGCCCCTCCATCCATGGGATTTTCCAGACAAGAGTACTGGAGTGCGGTGCCATTGCCTTCTCCAAATATATCCTTAGGTAGAATCTATTATAGCAATTATCTGTGATAAGTGTATGAATAAAATGTTTATAACATGAAGAAAAATTTAAAAAGTCATATGAAATTCTGGGTGGATTGAAAATTTTGTAAAAATCTGAGAGCCAAGCTAGAAAACACACGCAAGATGAAAATACCTGCTTTAGGGAGGGAGAATACCATGGATTTAGAATACCTTGGATTTTCCTAATAGGCTAAATTTTCTGCTCTGATGTTGTTGCGTTTTCTTTGGAATGAATCTTCTGATCCTTTTGTTTTGTATGCATTCCATTATCTCGGCCTCTTCAGCTCCTGCCCTGGCAGTATCCATCAGCATCTCTGTCTAAAATTTGTTCCTGTGTGTGGGTCACTCCTGACGAAGGGCCGCTTGTTCTGAGCTTCAGGTGGGGGCAGGGCAGTGCTGCCTCAGAAGCATGAGATGCTTCTGGGCCTGTCAGTTCTAATAACAGGCTTGCTTCCTCTTCCACCTGGAACTGTTACACTGGCTTCCAAACCTTGACAGGTTCTATTTCATGATTCCTTCCCTGTTAGTCATTCACTTCCCACTTCCCTTTGCTGTCACCTTTTTCTGCAACACACTGGCTTAGCAAGCTCTGTGAGTCTGCATCACCGCCAGGCTCCCAGCTCCCCGACTGCCTGCCCCAGCTGCTCCCCCGGCACTCAGCAGAACCGTACAAGGCTTCATTTACCTCTGAAGCCCCCAAAGATGGGAAAACAGCTACTGTCGGTGTCAGCTGCAAAGCTTCCCTCCTGCCCTTCCATCTCTCTCCATCCTTCCTGACATATTATCTTGTCACAAAGGAGTTACTTGGGGAAACATGCTATTATTCTTTCCTTGGTGTGATGCAGTCACAAAGGCAATTTTCCAGGGAGATGGGCCCAGCAAGCCAGTGCCCAGAAATGGGAAGAGAAGGGAGCTGGGCCTTTTACTCACGTCCCATCGGCTTCAAGGACCCGTTTCACCCATCATAATGGTGCTGACTGCTTAAGGTCAGCTCTGCCTCTCAGCATGATGAGCATGGAAAGACAGGCAACGGCAGGCTGGAATTTACCATCTCATGGGCCAAACGGCTGTCTACATCCCCAGAATGAAGTGTGGGCAGCAGGTTTGTGATGAAGGATTGCACACTGGAGCCAGAAAGTCGCCTGCCAAGCCCCTGTCACCTGGTGACAGAGGGTGGGTTGGTGAGCCATTGTGCCAGCTATGCAGGAGTGCCCACCTGCACCCAGCTCCTGCCTTGTGCTCTGTTGGGGGCCTTTTTGTCTGTGACAGGCAGCCTGACATCTATCTGCTCAACTGCTCCTAAGGTAGCCACTCCAAGACTCAACCTGATAAAACAGAATGGCTCAGATGCTGTCAGATTGATTTGTTCTTGAAATGGGACTTGGTTTTTCTCTCTGCAGAAAGCCTGTCTGTTCTGTGGAGGGCAACCCAGGCCACTCCTGGAGAAAATGTAGCTTCTCTCCAGTGTGTGGGGTGGGCGGGCCTCTGACATCTGCTTTCCTGGTCTTACCAGCCCTTGGGCTCTCCCCTCAAGCTGCCTTTCCAAGTTATCTTTTCTCTTATATTTCCCTGTATCTCTCTCACTGTCTTTTTGATTCTCTGCTGTAAGTTTGCACTAAACTTTTTTGCAGAAATACATTTTGCCAGCTGCGCTTGCCAGTTAATTATTCAAATACCAGGACACAGTCTGAAGGAGAGATGTCCAAGAGCACGTGGTGATGCACTGTGCTGTAGCTGGCACCCTTTGCCCCTTCTCTC
>NW_011489342.1:2463552-2493032 GCF_000754665.1 Bison bison bison | reverse complement strand
CTCTCCTGCCTTTCCCTGGTCCCTAACAGGCAAGAGAATGCAACAGGGGCACAGGCGCACACCCACTTGTCAGCCCCATCCCCACACACATGTTCTAGAAGAAAATTAAGTACCCAAATTCTTCCTTTGTAGAATTCATGATTGGCATAATAAAACAGCCAATTATGCAAATACACAGTGAAAAACAGTGAGAAGGTTTCCTAGTTGGACCCTCAATGATTCACAGTTACATTTTGCCTCATCCAGAAAACTTTTTCACGAGCAGCTGGGTGGCCTGAGGGAGCTAGATTTATACATCAAGATTATTTTTTAAGGTTAAGAAAATGCTACCCATAATATAAAAAAGTGATGGTGCTTTCAGACACCTTAAGCATGTGTCATAAAGATTTTAGATTTTATTTCACTTTTTATAGATTCAGAAACTGAAGGACACATAGGGCTCGGCTGCCCTGAATACTAGGCCCTTGCTGGTTCCTACGGGGTGATGGGATCCTGAAGGTAGAATCTGTCATGATAAAGCATCTTTGCAGCCCCATTAGATCTGGCACACAGTAAGGACTCAATAGATATCTATTTATTAACAAATGACTGGAGAGGACCAACTCTATCAATATGTTCAACATGGGTACTTTTATTAGAACAATTAATGATTTAGTAAATGTATGAATTCAGTGGGCTTCCCTGGTGGCTCAGATGGTAAAGAATCCATCTGCAATGTGGGAGACCAGGGTTTGATCCCTGGGTTGGGGAGATCCCCTGGAAGTGGGACTGGCAACCCACTCCATGTACTCCTTCCATATTTCAGTTACTCAGATGAATCAGCTGAGCTAGCGAACTGCCAAGCATAGCAGGACTAGGTAGCAGAGACCAAATTAAGAAAGCCTTAGTTTTTCAAAGAGCTACTGTTTTCACATATGTTGTCAATTTCTGGGAGTTTGTGAGAGAGGACTCTACAATTTTACAGAGATTTGAGGGCTTTCCAGGTGGCATTAGTGGTAAAGAATCCACCTGCCAATTGCAGGAGATGTAAGAGATGCAAGTTATATCCCTGGGGTCAGGAAGATCCCCTGGAGGAGGGCATGGCAATCCACTTCAGTATTCTGGAGAATCCCATGAGCAGAGGAGCCTGGCGGACTATAATCCATAGAGTCACAAAGAGTCAGACACAACTGAAGTGACAGCCTGCACACACACACACAGATGTGACTGCTTATATGAGCAGACTTGCTCCAGAGCCCTCAAGGGTGTAAATTTGGGTGTGTTTACTCTGCCACTGGGCAGCTCTGAAGGAGGCCACATTTGGGTGTTGTGCATGTCAGTATCACCTGTGGAGCATTGTTAGCAATACCTGTTTTTCGGGTTCCTCCCTGGACCAATTCAATCGAGAGCTCTGCAGTGGGGTCCACGTGTCACATTTTAAAGCTCTGTAGAGAGGTCTTCAGTGGAGCCAAGGCTGGCAGCCTCTTGAAAGCTGTGGGGAAAATGAGGCACAGAGAAGGAGAGGTGGGAGGAGAGAGTTCCCCTCTGCATTCTGCAAGCTCTGAGATTGCTTCCTGCCAGTAGTGCTGCTCGAACTTCAACACATTCACAGACCACCTGGGCATCTTGCTGAAATGCAGACTGATTCAGTAGGCCTGGCTGGGGTGTGAGATTCTAGCACATGCTCTGTTTACCCAGAATCTCAGAATTTCCATCCATGTAGTCAGAAGCTCATTTCCAAAGGCTGATGTGGCTCTCCTCCCTGGGTCTGATCTCAGGTAGCCTTGGCCTGCAATGGCCTGGAGTGGGGCTTGGGTTCCCAGCCAGAGATTGAGGCCGCATCACAGCAGTGAAAGCACCAGATCCTAGCCACTACACCGGTGGTCAGTGACAAGGGTCTTGGCCCTTCGGCTATGCAGAAAAGAATTCCCACAAAGATAGAAAGTAGCGAAGCAAGTAGAGTATTTATTAAGAGGAAAAAAAGAGTACAATACATGTGAATAAATACAGAGGCAGGCTCAGAGAGAGAGAGTGGCTGAGTCACGTGCTCATGGCAGTTTGAACTACTTTATGGAGCCTTTCTTCTTGCTTTCCTTTGGCCAATCATTTTGATTTGCCTAGTTCACAGTCCATATTTGGTAAATCTCAGGATATTCCTTGTGCATTCACTCATCTTTTAGCTAAGATGGATTCTACTAGAAAGGCGTATGGGTAGAACATCTCTTGACATAACTCCCCTTTGACCTCCAAGGAGCTTTTCTGTGCATGTGTGGTCAAGGAGGTCCCCAAACTTTGAGAATGAGAAATACATGGTCTGGGCAGGGCCCAGACTGAGTTTCAGTCCACAGGGAATGAATCTCCAATTGCTTTACTCTGGGGATGAGGGGCCCATCTACCTCCTGCCTCAAATTCCCCCTGAGAGATGTAAACCCCCAAAAAAATCTTTACTGGGAAGATGAAGGGCAAAGGTTTGTCCTTCATTATTTCTTCAGGCTGACAAGGGCTCATAGACTCTACCTATTTGGGGTCATGGAGCTCTCACCCTGTCTCATTAAAGGGGACTCAGGGTGACTACTGTAGTTCTGGCAGGATCTGCTGTGAGAAATGGCCGGAGTCCCTGCATCACCATTTCCCATGATGCCCTAGAGAAAGCAAATGGATAATTAGACTGGAAAAGTGGGGCTCAGTTCAGTTCAGTCACTCAGTCATATCTGACTCTTTGCGACCCCATGGACTGCAGCATGCCAGGCCTCCCTGTCTATCACCAACTCCCGGAGTTTACCCAAACTCATGTCCGTTGAGTCAGTGATGCCATCTAACCATCTCATCATCTGTCATCCCCTTCTCCTCCCACCTTCAATCTTTCCCAGCCTCAGGGTCTTTTCCAAGAAGTCAGTTTTTCGCATGAGGTGGCCAAAGTATTGGAGTTTCAGCTTCAACATCAGTCCTTCCAATGAACACCCAGGACTGATCTCATTTAGGATGGACTGGTTGGATCTCCTTGCAGTCCAAGGGACTCTCAAGAGTCTTCTCCAACACCACAATTCAAAAGCATCAATTCTTCAGCGCTCAGCTTTCTTTATACTCCAACTCTCACATCCATACATGACTACTGGAAAAACCATAGCCTTGACTAGACGGACCTTTGTTGTCAAAGTCATGTCTCTGCTTTTAAAGATCAGTAAAAGACTATTATAATCAAATGGTCAAGCAAGGGTAGGAATCTGGTTGTACAAGGCCAGCATATTCTCTATTTCTAAAATGCAAGTTCTGAACCTCTTGGTTCCAGGTCTCCTTCTTGGACTGAAAATTCTTGGTTGCAGATTTGTAACAGTGTGGAAGATGACAAAGCACTAGGCAAAATACAACCTCAATCAGTATGGCTGAGAAGAGGAAGGTACAGAAAAATGGAAACCTTCCCTCCCTTTGGCCTATGAAGAACTTAGCTTGGGGTAAACAAATCCAGGATTCTGTTGACAAAGTGGAGGATGTGAGGGTTTGTACAATGCAAACTCGGGAAATGTCTGTCCATCTTGTAGATAAGGGAAATAGGCATGGAAAAGCTAAGGCAATAATGGCTTCATAGTAGCATTGCTACTGCTGCTGCTGCTGCTAAGTCACTTCAGTTGTGTCCGACTCTGTGCAACCCTATAGACGGCAGCCTACCAGGCTCCACCATCCCTGGGATTCTCCAGGTGAGAACACTGGAGTGGGTTGCCATTTCCTTCTCCAATGAGTGAAAGTGAAAAGTGAAAGTGAAGTTGCTTAGTCGTGTCCCACGCTTCGAGACCCCATGGACTGCGGCCTACCAGGCTCCTCTGTCCATGGTATTTTCCAGGCAAGAGTACTGGGTTGCCATTGCCTTCTCCACATAGTAGCAATAATGAGAGTCATATTTAAATCACCCAGCATGGGCAGAGACGTTCAGTGAATTCCAAGGGCAAGGGTGAGAGCAAAGAAGACAACAGTTATTTACCAGAGCATATCAGTTACTCTTTAAGTGGATTGAGAACTAGGAGGCAAAAAGAAGATAGTAGGTATGAGTACCCAGCCTAGGGGCTGACATTTTTGTTCTTTTTGAATAGCAGCTTCAGGTCTTTTTGAATAGTGCCTCCCTCAGGTCCATCTCAGAGAAGGCAATGGCAACCCACTCCAGTAGTCTTGCCTGGAGAATCCCAGGGACAGGGGAGCCTGGTGGACTGCCGTCTATGGGGTCGCACAGAGTTGGACACGACTGACGTGACTTAGCAGCAGCAGCAGCAGCAGCAGCAACAGGTCCATCTTCCCAGTGATGGGTTACATGCCTAGAGAGCTCTGTGATTGAGTTGTGACTAAGGGGAGTCTTTGGGGGGCATGGATAGAGCTTGTCTGCAAAAATTCCTCTCAAGGCAAGATGGAAGCAGAATGGGATGAGAGGGGCTGGCCACATGATGGGGGCGTTCAGCTATACTCTGGCTCTAGACCCCACCAATGTTAGGGGCAGACCTAAAGCCCAGACCTGATGCCCAGACTCACATATGGAAGGGCTGACACAGCTAAACTTGGGCTGTGTTCCAAGACTTTGCTGGTCACTCTGGGCTCGGAGACCTCACCTCACACACAACCACAAGGGACAACCACAACCACTGCGTTGCTACTGCAGTGGTAAAAGGCCAGTGGGAGTCAGATCTTTGGAAATCCTTTCCATGCCTTGGTGTGAGCCAGCTGAGACTGTGAAGGTGGCAATTTCCCACCCCTGCCTCCCAGCTGACCGATTTTCACTCAAATTCAAAATGGTCTGACTTTTGGAAAGTGGCCTCTTTGTCCTAGAAAGCAAAAAATGAAAGCTGCACTATAGAAATCACAGAACTGGAACTCTTTTTTCAATATTTTAGTGCTACTGGAAAGCTGAAAAAAATTTTTGCATGATTATTGTACACACTTTCTGGGTTTTTAGTTTTTTCATTTTTTAAAATTTATTTTCAATTGGAAGATAATTGCTTTACAATATTGTGTTGGCTTCTGCCATACGATAGTGTGAATCAACCACAAGTACGCATACACCCCCTCCTCCTGAACTCCCCGCTGCCCCTCTCCCTCATCCCACCCCTCTAGCTGTCACAGAGCAGCGGATTGAGCGCCCTGTGCCATACAGCAGCTTTCCGACTAGCTATCTGTTTACAAATGGTGTGTATATGTCAGTGGTACTCTCTCAATTCATCCCACCTTCTCCTTCCCTCTTTGTGTCCAAAGTCTGTTCTCTATGTCTGTATCTCTATTCCTGCCTTGCAAATACATGCATCAGTACATTTTTATAGATTCCATTTATATGCATTAAAATATGAAGTTTGTTTTTCTTTTTCTGACTTACTTCACTCTCTGTAACAGGCTCTTGGTTCACCCACCTCACTAGAACTGACTCAAACGAATTCCTTTTTATGGCTGAGTAATATTCCATTGCATATATGTACCACAACTTCTTTACCATCTGTTGATGGACATCTAGGTTACTTCCATGTTCTAGCTGTTGTAAATAGCGCTGCAATGAACACTGGGGTACATATGTCTTTCAATTATGGTTGTTTCAGGGTATATGCCCAGTAGGGGATTGTTGGGTCATATGGTAGTTTTGTTCCTAGTTTTTTAAGGAATCTCCATACTGTTCTCCATAGTGTCTGTATCAATTTACATTTACATTCCCACCAGCAGTACAAGAGGGTTCCCTTTTCTCACACCCTCACCAGCATTTTTTTTTTATCAGATTTTTTGGTGATGACCATTCTGACCAGTATGAGGTGATACTTCATTGTAGTTTTGATTTGTATTTCTCTAATAATGAGCAGGGTTAAGCATCTTTTCATGTGTTTGTTGGCCATCTGTATGTCTTCTTTGGAGAAATGTCTGTTTAGGTCTTCCTCCCACTTTTTGACTGGGTTGTTTGGAAAACTGAGATTTGAAAAAGAGTCCATTATATTGGAGCAAAAAAAATGCAAAATGGAAGAACAAGAGTCTATTGAATTTCTCTGTGAAATGTGGTAGTTAATACACGTACTTAAGTTTTGTTTGCTGAGGCTTTCAGTGCATTCTCAAGTCTTAAAAAGGAAGATTCTGGAAAACAGCATTGCAGGACTTGCTGGGACAGTAACAAGAGGAAAGCATTCAGGGCTCCATTGCTAGGTCTCTATATCCATAACTGTGAAACACTGTTTTTCTTCCATTTGCCCTCCCTCATGTTCCTTCCTGGGCCTCAGGTGGGACTCCTGGAGGCAGAATTGTGGTATGTTACTTTGTTCACAACATTTAAATATTTTCCTTACCTGGAAGCCTGTCCTCAGCTTCATTCTGAGTTTTCCAGTTCTTGCAGGATTATTCTCTTTATTGCATGTAAGATAAATGCTTGTCGTTCCTCTTAACTGCACATAAAACAAATTCTTGCCTTTCCTCTGCTAGAAAGAGAGAGAGAGGACAAAACAGGGCAACAGAGAAAAAAAATCTAAACAGCCTTCAAGGTCAGACCAGAGAGGAGATAATCTTTCTCTCCTCTGAGATCAAAGTAAGAAGCAATTAATTTCCTTGGCTCCACAAAGGGGCTGTAGGTAGACATTGAAAGAACTTCCAGTTAATGAGGATTTCTGAACTGGGGGATGAATTATCTGGGTGGGATAGAGTCTCCTTCCCTTGAGGTATTTAAAAGCTGGAGCAAGAGGCAAGCAGGAGAGCTTATGTGCTGATTGGCTTGCAGAGAGAGAGGAGAATTAGCCTGGCATCTGCTCAGGAGGACAAAGAAAATGACTAGCTGAATGAGATCAGTCTTTCCTTTCCTTTCTGTGTCTTCTCAACCAGCTCAGATTCACCAGGCCACCAGTAGTGAATACCTTGCATTGTTTATTTCCAAAATACTTTCATGTTACTTCAGTTGGTTATTACAGTGATTAAATGGGAAGCGCATACATTGTTATCATCATTGGAACAGGGGACCAGACTCAAGTGAGCAGTCTGCACTCACAGTCAGTTAGCATCAGGGCTGGAACCTGGACTGGTTTCCCCATATACTGTGCTTTCCCACTGCTGTTTGAAAACTCTGAGTCTGATGAAGTATAGCTTAAACTGAATTTCTAAACATTTTCATTATGTTTCCAAATGGAAGTAATAAGGACTTCCCACCTTATCTCCTTGTTAACTTTTGGCTGGAGGGCAGGATAGCTTGACTTCTAGCTATCCTTATTAGAACTGACACAAACCAAAGATGCAAATTCGTTGAAAAAAATAGAGAAGAGAAAGAGGGTGTGTGCTCTCCTCTGCCTAATTGCATGGTCTACTGAATTGCAAGGCTGTGCCCCAGGGGCTTGAATCCAAACCAGAAAACTCCAGGGAACATATTGTTGGGAAGTGCCTGGCCTCGCTGGAGACAAATCAACCAGCTGATCCGATTACAGCTTCATCAGCCAACTCGAGCCTTGCATGGCTCCTTTTCTTAAGGAATTTAGAGTAAAACTGAATTTTATAAAATAATTGAAGCCTTTTTATATCTTTCATATGAAGTCTAAGAAGGGTGTAGCTAAGTTTCTGCATTCACAACATCTTTTCTGGGGAGTGGAGGGTAGAGAGTAGACCTCACAGGGAAATTAGTTGCAAGTATTCATCTTGGAATTAACTGTAAAATGCCCTGCTGGGTCCCTACCATGCCTGACTGCAGCCCTTACCTATTCTTGTTTTAAGGTACAGGCTTGTTACAAAATTGACAGATATAGATCTGCAATGTCTATGAAAATCAGGAAAATAACTACTGAGTACTTTAAAGTATTTGTAAACAAGAAAAACAAAAGTATATTTAATACTTCAGTGGGAAATGTCAGTCTGGAATTTGAGAAGTAGGGGTTATATTTTTCTGCTTTAAATTTTTGGTCACATATCAGGTCTATTCCATATATGCACATATGTGTGTGCTCAGTTGCTAAGTCGTGTCTGACTCTTTGCAACCCCACAAACTATAGCCTGCCAGGTTCCTCTGTCCATGGGATTCTCAAGGCAAGAATACTGGAGTGGGTTGCTGTGCCCTCCTCTAGGGGATCGGAGAAGGCAATGGCAACCCACTCCAGTACTCTTGCCTGGAAAATCCCATGGACCGAGGAGCCTGGTAGGCTGCAGTCCATGGGGTCGCTAAAAGTCGGACACGACGGGGTGACTTCACTTTTACGCATTGGAAGAAGAAATGGCAACCCACTCCAGTGTTCTTCCCTGGAGAATCCCAGGGACCGGGGAGCCTGGTGGGCTGCCGTCTATGGGGTCGCACAGAGTTGGACATGACTGAAGCAACTTAGCAGCAGCAGCAGCAGCCTCCAGGGGATCTTCCCAACCCAAGGATTGAGCCTGTATCTCTTGGTTCTCCTGCATTAGCAGGAGGATTCTTTACCACTGAGCCTCCTGGGAAGCCCCATATATGCACATACATACATACACACACATTAATGTGTGTGTATATCCGTAAATCCCATCCCCTTACATAATCAATTCTGTGTGTGCCTATGTGCGAACATGCCATATAAATTAAACACACACACAGAGGCTGTAAAGCGTGAGAGCTCAACAGAACTGAGTTTCTGCAATTTTTGCTTTGTTTTGCTTTCAACCGAATTATGGCCCCTTTAATTTCACTTCTGTAACAGAAGGTGTGGGGCTCCTGGCTATAACATCGAATAGTTCCCTCTCTCTCTTTTTCAATCTGAGGAAGGAAGGAAGAAAGGTACCAAGGAAGGAAGGGTTTTGACAGAGTTAATTGGGTAGTAGGGGTCTCTAAAAGCGACTTGCCTCACAGCTATCAGGGAGGGAAGAAATAGAAACTGGAGGGGAGGATTTCCTGCTCCCATTTCCTGCGCTGGTCAGAAGCTCCCTCTTGAAGTAAGTTGGTACAACCCTTCCGCAAGGCATGCTTCTCATATGCATCCACTTGACCCAGTTCTTCTAGGAATTTATCCCAAGGAAGCAACTGGACAGGTGTGCAAAATAGAAGTATTGGAATACACATTAGTGAGAAATTGGAGAGTTAGAAACCGTAAAATGTCTAAGACGAGACATTATTTAATGTCTGTCAACTAGATCACAAGATCTCTCCATTTCAGAATAATAAGCTACGGTTCATACAGCGATGATCCATATTTCCTGCCTGGAAAGATAACGAGAGCTGATTTTTAATGAAGGTTGACCACATGGCAGGTACTTTACATATACTGTCTGATTCAATGCTCATAACCACTCCTTGAGTTAGGTATTATTTTACTCAACTGATGGATGAGGAAAATGGCCTGAGGTTAAGGAGGCCCAGTGTCACAGACTTAATAACAGTCATTAAGACTTAAACTTTAGATCTCACTATTTAAACATCTTTGTGAAGGTGCCCCCAGTAATTTTTTTTAATGCAACAGAGAAACAAAGGAAATACAAGGATGTATTTATGCAAATAAACAGAGAAAGCAAGAGAGTTGAAGAGATGGCACTGTCGACTAAAAAGAAAAGAGCACAATGTAAGACTTGTGCATTAAGTTTTCTTTGGGGGCAAAATGAGGACTGCAGCCCAGCAGATAGGACCTCAGATAGCTCTGAGAAACTGCTCTGAAGACCCGGGGGGATGATCTCTATATATGTGATTTTGGTGAAGGGAGAATACATGCAATGATGCACACACTTTTTCCAGAAGGTTTCTGCTAGTCGTGAGGAGCAGTTGTCACCATGAAGGATTTTAGTGTTTTTCCAGATAAAAGGAGATACAAGAATTGGGCTCATAAAATCCGCTGTTAAGCTGGCTTAAAACTCAACATTTAAAAAACTAAGATCATGGCATCGGATCCCATCTCTTCATGGCAAATAGATGGGGGAAATAATGGAAATAGTGACAGACTTTATTTTCTTGGGCTCCAAAATCACTGTGGACGGTGACTGCAGCCATGAAATTCAAAGACGCTTGCTCCTTGGAAGAAAAGCTATGACCAACCTAGACAGCATAATAAAAAGCAGAGTCATCACTTTGCTGACAAAGGTCTGTATAGTCAAAGCTATGGTTTTTCCAGCAGTCATGTACAGATGTGAGAGTCAGACCATAAAGAAAGCTGAGCACTGAAGAACTGATGCTTTCAAATTGTGGTGCTGGAGAAGATTCTTGAGAGTCCCTTGGACTGCAAGGAGATCAAACCAGTCAATCCTAAATATTGAATATTTACTGAATATTCAATCCTGAATATTCACTGAAAGGACTGAAACTGAAGCTCCAATACTTTGGTCACCTGATGCAAAGAGCCGACTCATGGGAAATGACCCTGATGCTGGGAAAGATTGAAGGCAGGAGGAGAAGTGGGCAACAGAGGATGAAATGGCTGAATGGCATCATCGATTCTCTTGTGTTTGAGCAAATTCTGAGAGATAGTGAAGGACACAGAAGTCTGGTGGGCTGCAGTCTGTGGGGTTGCAAAGAGTCAGACACAATTGAGTGACTGAGCAACAAAATATCTAACAAAAACAACTGAGCAACAAAAATATCCAACTATCTGAAGACCTGTCCTACCGGTTTTTCCCTGAGGACAGAATGCCTCATTTTAGCTCTCCACCCTGAGCTCCTTTCAGGGCCTGTTAAAAATTAGCAGCACATGATTTAATCCTTATAGAAGATGGCAAGTGCCCGTGGCAAGTGCCAATTCGTAGTTGACAGTGCAATGGTTAAGATTTGCAGGCTTTGGAGTAAGAGAATCAAGTTCAAATCCCAGCACCACACTGATGAGTTCTATCACCTTGGGCAAGTGACTTGATCTCTAGCACTTCAGTTCCATCATTACAGAAGAGAGAGAGAATTTCCCATCTCATGAATTTGTTGTAAGGCTAGATAATAAATGGGGGACTGTCATATATACAGAGAGACCTCTGGAAGGATGTTCACCTATTCACGAACAGTGGTCATATCACTGGGTAGCAAAATGTGAGGGGGGATTTTATGTTTTCTTTCTCCTTTTCTATATTTCTTTAAAATTATCTCAAAGGGTTTGTGTCCTTTTATAAAAAGAAAATCCAGTAAAGCTCTTTTCATTTTGAAAATGATAATGATATCATTTCATTTGGAAATATCATTTCATTGGGAAATACCATTTCATTTGGAAGTATCATTTCATTTGGAAATGATAATCAGTGACAAAGAATGAGGACAAGGAGAAGGAAGAGGAGATGAAGCTGCAGAAAGGGAATTAGCCATCACCTCCTTCAGAGAGAACAATTGCCGGCAGGACCTGGAGCTAGAATCAGTGTCTCCTGCCTTTCAAGTGAGCATAATGTGCACCTTCATGAGCTTGAGGAACATTCTGCAGGAGGCAGGCAGGTCTACGCTGAGAGCAGGACATTGGCTAAGGCTGTTCTTAACAGGCCTGGCCAACCTTTCTGTGCCCTTTGCCAGAGCCCTGCCTTCTCCTGGAGTGCTGCTCTTTCCTCTGGGGAGGGAAGCAGTCTAAAAAAATGATTCATACAAAGATGGAAGTGATTCATCATGTTCTGGGAGCCCTCTCAAAGTCTTTATAGTACAAAGAAAACTTTCAATGGAACTCTTGGCCTATTGGAGGGAGACTAAATTGGCCTGACTGCTTCAAGTTAGATTTAGTTTTTGATTTGTACCAAAACTTTTGGAATTATACATACATTTTGACCTAGCAAATGTACTTTTAAGAATGTATTGCAGTAATAATCTATAATGGAAAAGACTCTGTAAAGGAATATATAAATACCTGAATCACTTTTCTGTACACCTGAAACACAACATTGTAAATTAACTATCCTTCAATTAAAAAAAAAAGAACACATTCCAAAGAAATAATCATAAATACACAAAATGTTTGGCTACATGAATATTCACTACAGTAACTCTTTATTATAGTGAAAATTAAGACCTGCCTACATATTCAACAACGGGTTGAACAGGTATGATCACTCAGTCATGTCCAAATCTTTTCGAATCCGTGGACTGTAGCCTGTCAATCGCCACTGTCTATGGAATTCTGCAGGCAAGAATACTGGAGTAGGTTGCCATTCCCTTCTCCAGGAGAATCTTCCTGACCCAGGGACTGAACCTGGGTCTCCTGCATGGCAGGCAGATTCATTAACATCTGAGCCCCCAGGGAAGCCCAACAACAAGGAATTGTATAAATTATATCAGCTCCAGTCAATGGACTATATGATTCCTTCTAAAAATGTTATTGTGGGAGTACATTTATTGTCCTGGTGAAATGTTCCTAATATGATATTTAAAAAAGCTAGACCCCCAAATATTCCCACGTAAAACAAGAAAAGTATACCTACACTAAAACTTTTGAA
Organism: Bison bison bison; assembly: GCF_000754665.1. Taxonomy (NCBI): domain Eukaryota; kingdom Metazoa; phylum Chordata; class Mammalia; order Artiodactyla; family Bovidae; genus Bison; species Bison bison. The sequence continues at coordinate 2,480,732 of NW_011489342.1, read as the reverse complement.
AAATTGGAAAATGTTAATATTTATTCCTTAACTGTGATTATTTCCTTCTCTTTGTTTATTGAATATATGTCACTTTTGAAATAAGAAGTAATGTTTTTAAGGCATAGGAACCCAAAGTATACCCCTACTACACTGCAGCATATGATGCTGCTAAGTTCACAAGGACATGTACTGCATCTATTTCAGTGCATCACTGTGACTTCAGCACCTGGCACAATGCCTGACAGGAAGAAGTTCTTCTTAGATGGATGTTAAACGAATGAATGAAAGAATGGTAGGACAAATGTATGAGCAAACAAGACGGTGGGAACAGGGGACCCAAGATGAGGGAGCGACTCACAGCAAATTGTACACAACCGCTTGAGCTCCTGTATGTAACTTGGTAGTGGAACTCCATAGGATGAGACCCATGCACCTTTGAGGTCATCACAGTGCCTTGCTCATGGTAGAGGGAGCTCAGTAAATGATACATGAAACTATAACTGCATCTTCCTCCTCCTGGGATCACTCCTGGAGACTTTTCTGCAGCAGGTAAATGCATCCCCCCGGGACAGATCAAGCGCACAGACTACTAACGGCCATTAGAGTTGGAAGCTGTACTACTTGGGGTTAGGTTTGTCATAAAGTAACAAACAGAAACAAAGTGAAAATGGCTTGAAAATAATTACTAACGCATATATATGGCATTTAGAAAGATGGTAACAATAACCCTGTGTATGAGACAGCAAAAGAGATACTGATGTATAGATCAGTCTTATGGACTCTGTGGGAGAGGGAGAGGGTGGGGAGATTTGGGAGAATGGCATTGAAACATGCATAATATCATGTATGAAACGAGTCGCCAGTCCAGGTTCGATGCACGATACTGGATGCTTGGGGCTGGTGCACTGGGACGACCCAGAGGGAGGGTATGGGGAGGGAGAAGGGAGGAGGGTTCAGGATGGGGAACACAGGTATACCTGTGGCGGATTCATTTCGATATTTGGCAAAACTAATACAATATTGTAAAGTTTAAAAATAAAATAAAAAAAAAGAAATCCAGAGGCAGACAGCTTGGAGTTGGAAAGGAGCTATCACATTTCTTCTCTCTTTTTGCTCCACCACAAGTGGCTCCCATTCCTACGGTCACCTTGTGGTCCAAAACGGCTCCCGGGGCTCCAGTTATTTCATCAGCATTCCAGCAAACAGGAAGGAGTAAGAGAAGAAGAAATATATGCTCACTTCCCAGCAGCTGCACACATGACTTCTGCTTTATCCCACTGGCCCAGACTTCATCAAGGGGGCCTGATAAATGTAGTTTTTGTTCTGGGATGCCTCATTCCTAGCTAATGATTGGGGGTTTTCTTCCTGTCTAAGAAGGGAAGAACTCATATTGGGAAACAATTGGCAGCTTCTGCCACTGTGGTGTCCTCAGCCATCCCATTGCTAGCCAAACTGAGTCCCATCATATGTGTAGCATCTGCTGTGATGATATAGGGGAAGTCACCCTGTCGGTGGGTTACAATTTACCAGGTGTTTGGGGCTGCTGCTGATAAACACTGCCAAGCGATGATACATTTCATGAGTTGCCCCCCAACGGCACAGATCCGTTTGCAGCAAAGTCTCTGTTATGGTCACAGGCATGACCGGGTCACTGCTCTCTGCCTAGCAGAGCTGGACCACAAACTGCAAGTCAGCATCTTTTCTGCTGCAGTGATTACTCCTGTCCTGCAGATCCTGGCTGACTGCGGCATTCAAATCATCAGAGAAGCCAAGAAGTAGCCATGAGGGATTCTAATTATATTCATGAGGAAAGAAATAGAAGAGGCCTAAGTTTAAGAGAACATTGTCAAGGGATTTAAGTCACCCTCTGGAGACTGTGGGGTGCTGCCCTTTGTGACATCACTAGGGGGCTGGCAGGTCACTAGATCTGAGCATAGCAAAGCAATGTCAGGCTCCATTAGAGCAAAGGAAAAATTATGGTTCTTTTTTTGTGGAAGTGATAAGAAACAGATAGCAATAAGTATTTTGCTAGCAACTACCATTTAGTTAGGTACTGTACAAGTCCTTGTGGTTGCCAGCTTTCAAGACAGCCTGCAATAATCCTTACTTCCTGGTCTTTATGCCTTTGTCCAGTCCTGTCCCACTCTGAATGAGAGCTGACCTATGTGACCAGCAGCCTTCAGTGGAAGTGGTGATGTGTAACTCTGGGGCTGAGTCATCATAGGCATTACAGCTTCTGCCTTGGCCTTTGAATTGATTGCTCTGAGGGAAGCCAGTCACCATTCTGAGACACTCTAGCCATTCTATAAACAGGCCGATGTGGAGAGCAACCAGGACGTGCGTCAATCAATCAATTAGCTACATAGTGGGCAACCTTGGAAGTAGATGCTCCAGTCCCAGGCTGGCCTTCCCAGGACTGCAGCCCCAAACATCTGACTGAGCTGTATGAGAAATCCCAAACCAGAACCACCAAGCTATGCTCATGTGCTCAGTCATGTCCTACTCTTTGCCACCCTGTGGACTTCTCTGTCCACGGGATTCTCCAGGCAAGAATACTGGAGTGGGATGCCATTCCCTCCTCCAGGGGATTTCACCGACCCAGGGATTGAAACTGCATCTCTTGCATTGCCTGAATTGCAGGTGGACACTTCACTTGCTGAGCCATCAGGAAAGCCTGTATGAGAAATCCAAGGCCGGAACCACTCAGCTAAACCCCTCCTAAATTCCTGATCCTCAGAAACAATGTGATAACAGATGTTTATTTGTGCTTTAAGCCACAACGTTTGTTATGCAGCAATAGATAACCAACATTTCTTATACAGCAATAGATAACTAACGGAGCCTTTATATATAATTTGTTCATCACAACGACACTCAGAAGGCATTGTTATCCCCATTTTACTGATAAGGAGACTGAGGCTTAGAAAGATTAATTAGTTTTCCTGGGATCAGAATAGCTGTTAGAAGCAAAGCTGGGACTCTAGCTATGCAATACATGAAACCAGCACACTGAACAATTGCTTACTATACTGCCTGCCATTGGGAGCCACCTAGGACTTCCAGAACACTTGGACGTCAAGAAAAACCACATGTCCCCAAATGAACTGAGTGGTCTTGTGACAGTGAAGTGTACCTGCTTCCATTCAGGATTATTCAGGCCCAATAGGTAGCTATGGATCCATGCCCCAAATCCACAGCCCATTTAAAACTCCAGTGTGTGGTTGTGCTGTGAAAATCAGTCAGTTTACTCCCAGGAGTGCCCTTGACATGCACAACGTTTCCCAAACTCCCAGAAGAAGTTTACACAGCCTCAGAACAACTGCCCTCCCTGGAGTCTTCCAACCTGATGCAGTTTGGGGGTTGCTGATATTTATAATGACTGAATTTAGAGAGCAGGGATGTGGTCTGTGGCAAGGCATGTGGAGTGGGATGATCATCTGCCTTTCACTTTCCTCCTGTGCTGGGTCAGTTTCCATTTAACAACCTGGCAGCCTGCCAGTGTGCTGAGAGGGCCAAATTTGACAAGTACCTACTTGTCGGCCAAAGAATGTGAGCATTCCTCTGAAGTCACACCAAGGAATGAGTTTCTGAGCTCTGATCTGGGACTAACTGGCTTACATCTGTCTCCTTCTGGCCAGAGACCAGCAGCCATGTGAGGGAGGCTGGTCCAGTGGAAGCTTCTGGGCCTGCTGTCCTATTGACTAAGAAACCCGGGGATGTAGGTAAGAGAGAGGCTTGTTCTCCAGGCTTGTCCATGACACTGCAGATGCAGATCTGTTCCAGCAACCTCACAGGCAGCCAAGTAAGAAGAGAAGAAAGGTCTCTTTCTGAAGAACGAAATGTCACTTCTGAAACAAAATTCATCATCTGCTTTTAGTTCTCTCAGCCTTTCCATTCTCTGGCTCTGCCAATAGGCCCTTGAGCTGAACATTTTGGCCTCTACATTGACTGCTTCCTCTTCTCAGTCCTTCAAATTGAGCTAGTCATCTAGGTTTGTCAATTATGCCTTCAAAATATCCTAGGATGATTTTGTCCCCATTTCTGCCTTGTCCTTGGATCATCACCTAGATGGGGACCTGGTCCAAATGTCTGTCACATTAACAGCTTGAAACCACCTACTACAATAATTCTGCATGAAAGGTGTTCATTTACTTTCCAAGATCCTATAAATGTGTGCTATGCTGTGCTTACTTGCTCAGTTATATCCGACTCTTTGCGACCCCATGGACTGTAGCCTGCCGGCTCCTCTGTCCGTGGGAATTCTTCAGGCCAGAATACTGGAATGGGTTGCCATGCCCTTCTCCAGGGGATATTCTCAACCCAGGGACCGAACCCAGGTCTCCCGCATTGCAGGCAGATTCTTTACCAGCTGAGCCACCAGGAAAGCCCAAGAATAGTGGAGTGGGTAGCCTATCCCTTCTCCAAGGGATCTTCCTGACCTGGGAATTGAACCAGGGTCTCCTGCATTGCAGGCAGATTTTTTACCAGCTGAGCCACCAAGGAAGCCTAAATATGTTCTGACATAATTTTATTTTCCAAAGCTCTCCAGTGCTAATTCTGCTACGTATACACATGCACATGTGTGCACAATGTGTGAGCACACACGTGGACACATATACACATTCCTGTGTGTGTGTACACCCACCTTTTACTGCTTTCTCTATAGTTTTAGATGCTCTTTGTAATCTTTGCTTTTCTGGTTTAACTCATCCTGGGTTTTTTTTTTTTCTAAAAAAAAAAGCTTGTTTACCACCTCAGATACCAGTCCCAGTAATCTCTCCTTTATCTCCACAAGCTGTTATTTTCAGAAACAAGCCACACCTCTGCACTAGCCACATTTTTCAGATCCCTCACGCTTCTAGAATCCCTCCGGACTTGGAATCTTGGAGAAAACAAAAACAGAACTGATTGAGAGTAAAGTGCAGCCCTGAGGGCCCAGCTCACCAACACTGCTATCCTGAGCCACTGTCCCAGGCCCACAGTGCGCTGAGAGTCATGGTTTGATGGGTAGAAGGAGAAAAGCCAGCTAATTGGTTCTGCCCACAAAGATTGACCACAGAACACCTGGTAAGACAGATATGATAAAAAAGCAGCAGAAGACCAGGTGAGAAGACAGCTGAGGTGGTAAGTGGTGCTTGGATGTGACTAGCAGTGGTGACGGAGTGATGAGCAGCAGAAGTTCTGCAGTGGAAAAGTCGATGATGAAGTGACTGAAGGTATCTGTGGTCTGTGGGGGTGTCTGCAAGTGCTCTCTCTCTCTTTCTCTCATTCTGCAATAACTCATGGAAACAAGGAAGATTCTGGAGAAAGCAGCAGCTTCCTGTTCTGCCCTGAGGGCATGAAACTGCTGCTGCCAGGGGAAGTGAGCCATGTGGAGCACCTGGGCAGCATATGTGACCTGACTGCCTTTGCAATTATCTGCCAGAGGCTACAACCCAAGTGCCTACACGGACCAAGCAGGTCATGTGAATGTGCAAAGGGGTAGGGATCACGACAAATGGAAGGGCACACACCTCATCCAAAAGCATTCAAGTACATATCTGAAGATCCACATAGCCTAAACAAGACATGTGCTTGGGACGAACATGGCCCACAGGCACCCTGCATGTAGTCTCTGGCTCCACAGGTGTGTGTGTGCAGCACATCATGAAGACCGATGATGGGAATGGTGACCTCGAATTGCTGACATGTTGGTTAAGCTCTTTCAGGCTACCAAGACTAATGTGATCTGGTGGGGCTATTGGGAGTCTCTCTGGAGAAGTAAGCTGGTTGACATGGCTTCACCAGCCACAGAGCCTGCTCAGTGATCAATCAGGAACAATAACAGCTCCTGTGGCTACACAGAGCTCCAGAAGCTCAACCAGGGAGGGCTCTGTCCATCTTATTGGTCCCTTATTAGCAGCTAGGACTCCCCTGGTGGTTCAGATGGCAAAGAATCTGCCTGCAATGCAGGAGACCTGAGTTCAATCCCTGTATCAGGAAGATCCCCTGGAGAAGGGAATGACAACCCCCTCCAGGATTCTTACCTGGAGAATCCCATGGACAGAGGCGCCTGGTGGGCTACAGTCTGTGGGATTACAGAGAGTCAGACACGACTCAGCGACTAACACTTTCAGTGGCTTCCTGCCTTGCAGGCTATCTGTAGTAGGGATTCTTCTGTTGTTACTGTGTAACACTTCAGCTTCTTTCTGCCTCTTGTTTTCCTCTTCCTGACTTATATTGCTTCATGGGTGCTAAGATGTTTCAGTCATGTCTGACTCTTTGCAACCCTATGGACTATCGCCCACCAGGCTCCTCTGTCCATGGGATTCTCCAGACAAGAATATTAGAGTAGGTTGCCGTGCCCTCTTCATATTACTTTATCGCAACTGTTTATTCATGACTTGTCTTCAAAACATCCTCTCACCTCCACCAGCCAACTTCCTCTTAACACCTTATTGGTCTGGACTGTGCCATCCACACAAGCTGCAAGTCGGGCTGAGAAATAAGATACTTAGCTCTCTGTATAGATTGACGGCTTCTTGCTTCTTATACATAGGGATTTTCTCATATTATGTGTGCATTTATTTATTAGTTCAATGCCCCATAGGTGCCTCAGGCAGGGAGTGTGAAACAAAAAGCACAGAAAAATGTGTAGGTCTGAATACCAGTTCCATCTTCTACTGACTCTGTAATCTAAAAATAATTAACCGTCCTGAATGTCATTCTCCTGCCAGGTAAAAGAGGGTACTAAATGCCTCCTTTGCCCAGCTGTTGCTTGGATTAAATATGATAGTGTTTTGATATTTCCTAGTCCTGAAGAGATTTCCCCAAATAGTCACTATTTTATTGTGGTATGCTGTCTTCTGTTTGATGAGCTCGTGGTAGGTGGACACATAGTAGAAGAGAAGAGAGCTTGAAGGTCAAGGACAGAGGCCCTGAAGTCATGCTATTGGGACCAGACCCATCCTCCACCTCTTACTAACTGTAACGGTGGAGGACTTCCTTGGCTTCTCTGAGCTTCAGTTTCTCTATCTGTAAACTAAAGACAGACAGAACATACAGAACAAAATAATAGAAGATATCTCCTAGGGGTGCATTTGGAAGAAAAAAGAGAGTATACCTATACTGGGCACAGTGCCAGGCGCAAAGCGTGCACATGATAAGTGTTGCCTATTATTAATATTGATTGCTTGGTTTTTTTTTTCCCTTGGCCCAGAACTAAAATTTATTGAACCAAAAGAGCAAGTGCCTTGCTGTTGAAACTTTAAAACCAATGACCTAAAATACACCCACTCTTATAACTGGAAGCAGATCAAGAGTAAGTTGTTGATATAAGGTGTTCTGCCCTGGATTCAAGCAATAAGAGGGTCCATCGTCTGTAGAGAATTTTTAAAATAATTTATTAAAAACCCAAGTAAAATTGAAAATTGTTACCAAGTGCCAACATTTCTAAACAATATAAATGATAAAATAGCCTCCTCCTTCTGTCTTATTTGCCAAGTTCTAAAGGATGGCTGCAGTTCATTTTAGGTTAGCACTTGTTAGCTATCTTTTAATAAACATTGTATTCTCCTAGAGAACCCCCAGTTAGACAATTAGCCTCTGACACTCAGACTCAGGTGCTAAGAGTTTCTCATCCTTGCAGTTTGTCTCCAACCCCTGCAGCTCTTTACACCTCCTGAGTGAAAACAATAGACTCAGAATGGAGGAGAGCTCAGGGCTTGTAAAGGCAATGAAATGAAACTTCAATTCTGTGCGACTTCCGGGAATTCATCTTGGTATTCTCAGCTTAGTTACAACAGCTAACAGAGGGTGAACTGTGAGGTGTAATATTTTTGCTTGGCAGAGGCAAATTTTAGTTCATACGTGATATATTTTACACAGATGGATGATCTTTTAAAAACAAAATCACTCTTTTAAGAAAAAGTGAAATCAGTCTTTTAAAATTATTTGTTTTCAAAATTAAAGAACAAATCCAGGGAATTGTACTAATTTCTGATTACTCCAGAATTCATGCTGAAAATAATTTTGTGATGTAGAGGAGGATGTTAAAAGTGATTTTCTCTGGTTAGATTAGGTTATGCTGTCCAGGTGCTGCTCTTAGCAAAGATGGGAGAAGGCAAAGGAAAGTGAGCGAACTACCATAGTTCATTGATCCTAAAATATGTGTCTTTATTCACGGTTTAACCTATCTGAAATCAGAATGGGTCTCTCAATCACCATTGGTTGAGTAGTAGTCATGATGTATTGTTGCACTGACGCCTGTGCATCAAACCTAGCAACAGCTTGGAAGAAAATCCTGGTGACAGTAATGGAGCACTTTTAAAGAAATGCTCTAAGAGAACAACCCTGAGGGAGCAAACTGCTGGGGGGAGGGCAGAAGAGAAGGATACTGAAAATTAGGAGCGACATAGACAGTCAAACTGTGACTAGGACATTTCAGAAATACTTGAACCAATTCATTTCACTATTTTCAATATGAATGCCTAAGAGTGATAGAAGATAAACGTTGAAGTATAAAGATGCTCTTTTGATGAACAGAAAATGTTTCAATAAAAAAAAAGAGACTTGTTCTGTTGACTGTAAAAAAGTGCACAACCTAAAAGTTAGCCTTAATGAAGACGATAGCTCAGCATAGCATCTCTCAGATAGCTCTGAGGAATTGTTTCAAAGAGATAAGGAAAAGCCAGGGTATATAGGGGTTTTTGTTGCAGGGAAAAACAACAACCAAAAACGAAACCAGGTAGTCAAACATCAAAAGATTACTGCCAGTCATAAAAATAACCAGACATCTCAAGTTAATTTTAGTGCTTTGCTATGTATGGGAAGATGCAGGAGTCTGGGCTTGTGATTATTCCTTGGATACGCACTGTAACTATCTAGGGTGGGTATCCTGGTTTTCTGTGTCCTGAACCCCCTCAGGGTGCACTGCAGGGGTGGCTGCAGCGACTCAGGGCGGCACCATCCTGTGTTTACTGAAATGGCAGGCAACATTCTTTGTCCACATCTCCATAGCAGAAAAGGATTCCCTGGTGGCTCAGATGGTAAAGAATCTGCCCGCAATGCGGGAAACCAAGGTTCAGTCCCTAGGTTGTGAAGATCACCTGGAGAAGGGCATGGCCACCCACTCCAGTATTCCTGCCTGGAGAATTTCATGGACAGAAGAGCCTGGTGGCACCGCTACAGCCCATGGGGTCCAGAGTCTGAGCAACTAACACTTTCACTTTTTTTCCTTTCCAAAGCAAATACATTCGATCCGCCACTCACTGTATAGGAACAGAAGGAACCTTAGAGAATCAAGCCCAAGGCCCTTGCTTTACAACAGTCCTGAGGGAAGTTATCCCAGGTCACACAGACAGCAGGCAAGGAGAGCTAAATGTTTTTCCATTGTTTTTTCCATTGTCCATGCTCAAGTTATCTAAAATGTTACTACGGTATTAGTGCTTCAAAAACTATGGTAAACAACCAATTTTTTTTTCACAATTTGCACCCAGGGATGGGGGAGCCTGGTGGGCTGCCGTCTATAGGGTCGCACAGAGTGGGACACGACTGAAGCGTCTTAGCAGCAGCAGCAGCTAATACACAGCTCAGGCCACTTGTTCATTGTATGAGTTTGTGTCAACCAAAAGGCCTCCCCCTGCTCAGCAAGACAAGTGCCAAACACTTGACTATAGCAGTTGTGTTAAGTTGCCACAACGGTTTCTAAACCAATGAGTTATTGGACCAACTTTAAGTAGCTCTATGGCATGTCACAATCAGTCTATAAAGAGATGGGTAATCGGGAAAACATCCCTGGTTATTTCTATAAGCAAAGACTTAACCTTTGGGTAGCTTTGTCTTTGTTAAATTACTGAACACATTCTAAGAGAGTTAAGAGTCCAGGCATGAGCCACTGTGACCACCAGCTCTGTTGCCTTGGGCCAGTGCCAAAGCCTCTCTAATCATGATTTTCCTATCCATAGAACGAGGGAACATTAGTACTCAACTCAGAAGGGTCATCAGAGGTATATGTGTAAATACCAGGGGACCTGCCACACACTAGGCTCACATAAGCATGAACTATTATTAGTATTGTTAAGTGAAAGTGTTAGTTGTTCAGCTGTGTCTGACTCTTTGGACTCCATGGACTGTAGCCCGCCAGGCTCCTCTGTCCATGGGTTTCTCCAGGCCAGAATGCTGGAGTGAGTAGCCATTCCCTTCTCCAGGGGATCTTCCCAATCCAGGGATCGAACCCATGATTCCTACATTTCAGGCAGATTTCTTTATGAGCCACCAGGGAAGCCCATCATTAGTGTTACTATTACCTAAAAACTGGGTTCACTTCTTGGATGTGAATAGATATAGCCAATAGATATAGCCAAGCCAAAGACTTGGAGAAGGAAGGGTTATTATTTATGTGCAGCAAGTAAGAAGAACACTGGGGATCTTTCCCAAAGCAGTGTCTCCCAGAACAGCAAAACTGGGAAAGTTTTATGTTAAGAGTGGCTGTTGTTCTGTTGCTCAGTTGTGTCCAACTCTTTGTGACCCCGTAGACTCTAGCCTGCTAGGCTCTTCTGCCCATGGGATTTTCCAGGCAAGAATACTAGAGTGGATTGCCATGCCCTCCTCCAGGGGATCTTCCAGTGCCAGGGGTCGAACGTGCATCTCCTGCATTGGCAGGCGGATTCTCTACCACTGAGTTACCAGGGAAAGCCCTAAGTTAAAGGTACATGCATGTTCATGAAGGGACTTGAGCAGAGGAGAATTCAGCACAGAAGTGGGGCAAAGGTTAACGGAGTCGAGGCTTCAGTTGATTGAAGATAGGCAGATCAATATCATCACTCTATCCTCTTTCTGGTGGGGCCTTAGTTCTGGCAGCACTCAAAGATGTATTATTATGTGTATCCTTTGAGGAGGAACTAGGACTCTGCTTTATCACTGCACTATTGTTTGACTATCTTTTTTCTCTTGGTACATTTCTTTGTTCTTTGAAGATCATTAATCACTGAGACCTGTTCAAGGGCAAGCATGGTGGCCAGGCTTAGATCACAAAATGGCTTAGGCCAAAATGGCTTCTCTTATGTCAAGAAATCCATTCCTGGTTCTTTTTCTTCCAGGGTCCCCTAACTTAACTGCTTGCATTATTAGCCCTTCCCTCCTTTTCAGGTTGGGGGGATGTGGGTTATGGGTCATGGTGTAGTTACCACTGAGACAGCACAGGGCATAGAGCCCTGAGACAGGGGTCAGGGTTGTGCTCTGCCTCTGCTCTTTGGTGCCAGGGATGAGTCCCCTGGCTGCACCAGTGTTCAGAAAGCCATAGCAAGCACCTCCCCGGACCCGGCCTTGTGCTGAGTGCTGATTGAGAAATGGTGTCTGCCTTGAACTCTCTCACGTTATACAGTAGGCAGGACCACTGACAACACACAGTAGGTGCCGTCACAGAGGCTGGAACTCTGGGAGGACAGAAGCCTCTCTACGCTCTATGCTCATGAGCACATGGAGTGAGCATGAGTTAGAAACTTCCCCTCCTTTGCCTCCCTCGAGGAGACATTTTGACCTAAAGACGCTCTTTACTCCCTCCCAGCGTGATCTGAGTGATAAATCTGGGAGAATGTTGGGTGCTCTGCTTTAGCTGCCCCCTCATCTTGCCTCTTGGGAGCCTTTGTGGGTGGGAAGTGGGCCCTCTGCCAGCAAATGGGTGGCGGTTGGTCTGATTTGGGTTTTAGTTCACAGATGCTCTTGGTCCTCCCACTGAGCCATTCTCTGACTTAGTCTTTATCAGATAAACATGGGGAACCATTTGCTGATACTCTGATTAATTGCTCAGTAACTTTGGAATTTGGTTAAGATGGAGGGTGCTATATCCTGCCCCCTGGGGGACCCCAGTTAGACATTATATGTCAGTAGAGGGGCAGCAAGCTCACTGATGTGGATCCATGATTATGTTGACAGTGCTGCATCTCCGCCTGGATATGCATAATGGTTGCTCAATAATTTTGGTTAAACTGATGAACAGTTTCAGGAGGCTGAGCAAAGGGAAACAGGAAAAGCTTCAGAGAAAAGGAGATGTTATATTCAAGCTTCAGAGGATAAGAAATCTGCCAACAAAACAAGGTAGAAATAGGCACTCAAGCCTGCGAGGGATGGGACATGTTTTGTGACAAGTTTCATGTCCCCATCTTTCTGAGAACCAGTTTTCTCATCTAAATGAGGATAAGAAAACTGCCCTTGCCTCCCTCATGGGGTCCTTCAGACTGTCATAGAACTTACTGGAGGCAGAAATGTTTTGAAAACTGTAAAGTGTTGTACACATCATTATATAATATTCAGTGGCCAGCATAAACATTAACTGTCAGCAGAAACGGTCAGATCAAAAGATTTTTTTTCAAGTTGATGAATTTTTTTAATCTTTTATAAACCTAACTCTCCCAGAAAAGGTTTTCATTAATGTCCAATGCCCACAGTTGAACCACTAAGCCTCTTGGCTTTTACTAAAATACTGATAGAAACACAATCTGGCTTGCCTCTATGGATATGTTAAAAATGGTATTTTCAGAGAGAACAATAGAAAAACAGTGTTGTCAGCTTGACATTCCTTGCTACGATATTTTCAGGCTGCCCATGTCTATATGCAAGCAATACATTCAGAAACCGAATGAGTGCTTTATGAATTTCTTTCTTCTGCCCAATTTGCATAGAGGGGAGGCCTGTAGAAAATGTAATGGCAATCAAATTTCAATGGTAATGAAACAATGAGGTGGTTTTTGACCGTCGATAGGTGTTGAAATAATCATGAAAGCAGCAGCTGGCCCCTTTCTTTCTCTTGTCCAATTAGAAGCTATTTTCTCTGCAAGGAATACTCAAAGGTAATCATACTTTGATCCTCCTTGTGTCAAAAGTCTGTCTGAAAGAATGACTTTTCATCCAATGCCATTTACAGAAACAGCACATTAATTTTTCTGTCTCAGTAGGACACCACCTCAGAGAAAGGTTGCAAGTTTTGAGCAGAAATCTTACTCCCTCCCTGGTGGGTAGGGGGAGTACTGTGTCTTCTAGGGACTGGAGAGAATTGTGCCAGCCAAGCTAAGTACCCAGCAGAGCCAGCTGCTGGCTGCAAACAAAAGATCTTGGTGGGATTTGTGAGACAAAAAGTGTGCATTAGGGCAAAGAGGTTCACAGTATATCCATGTATCAGCGGCTCTGGGAAGAGAGAAGCTCTGTAAATAATCTACTTGCAGACAGTTTAATGCTTTGAACATGGTAACAGCCCACGTGTAGAAACCTCTGGAGAGGGCAGACGGCAAATTTCACTCCCAGAGATATGGTTTGCTTTTGCGGCAAATGAAGGTTCTGGCAGCCTAGGGAGGAAGAGGGAAGAGAAGGAGGAGGGCTTTGAAACACAGCCATAGCCTTCCTCCTGCCTCTGGGGCACCACAGAGAAGGAACTCTGTTACAGAGAGGATCCTAGTATGAACTACAGTCAGTGTCTTTTTTTTTTTTTTTTTTTGGCAGATTTAAGACAGTTGCCCAATGGCTGATAGACTTCAGAGTCTATAGTGTTCCCTGGCCTCCTCCTGTACAGGCCACGTGATGCTAGGTCTTCTGGGGCTCAGAAGAATCGTTATTGTAATCCTAGCATCTGTAAAGTGTTGTATGGTTTCCAAAGTGTTTTTCACTTAACATACAGTGAATTTTTTTTTTTTTTTTTTGCTAATAATCATGAGGGGTAAGAAAGGAAGTGGAGTTTATTTCTCTGGAAGAGGAGTAAAAGAATAAGACCTCATAATAACAATTTTGTTGTTGTTCAGTCATCAAGTCATGTCCAGCTCTTCGTGACCCCATGGACTGCAGCATGCCAGTCTTCCCTGTCCCTCACTCTCTCCCGGAGTTTGCCCAAGTTCATGTCCACTGATTCATGTCCATCCAACTCTCTCACCTTCTTCTCCTTCTGCCTTCAGTCTTTCCCAGCACTAGGGTCTTTTCCAATGAGTCAGTTGTTCACATCAGGTGGCCAAAGTACTGAAGCTTCAGCCATAATAATGATAGCTTAAGCATATTGAGCATTTACCAGACTTATTTTCTGAATTGTCATATTTAATTCTTACAAGCCCCATATAAGGGAGGTGCTATTATCACCTCCAATTTGCAGTTTAGAAAACAGAGGCTCAGAGAGATGAAGTGAATTGCCCAGATCATACCACTAGGATGTGTCAGAACTGAGCCTCCAAGCTAGCCGGGAAGAACCTACCGGCTTCTGAGTCCCCAGGCTCTTCTGAGTCCCCAGACTGCCTGGGTCCCCTCTATTTTGATACTTAGTCTTGTTCCTCCCCTGGGTAAACACATTCAACAAGCACTGAGAGCCCACTGTGTGTCAAGAGCAGCTCTAGACACTGTGGGTGCATGCTTTCATTCAACGAGTATTTCCTGAGTGTTCATTATGGGCCAAGCACTGTTTTGTGCAGGGAGTACATCAGCAAACAAATCTCTCTGTAGCGTAGATTCTACTGGGTGGACCAGACAATCAACAACGTATGTTTAGGAAATAATATACTAGAAAGTGATAAGCTTAATGGAAAAAAGGGATCATAGGGCTCAGTAAAGAGGACCAGCAGTGTTGGAGTGGGAATAAGGGGACAGTGTCCACTTGTACACAGGTAGTCAGGGGAGGTCTTGTTGAGAAGGTTACATTCAAATATGTACATGTATTGAAGGAAGCAAGGGAAGTAACCGTGCCTTTACATGGGGAAGAGCATTCCAGGCAGAGGGAATAGGCAACACGTGGTGTGTCAAAGACCAGTGAGTGCAGGTGAGGGCATGACAGATGTATCGCAGTGTGAAAGGGAGCCTGGTCATGGTGGGCCTCGTAGAGCACTGTACAGACTTGTCTTTCATTCGGAGTGAAATGGAGGGCCCTGCCAGGCTCTGAGCAGAGGAGCAGCCTGTTCCGACTTCTGTGTTTAAAAAACCTCCCTGGCTACTGTTTTGAGAATGAACTCTAGGAGGTCAAGGGTAGAGGAAGAAAGGCCGGTTAGGAGGCCACTTCAGTGATCCAGATAAGAGATGAGGGTTTCATTTTTTTGAGTCAAACTTCGATGGTGAGAAGAGATTGGATTCTGCATGAATTTTAAACGTAGAGCCACACTGCAGGCCTACCCAACCATTAGACCGATTGAGATCTGGTGAAAAGAAAACTTCTTTATAAAAGAACAGAACATAGGAACTTGTGAACAGTGATTACAAAAACTGAGAAATAGTGCCAGCTAGGAATAAACTATACATATAATGACCCAACAGAAAGCACACAACTGGAAAACATAATAAAGTCTTTGTTTTTATTCTTTATATCATTGAATTCAGTGTAGTCATGCAAATAAGTGAGCCTTACTAGCAAAGCCATATCATTTATAACTTTATCCTCGTGATTGCACTGTGAGCACAGTCCATAGAAAAACAGTATTGTTGGAACCATTGCTTCTTTGTTTTCCAAGCTGAACTCTTAACTATTTTAATCCATCAGGAAATGCAAATAGAAGGAGAAAAAGGAAGCAAAAGAATGCATGTATTATTTAACTGTTCCTGATCCCTATGACTATGGACATCTTGTGATTATAAGAATTGAAAGGAGATTGGGTTTTTCTTTTCCTACAGTTTCCATACGAGGTACTGATTCAGAAAGCAGAGGTGACCAGATGGATCGGATTCACATCCTGTCTCAAGAGGGGACAATAAGTTGTGCATAGTGAGGAAGGCAATCATCATCTGGGCTGGTGTATTTATCTTCCCTAAATATAGCAAAGAAGTGTTTTGCTTTTAAGATGGGTTGGATCATCACTTGATCTTTTTTCACAGATGAGTGTGGGCGGGAGATGAATATCAACAATATTTACCAATTGACTTCTGTGTGCCGGCACTATGCTATCTTATAGTCACCTTTGTATACACAGCTTATAGTCTGAATTCTGCCTGCTATGGTTTATTATTGAGATACACACCATCTTGAATGCTCATAGTTGAATGAAGAGCTTGCTTTCTGCTCAGTTATATGCTTAATCATTTTATGTTATTTATTTATTAAAAACTTTTATTGCCGAGCAGTTGATTGACAATGTTGTGTTCGTTTTAGGTGTACAAAGTGATTTAGTTATACATTCACATATACCTATTTTTCTCAGATTCTTTTCCTTTATAGTCTACTGTTTTTGTTGTTGTTGGTTAGTCACTAAGTCTTATCCAATTCTTTTGAGACCCCATTGATTGTACCCCTACCAAGCTGCTTTGTCCATGGGATTTCCCAGGCAAAAATACTGAAGTGGGTTGCCATTTCCTTCTCCAGGGGATCTTCCTGACCCAGGGATCAAACCTATGTCTCCGCCTGGCAAGTGGATTCTTTACCACTTGGGAAAGCCCAAGTGGGAAGCCCATTTATAGGTTATTACAAACCTATAAAGTTTAGTTTCCTGTGCTATAACAGTAGGTTCTTATTTCTCTATTTTACATGCAGTATTGTATATGTTAATTATCCCCCATATCATCTTAGAGACATTAATCTCAATGGAGTTTACTCTTAAAAGTGGACTCTGATGCTGAATTCAATTCTGAGCATCAGAAACTAGGCTGGAAGATCTATATCCTCCTGCTTGTCAAGTGGCAAACTGTGCAGCCAATATTGGACTGCAGGTTAAGAAAGCATGATCCAAGCGTCCCATAAGGAAACAACGATGGGTAAGTGTCTAAGCTTATTCTCTTCCAAATATGTTTAAAAAACTCAAGACATTCTTTTTAATCAAGATGACTATTTCTGGAATTTCTAGGCCCTGAAAGACAAAATGAAACAAGGAAGCAACAGCATCTTTTTTCTGAGAATTAATTAGAAGTAACAAAGTTTCAATAAGGAGCCACTGTTAGAAATCACCTTATACATCTTTGAGGAAAAGCTCAGAGAAGATCACCCCCATGGTTGAGCAGAGCCTCAAACATCAAGTTTCTCATTTAAGGCAAAAGGGTCATTTATTCTTGCATTGAAATTTGCTGACATGCAAAGATGAGATAAGAAGAAAGGGATGGCTTCCCTGGTGGCTCAGTGGTCAAGAATCTGCCTGCCAATGCAGGGGACACAGGTTCGATCTCTGGTCCAGGAGGATCCCACGTCCTGCCTGTGTGCCACAACTACTGAGCCCACGAACTGCAACTACTGCAGCCTGAGCACACCTGGAGCGTGTGCCCTGCAACGAGAGAAA
>NW_011489342.1:2462941-2463420 GCF_000754665.1 Bison bison bison | reverse complement strand
TTTAAAAAAATTTTTTTTAAAAGAATAAAGGGAAAAGTTGGCAAATCCCCTGTCCAAGAATAAAAATGTGGGGCTAAAAACTAAGGCTTCCTTATTTTTTAACCATCTCAAAAAGAAGTCAGACATTCAAGACCAAGGACTACCACTGCAGGAACTTTGGATATATAGTCAAATTTCTCACATTTTTAAAAAACAGCTTGTATTCACGATCAATGATTATGAGATCTTTGTCCTTTTCTACAGCCATGTTGAGAGACCCCTGCTGCTGCTGCTAAGTCGATTCAGTCATGTCCGACTCTGTGCGACCCCAGAGATGACAGCCCACCAGGCTCCCCCGTCCCTGGGATTCTCCAGGCAAGAACACTGGAGTGGGTTGCCATTTCCTTCTCCAGTGCATGAAAGTGAAAAGTGAAAGTGAAGTTGCTCAGTCATGTCCGACTCTTAGTGACCCCATGGACTGCAGCCTACCAGGCTCCTCC
>NW_011489342.1:2450689-2462841 GCF_000754665.1 Bison bison bison | reverse complement strand
CCCCTGCTGCTGCTGCTGCTAAGTCGATTCAGTCATGTCCGACTCTGTGCGACCCCAGAGATGACAGCCCACCAGGCTCCTCCGTCCATGGGATTTTCCAGGCAAGAGTACTGGAGTGGGGTGCCACTGCCTTCTCCATGAGAAACCCCTAGGGATTCAATAGATGGAAACACTGACTAAGGTGAGAGCTAGGCTGGATTTGGGGAAACAAGAGTGCCATGTGTTTAAAAATATACCCCAAATTCACACTGGAGCTAGAAGATAAATCTAGCATGTGAGAAAGACTGAGGGAGGCAGGGATGATAGTTGGACCTCTTAGGGGTCATTTTAAGAATATTAGAATAATTTTTTCTTTTGGTTTCAAAATCTCTCCTTCATAGTGTTCAGATCATGGATCTTTATGAGTGTGTCTGTATTTAAAAAGATTGCTTCATGGCAAGGAATCCTTCCTCCTGGACCCCAGTTGCCATGGAAACAGCACTTGCTCATGTGTCAGAAGCTCACAGGCACACAACACATACACGCACAGCAGAATAATATATTCCCGGGGAAATGCCTTTTATGTGATCTCCTTCTGGTGTTCTTTATGCTTCTTAAAAAACACATTCAGAGCCAAAATTTTACTAATTCCTACCATCCAATTGTTAACTATCGTGTCCTTTATTTGGATGTTTAAAAATTCTGATTTTAGGTTTTTCTTCAACACAATCTCTCCTGGAAGTGAAATAATCTATTATTCACTCCTTCACCTACCTCTAACTTTTCTCTCCCCCTGTTTACGAACAGACTATGGATTTCAATACATTTAGTTTAACTAAAAAGAAGCCTATTTCAGATTCTACTCAATTTCTTTGATGAGTATAATGATGCATTTCAAGTATTTCATTTCCCTAAATATTCTTTATTCCAAGTATTAGTTTTAAAAAAATATATTTATTTGCTTATTTTATTTTGGGGCTGTGATGGGTCTTCTCTGCTGTGCTGGGGCTTTCCTTGGTTGCGGTGAGTGAAAGCTACTCTTCGTTGCCATCAGTTTCCCTGGTGGCTTCTCTTGCTGCAGAACGCCAACTCTAGCTGTACGGGTTTCAGTAGCTGCCGCATGTGAGTTCAGCAGTTGTGGTTTGAGGGCTCTAGAGCACTGGCTCAGTAGTTGGTACACAGGGCTTAGTTGCTCTGTGGCATGTGGGATCTTCTGGGACCAGGGATTGAACCAGTATCCCCTGCATTGCAAGGGGGATTCTTAACCACAATGGATATCTAGGAAAGTCCCAAATGCTAGTTTTAGCTGGCAAAACAGCGATTCTTTGGAAGGATATTGATGAATCACAAGTTCATGTGAGTATAGGACTATAGTTAATCTTTTTTAGTGTTTCATCTATATGAATTTGAAAAGAAATCAGAGGAAAATCTAATACAGGGAAGTAATTTACTTCAACCTGTATTTCTTGAGCACCTACTGTCTGACTGTATCTGACTCAATTCCCATGACAACTAATTCTGATTACATAGAGAAGCTCATGATCCACCACATGGAGAGTGGGTACAGCAGGGTGCATGAGAGTCGGAAACTGACCTCGATTTCACCACCAGTTGGGAGCTTCACTTCAACTGAATTGAGCCCTATAATTATAACCTGTAAAATGAACAACTTGAACTCGACTCTCATCCTGGCCCCTCCAGTCCCACGATGCCATGACTGTAATCAGCTCCAAAGCCAGACCAATGGATGCATATGGTTGATGAAGCAGCCTTAGACCTCAGTCCAGGCGGTGACTCAGTCATGACATTGGATAAGGTCTGACACCCGCCAGTCTTCCCATCCCGTGTGGTACCCACAGCTACCCAATGTGTCTGCCCATGGGGTGGGATAGAGCTCCTACTCCAGTGTCCCCTTCAGACCGTTCTTCCTTCTCCTGCATCAACTCTGACTGTCCTTTGTCATGCCCCCACTGAGGCTGGCCAACCTGCTACGCCTGTTCTCACCAAGTTATCCAGTGTCTTTGTACTCAAGGCGATGTTCTTTAGTTGTAAAGTTATTTTTTGGAGCTATTAGACCCTGGTAAAGTCTCCAGTTTAGTTCCTACAACTATCCCTCTCACATGCTTCGCTTCAGCCTCAAGGACAATTCCTAAAGCTCACCAAGCTCTTGATTACCCTGGACCGTGGCCCGAAGCTGTGGCCAGTGCTGCCTAGAGGAGTTGTCCCTCTCCACTCAGCTGTTAACTCCTTCCCACCCTTCAACCTCAGCCTCCCTAACTGAGCCCTGGCTTTGCTCTTTCCTTCTTACATCTTGCTACCAGATACAACAATTTCATAACCATCTAATGTCTCTCTGCTCCAGGAGATGACAAATATTGTGAGGGCACTGCACCACTGGACACCCAGCGCCTGGCCACCCAGGGGTTCAGTTAGTAACTGTCAGGTAAGTGCGTGGATGAGCAAAGGAATGAAAGCACCATCCTAATCCAAAGAAGAGACAAGTGGTGGGAATTTCAGGCCCTGGCACGTGCTGAGTGCGGAGAGACATCTTTTCAAAAAAATTTATTGAAGTATGGTTGATTTGCAATGTTGTGTTAATTTACACTGTACAGCAAAATGATTCAGTTATGCATATATATTCTTTTTCATTATGGTTTATCATAGGATATTGAATATAGTTCCTTATGCTATGCAGTTGGTCCTTGTTGTCTATCCATCCTGTAAATAATTGTATATGCTAATCCCAAACTCCTAGTCCTTCCCTCCCTCCCCTGCCCCCCGACCTCTTGGCAACCACAAGTCTGTGGGAGAGATACTTTTAACCCATAAAACTTGTCTCTCTTTGTGTTGTTGTATGGCAGAAACCAACACAACATTGTAAGAAAATTTTTTAAAAATAAATAGAAAAAACACACCAGTGAATTCTTTCCACAAAAAAAGAAAAAAAAAAAAAACTTGTCTTTCATCTCTATCTGCAGTGCTCACCTAGCTCTTGAAGGACAGACACCAGCAGCAGAAAACATTGTTACTCCCAAATGGTCTATAGCTATTTGTCAATAGTAATGCTTTAACTCATGATGAAAGCTTTCTCCATATAAATCCAAAGCATTTTACTTTGTATTTGGGCAAACATGTTGATGATCGCAGCCTTTAGAATATGAAGCACAGTGTTAGAGGCATTAGACTGAAACAGAAAAGCTGAGAAACTTGCTGCCGTCTCCCAGAGCCTTTAGCAGAATGAGGACCAGAATCCGACTTCTGGAGGTCAAGTCACTTTGCCTCTCTGGGCCTGTTTTCTTCCTCTGTAGATGATTTACTCTCATCCCCCCACTTCAATACTCAGTGGATCCTGAAACTCCTTAATTTAAATGCAACATTACTGACATCAGTAATGCCCAAATCCCTTAAATTAAAAAAGTATAGAAGTATGTCAAACATTTAATTGACAATCAAAATTTTTTTTTTTTAGATTTGTGATATTTGAGATTTATCAGATTTTAAACATTTGCTATATTATCTAAAGAAATATTCATGTTTATATCTTAAAAAAAACACATGTAAACTTTTCTTTAAATAACTGGCTTATAGAGTACACATAATCTTGGAAATGAAAAAAGCACTAGCATCATTTTTGCTGTCCAGACTGGTGCTGGCAGGTTCAGTTGCCCTACTTATTCTATTTGTGTGCCTGCAGAATAGAGGAGAGGTAACTGCTGGGTTGCTCTCAAATCTTTGTATATCAGTTCCAGCTTTAAAATATGATTTTGTATCCTGTTTTCACCACTGATTCAATGTGAATTAGAAAAATTATTTAACCTTTTATTTATAGTTTTGTGTTTGCTTGATTTTTTTCATATGTGAAATGGAAAGAATACCTTTTTCTACTCATGTCCCGAGGAATTTGGCAAAGGCTGTTGGAATTAGTGGCTGTGGCCATGCCCGTTCCATGGGGAGGCTTGACCACAGGGCGGGTCATACACTGGAAAGGCTTGCCAGGGATTTGTGGCACCTCTGTTGCTGGGTCCCAAGGACAGTTTCTGGAGTGAGATGCTGATTAATGGAGTTCTGTGGCCTGAGAAGACAGATTTTGTGTTGCTTCTAGAACAGTGGGTTCCCCAAGAACCAATTCCAATTGGGTCTTTCCATTAATGAGAAAAAAAAGATAAATGTGGTGTGTGCGCATTTGATATCAATGTGTGAATGTGCGTATTGTTGCCAATGTTCTTTCCTCTGAGATACTATTTTTCCTATCCTTTGGAGTTAAACTGGTGTTTTTAACATCCAAAAAATGTAGTTGTCCATAAGATTCCAAAGTCTGCTTAGAAACACTGAGCTGAAGGACAACCTTGTTATTATTTCCTAGATCTTTTGTGACCTGGTTTTGTCAGTCAATGATTAACTTCCTTTGGCTAGCAGAGATAATCTAAGCTTTGGAAATTTACCCAGCTTCTTAAGTGGAAGGATACTAACATTTATTGAGTGTATACGGTGTGCCAGGAACTGCATTTGGTGCTTTCATATCTATTACTGCATTAAATCTCCTTATTAATTCTATGAAGTTGGAAGTATTGTGCCAATTTAAAATGGGAAAAATCCGAAACTCAGAAGACAAGTCACTTGATCAAGGTCCTGAGTTGTTAACCAGCAAAGTCTAAATTTGAAGTCAGTTTTTCTGAGTCCAAAGTCCAAGGTCTTCTAACCTTACTAGCTTATTTCCCCAAATAAAACGATAGGACACATATTTTAATCTGGGTTATATTTTTGATCTCAATTGAAGACCATCTAGGGACTGGCATTTTAATTCTGTGTTGCGCTAAGTCACTTCAGTCATGTCAGACTCTGTGCGACCCCTGGTCTGTAACCCACCAGGCTCCTCTGTCCAAAGGATTCTCCAGGCAAGAAGACTGGAGTGGATTGCCATACCCTCCTCCAGGGGATCTACACAACCCAGGGATCAAATCTGGGTCTCTTGAGTTATAGGCAGATTCTTCACTGTCTGAGCCACCAGAGGAGCCCCTGGCATTTTAATCCTGATACCTAAAAAGAAAGCATTCTACTTCTAATAGATATAGGGACACATACACTCACTGTTAACAGAGACAATCCAGAGTTGACCAGGACTGGTTAATCCATGACACCAGGGCCTCTTCTTGTCTGTGGAGTGTGTAAAGGACTCTGAAGAAGTTCCAAGGCCAGGGACCAAGTGAGATAAAGTTGCTTAAGACACACTGAGTTTCTGAGAACCTTTCAGAGCTAGGTGTAAAATGTTCTGGATGATCTCTTCTTCTGTAGGATAACCTATCCTTGCCTTTCCCTCTGTCCACAAGAATAATCCGTATTGACTAAATTTCACGACACAAAAACAAATGGTTAATTTGCCCTCCAAGGCCATAACCTGCAATTGCCTTGTGTTCAGTGACACACAAGCTAGAGTTTGTTTCTATGTCTGATACCTTGTTTTATCTGTGATTAACTTCTACTGTGATGGTGACAAAGAAAGGCTAATGTTCTGAGTTTTTAAGACTTTATTGTTAAGAAATCAGTTCAAGAGAAGGCTAAGTTTTTGGGCAGAATGATTAAAAGTCTCTAAGCCCCAGGTTTGCAAAGTTTAGTTAAATAGGTAACATGCAGGCCGTCCTGTCTGGAGGTTCCCATTCAGTGGGTCTAGGGTAGTGGCCTGTAAGCAGTGTTTTAACAAACAAACCAGGGAACTAAGTGCAGCAAAGGATCCAAGGAATCCTTTGGGAAACAGTTCTAAGACACATTTCATTCAAAGAGGATATAATCATTCACTTGCTCAGTGGAGCTTCTTCTTTTATTGCTGTTTTTTTCAACCGATAAAGGACAGTGTTTTTGTACCCTAGTGCTGAGAGGGAAGGAGAAGGCAATGGCGCCCCACTCCAGTACTCTTGCCTGGAAAATCCCATGGATGGAGGAGTCTGGTAGGCTGCGGTCCATGGGTTGCTAAGAGTCAGACACAACTGAGCGACTTCCCTTTCACTTTTCACTTTCATGCATTGGAGAAGGAAATGGCAACCCACTCCAGTGTTCTTGCCTGGAGAATCCCAGGGGCGGGGGAGCCTGGTGGGCTGCCGTCTATGGGGTCGCACAGAGTCGGATATGACTGAAGTGACTTAGCAGCAGCAGCAGCTGAGAGGGAAATGCATAAACTTCCAAATAACAGCTCATTTTCTGGGTATGTTTCAGTATGAAAAATGGGCCAAAAAGAAAAAACCCTTAGCTGTGGAGAATTCCAGAGGACTGGGGGGTGTGTGTGTGTGTGTGTGTGGTGGGGGGTGATAACCCAGTCATGCTAAAGATCCCAGAAAGGACAACTTTACGCATACCCTTCAGAAGGACAAGGAATATACTAGGGCCATCAGCATGAAGACCATAAATCTGGACTGGGCAGTCACAGTAATTCAAGTTGCTTGGAATTTCCAGACAGTTGTTTTTATTGAATGTACAAGTCAGCATCTCTTTTAAATGCTGCCTGAAAACACCAGTGCTCTGGCTGCCTGCCATGCTTCTCCAAGGTAACTGGCACCACGGTAGGGCTGTCTTCCTGGTTGTTTATGGGCAGGGAGCCATTCTGGTTGATGAGCACCTGAGCTGAACCAGTTGTTAAATACACTGAAAGTCTTCCCTAACTCTGCCAGCGCCTTGTGGGTAAGTTGTGATGTGGAGAGTCACAAAGAGTGAAGGGCATAAAGGGTGCCTTGAGAAAGGGGAGCTGGAATCTGAGGCTCCTGGCAGAAAAGCAGGAAATATAGCTAAAAATACTTAGTATGCTGTCCCTAGTGAATTGGGGAAACTAGGCCAGAGATGGCAAAGTTCCTTTAGGAGAATTAAAGCTGAAGGGCAGGTAGTGGCTCCCTGCCCTGAAATAGATTCAGAGACCAGTCTTGGCAGTGATCATCTACAATCATTGATTACTGATGTCTGCCAAGGGCTCAGAAGGGGTACGTGTGTGAGGCATGCTCGTTAGCTGTGCTCTAGGGGACATGGAGCTGACTTTTGCTGATCTCTCCTTTCAGAAAAACACACCAGCTTATTCTTTCTCCCCATGAATATACATGGCCATCTCCAAGCTGCTCAAATAAGAGATTTATAGTAGTTTAGGCAGAATCTCTCAGAGATATCTGGGCTAATGAGCAGTGAATGCCAGTCAACATATGTCTCTGAAAACTATGAACAGGGGACTCCCTTCAAGCTGGCTTTCCCTGTGTAGTCACTTATTCTCTTTGCAACAGATGTCCAATGTGTCAGGTTCCCCCAGGCCCTAGAACCAACTGTCACCCTCAGATCCCCTGGAGTGGGTCGTGACTGCAGTAGGATTTACATCCGTCACTAGGTTTCACACAGAAGCCATGGTGGGTTACTACGAATTACGCCCGTGAAGTCTCGGGTACTGTCAGTCATGGCTGAGGTCCCTGGAAACACCCGCCCCACCTGATGGTGTTCATGTTCCCGGTTGTGATCTGCTGGATGGATGGGCAATGGTGCAGAGGGTGTTCCCCTGCTTCCTTATCGCTCCACTGACCGGCTTTTCGCCATTTTTTAAAATGAAAAATCCAGTTTCCTTAAATATTAAATAATCTTGCCTTCAGGGACACTCTCTTTTCTAGAAGGTGTATTGTCATTCGAAAACACCAGCCTTTGATAATAACATAGGGGATATAACCTATGTAACCAAATTTTCTACCAAGATTTTGCTTTGCAGTTTGACCTGACAGTGTAATGCTTGGGGCCTGTAGGGAGTTGATATCCTGGTGGTACTGGGTTGTACTAGTCAGGGTTCTATGGAGAAACAAAACCAGTAGGATATATAGAGATACACATAAGAGGAGGGGCTTCTTTGGTGCTAGTGGCAAAGAACCTGCCTGCCAATGCAGGAGATGTGGGTTCGATCCCTGGGTCGGGAAGATCCCCTGGAGAAGGAAATGGTAACCCACTCCAGTATTCTTGCCTGGAGAATCCCATAGACAGAGGAGCCTGGCGGGCTATAGTCCACGGGGTCGCAAAGAGTCAGACACAACTGAAGTGACTTAGCATGTACATATGCACATGTAAGAGGAGACGGATTATAGAAATTTGCTCGTGTGAATAAGGAGGTTGAGAAATTTCACAGTCTGATCTGCTGTCTACAGACTGAGAACCAGGAAAGCTGGTGGGGTAATTTAGTCTGAATCCAAAGGCTACAGAGCCAGGAGCCCTGGATGTCTAAGGGAGGGAAGAGATGGATGTCCCAGCCCAAGAAAGTGATTTCCCCCTTCCTCCAGCTTTTTGTCTTATTCAGTTCCTCAACGGATTTGGTGACACCCACCTGCCTTGGTGAGGGCAATCTTCTTTACACAGTCTACTGATTCAAATGCTAATCTCTTCTTTATACAGTCTCCTGATTCAAATGCTAATTTCTTCCAGAAATAATATTTTACCAGCTATCTGGGCATTCCTTAGTTCAGTCAAGTTGACACATAAAATTAACCATCACATGAGTGGAGAGCACAGAGCCTTAAAAAATCATTAAGATTTAGAGAAATAATGGTATTTTTTCAGGGTTAAAAGAAGTAGTGAGTGATTTGGTTGTTAATGCTAATCATAGAAAAATGCCTTTGAAGAATCCTCTGGGGAAATACAGAGGAACCTGCAGTAGGGTGTGGGGAAGACTTTTCAACTCTATGCACTGTAGCCCACCAGGCTCCTCTGTCCATGGGATTCTCCAGGCAAGAATACTGGAGTGGGTAGCCATTCCCTTTATCTAAAGGATCTTCCTGACCCACGGATCAAACCCAGGTCTCCCATATTGCAGGCAGATTCTTTACAATGAAACTTCCTCTTATATTCACATTTCTAAGCATTTCTTATATACATGGAAGAACTTCCATGTATATACTGACAAATCACAAAAAAGAAAATAGAAATGGTACAGACACATTTGAAAAAATGTTCAAGGCTTTATCCCAGTTGAGGAGCGAAGAGTCATTGGCAGTCATGATCTCACAGCCACTTGGGGTATTTAGAGCTTCAACTATAAAAATGGGCAGGATTTTCCTTGATATCAGTGGTACCCGTCTGTTTTCCTTTGCAAACTGATATGATCCTGACCAACTGCTCAGAATTCATCTCCATGCAATTCACAGGCACCACTAGCAGAATAGTTCTTTTCAAAAGAAAAATTTCTTTATTTATTTTACTTGGAGGATAATTACTTCACAGTATTGTGATGCAGAGCATTTCTTTATAACAAGGCAGTCAACCTGTGAATTTCAAGACTGGGTCATGCTCTCTAGTCATCACTTGGTTCAAAATGTGAGCTGCAAAAACTGCAATAGCAAACTGGGATGGATCTATGAGTTTGCCACTGAAGACAGCCAGTTTTATAAGGAAGGCCATGTGACCCTGAAAAGTGCTCTAGTTCGAGAAAGTGAGGGCTTTGAGGAGGAGCATGAACCATCTGATAACTCTTGAAGAAAAAGAGATAAATCCATCTTTTCTCAGGTCTCTTTCACTGGAAACAAGACTCAACTTACATACATTGTCACCTTAGCCTCAGAGTCAGAGTCATGAACTGTGGAATGAGAGGTTATGAGAATCTATGATGGAACCTTTCTCTCTTTTTAAAAATTTTCTATTTTCCATCCAACAGCAGTGTGTAGAGACAATATTATGCAGCTGCTGTTATTTTTTCCCCCTATGTTTATATCTTGAGGCAGAATAGTCTACCTGCAGCTACATGGTGGGCTATGTGAGGAAAACAACCTGGGCTATTAGAGTGAAAAAGTGTTTTATGCACATTTTGAAAGGAAAATGTGTCAAGAGCATGGTTTGTAAATTTTTCTGGGCTTCATTTTAAAACTTTTTTTTTTTTTAATCCAGTTATTTCACTTGATTTGCTAAGTTCAAAGAAGAGATCTGAATTTGTGACCAGTGCTGAAGGTTCAGTGTTAGTCTTTTCTGTGTAACTTAAGCATGAAAGTGAAAGTGAAAGTCTCTCAGTCGAGTCTGACTCTTTTCGACCCCATGGACTGTAGTCCATGGAATTCTCCAGGCCAGAATACTGGAATGGGTAGCCTTTCTTATCCCTAGGGAATCTTCCCAGTCCAGGGATCAAACCCAGGTCTCCTGCATTGCAGGCGGATTCTTTACCAGCTGAGCCACCAAGGAAGCCCAGCTTAAGCATAGTAATATAAATAAAGTAATAGTTGGGAAAAAAGAAGAAATATTCAACTTCATAAATGAAAGAAATGCAGGTTGAAGCAAGACTTTACCATTTTCAAACCATCAAAATAACAATGATTTTTCAACAATTTAACAATTCACTGCTAGTTAGGATGTGATATATATATATATATATAAAAACTATATTGCATCCCACCCATCATTAAGAAGATAAGTGACATGGACTTCCTGGGCATCTTTTAGCAGTACACTTCAAGAGACTTGAAACATTTCATCCATGTAATTCCATTTTTAGGGAAACATTTTTCTTAGAGAAACAAAGCTTTATAACAAAAGATGTTTGTTACATCATTACTTAAAAAAGCAAAGAAATAAGGAAGGAAAAAAGGAAGAAAAGAAAGTTTCTACAAATAGCTTAAATGTTCAACGAAGTAATGATTCAGTAGATTATGATGTATCTATGAAGTGATCTGGCTTTCCAGGTGAAGAGGTAGTAAAGAATCTGCCTGCCAACACAGGAGACATGGGTTCAATCCCTGGGTTGGGAAGATCCCCTGGAAAAGAGAATGGCCACCCATCCCAGTATTCTTGCCTGGAGAATCCCATGGACAGAGGAACCTGGCAGGCTAGAATCTATGGGGTCACAAAAGACTGGACACAACTCATTGACTAAACAACAACAACAAAACTGTCTATTAGAGGCCTTAAAATGCCAGGCATTCCTACAGTTCCCTTCTAAGGGTCTTTTAGCCAGTGACCTTTCCAGCTGGCCCAGGGGCAGAAACCTGACCAAGGAAAGCCAGTTTATTTACAGGATGATCAGCAGGATAGACAGTGATTCACTGAAACCATGCAGAGCTTTCCTTGGCACAGGTTGAACCTGAAGCTTGGGGACAGAAAAGCACTTGGAGGCAGAGGAGAGGTGAAGATGAGTAGGATCTCCATCATGATGCTGACTGAAACAGTGTACCAGTTTTCTCTTGCAGTATTAACAAGCCATCCCCAATGTAGTGCCTTCAGTTCAGTTCAGTTCAGTTCAGTCACTCAGTCCTGTCCAACTCTTTGAGACCCCATGGACCGCAGCATGCCAGGCTGTCCATCACCAACTCCCGGAGTTTACTCAAATGTATGTTCATTGAGTTGGTGATGCCATCCAACCATCTCATCCTCTGTCGTTCCCTTCTCCTCCCACCTTCAATCTTTCCCAGCATCAGGGCCTTTTCTAATGAGTCAGCTCTTCGCATCAGGTGACCAAAGTTTTGGAGTTTCAGCTTCAACATCAGTCTTTCCAATGAACACTCAGGACTGATCTCCTTTAGGATGGACTGGTTGGATCTTCTTGCAGTCTAAAGATCTCTCAATAGTCTTCTTTAACACCACAGTTCAAAAGCATCAATTCTTTGGTGCTCAGCTTTCTTTATAGTTGAACTCTCACATCCATATATGACTACTGGAAAAACCATAGCCTTGACTAGATAGACCTTTGTTGGCAAAGTAATGTCTCTGCTTTTTAATATGCTGTCTGGGTTGGTCATAACTTTCCTTCCAAGGAGTAAGCGTTTTTTAATTTCATGGATGCAGTCACCATCTGCAGTGATTTTGGAGCCTCCCAAAATAAAGCCAGCCACCATTTCTACTGTTTCCCCATCTATTTGCCATGAAATTATGGGACCAGATGCCATGATCTTAGTTTTCTGAATGTTGAGCTTTAAGCCAACTTTTTCACTCTCCTTTTTCACTTTCATCAACAGGCTCTTTAGTTCTTCACTTTCTGCCATAAGGGTGGTGCCATCTGCATATCTGAGGTTATTGATATTTCTCCCGGCAATCTTGATTCCAGCTTGTGCTTCTTCCAGCCCAGCATTTCTCATGATGTACTCTGTATATAAGTTAAATAAGCAGGGTGACAATATACAGCCTTGACGTACTCCTTTTCTATTTGGAACCAGTCTGTTGTTCCATGTCCAGTTCCAACTGTTGCTTCCTGACCT
>NW_011489342.1:2436663-2450589 GCF_000754665.1 Bison bison bison | reverse complement strand
CTGCCTTTTCTAAAACCATCTTGAACATCTGGAAGTTCTCGGTTCACGTATTGCTGAAGCCTGGCTTGGAGAATTTTGAGCATTACTTTACTAGCGTATGAGATGAATGCAATTGTGTGGTAGTTTGAGCATTCTTTGGCATTGCCTTTCTTTGGGATTGGAATGAAAACTGACCTTTTCCAGTCCTGTGGCCACTGCTGAGTTTTCCAAATTTGCTGGCATATTGAGTGCAGCACTTTCACAGCATCATCTTTTAGGGTTTGAAATAGCTCAACTGGAATTCCATCACCTCCACTAGCTTTGTTCATAGTGATGCTTCTTAAGGCCCACTGACTTCACATTCCAGGATGTCTGGCTCTAGGTGAATGTGAGTGACCACACCATCGTGGTTATCTGGTCGTGAAGATCTTTTTTGTATAGTTCTTCTGTGTAGTGCCTTAAAACAGCAATAAAAAGTAACGTTGCTCACAAATCTATAATTGGTAGGCAGAGCTTAGTGGGGACAACTGGTGTCTGTTCCATGAGAAGAGCCTGCTCGGGAAGTTAGTGGAGGATTGGATAGAGGATCCCTCTTCAAGATGGCTCACTCACACGGCTGGCATGTGCAGGCCCATCACTAGCTATGAACCTCTTCATGGACTTCCTCACACACAGCATGGTGACTGGGTTTCATCGGGACAGGGTTGAAGAACATGAAAGTGAAAGTCACTCAGTCATGTCCGACTCTTTGTGATACCACGTTCTGTAGTCTGACAGGCTCCTCTGTCCATCGAATTCTCCAGGCCAGAATACTAGAGTGGGTAGGTGTTCCCTTTTCCAGGGGATTTTCCCAACCCAGGGATCAAACCCAGGTCTCCCACATTGCAGGCAAATTCTTTACCATCTGAGCCACCAGGGAAGCCCCTGAAGAACATAGTTTTCTTTTTTATATGCACATGGTATTTTTATGACGTAGACCTGGAAGTCAAGGAGTGTCACTTTTACCAGGCTCAAGGTAAAGGCAGTCATAAAAGTCATCTTACTTTCAAAGGGATGATCATAGACTTCACTTCTTGTTGGAGGAATGGTTAGGCTTTCCTGGTGGCTCAGATGGTAAAGAATCTGCCTGCAATGTGGGAAACCTGGGTTCAATCCCTGGGTTGGGAAGATCAGCTGAGGAAGGGAATGGCTACCCACTCCAGTATTCTGGCCTGGAGAATTCCACAGAGGAGAGAGGAGCCTGGTGGCAGGCTACAGTCCATGGGGTCGCAAAGAGTTGTTCACGACTGAGCAACTTTGACTTCAAGGTTCTAGAGGAGAGCATAGAACAGGAGACACCTTTGCAGGTCTGCCACCAGCATAAAGCGTTAAATAAATGAAAGGGGACCAAGGACCTTAGTTGCTAATTAGGCTATGCTGGGCCCTGAATGACCTGAAGTTTCAAAACTACATTCTAGACACCATGGGACCTGTCCGTTCTTTTTCTCGGATTTCATGATGGCAGACCTCCATTTTTTATAATAAACTTCCATTATTTAATTATTAATACCTCAGGTAACTTTAGCAAATCTTCCATCCTTGCAAACAAAAAAAGAAAAAGAAGCGCCACTAATCTAGACATCTAGATAGCAACTACATAAAGAAAAATTAATGGAAGGAAGACTGGACATAAATGTGTTGAAATGATAACAATTGTTGCCTCTGAGTGGTAGATTTTTAGGTGATTTGACTTATTCCTTTAAGATTATTTGAAAAACACTAAGGTGAAAAGGCACTAAAAAACTTTATTTAAAAAAGAAATAAGATTATTCGTGGTAGGGAGATTTGTATTATAAATGAGCCTTCTATCAAGTTATGTCTGGTTGCCCAGAACTGGTTCTCATAAAGATCTTAGCTATACCCAGTTCTTTCCCCAATCTCATTTTTATTTATTAAAAATGTTTTTAGTATTTATTTTTATTTACTTATTTATGTGTCTGCACCGAGACTTAGTTGCAGCATGTGGGCTCTAGTTCTCCCAGCAAAGAGTGAACCTGGGCCTCCCACACTGGGAGCACAGAGTCTTAGCCACTGGACCACCAGGGAAGTCCCCTAAATCTCTTTTTTAATAATCCCAGCTTGGTGCCAGTTATTTGCAAGAGATCGTTTTCTAGACATATTCATGTCTAATAACAATCCTAAAATTAGATGTTCAGGGAAATTGGAAGAGACATCTTGTCTGATCTGGCTCTCTTGTTCTTCACCACCCTTAAACAAGCAGTCCCTCAGTAAGGGCTGATGATTAAGGATGCTCTGCAGAGGACCCCTGCATCAGGCTGGCTGCTCAGGCTTGCCAGGTTGCCCCAGCGTTCTGCTGCTGGTCACGGAGAGTGATGACATCCCACTGCAATAAATCCTCATGGGCCGAGGGCTCCATTTCTATTTAAGTCCACTGAAGCTAACTCATCTTGTTATTTCTCATTTCCACCACTGCCAGCTGGTTTAAAGGCAGTGATGAAGCAAGTTCAGGCCAAGCAGTCCCCATTCTAGAGATTCCCTCCTGCTGTCTCCACTGTCTCTTTCCCTTTCATGTTGTCATGCATGGAGAGAGAAGACATAATGTCAGCCACGGGCACGGTCCCTTGAATCACTGGGAAGTCAGATTGGCTCCCTAAGATTGCAGGGGTATTCTTTATCATCTCCTTCACCCCAGTTCCCTTTTCTTCATCTGACTCACCTCACCTTACAACCCCCCCACTCGCTTCTACCTGAGGCACATGTATAAACACACACACATACACCCTGTACTACCACCTCATACAAATCTGTTCATCAGAGAATCTCTTACCAACTTTCCGTAGAGTCTCTGTTGTGCTTTGGTACAATGTGGTTGTCCCCTATTCAAAACTAAACCTGTTTCCTTTATCCTCAGCATCCACCTTCTAGCTATGTTTCAAAGCCTCTGTAGGCTTTATGTTTAGTGGGAAGTTCCAAGCAATCCAGGTACTTTTATGGTCAAAATAGCTGGGGGGAAGATGGTGCAGGTCAGGCAGACATAGGGGATCTGTGACATTTGTCTTTACCTGTACAACCTCAGGGGTCCCGCTACTTACCAGTGAGAGAGTGCTTTAAGGTTTGCCCTATTTTCATCTCAATGAGGACTTCTCAGACAAGCAAGATTACATCTTGGATTTAGCACTGTTAGCATGCAGTCTTCATTCATTTATTTTGGCAATAATAATTAATCTTTGCTCTGACCTATACAAACTGGCTTGGTGTGGATCCACTTCAAATGGTTTTCTCATAGGGTAGTTCAACAATAGCAGAAGTAATGATGTCATCTCTGCAGAGTTGTCTAGTATTTGTTTTTTTTCTGACCATACCTTCTGATAGATCACACAAGAGCACTGTGAAGACAGCAGTTAATTTTTCTTTAGTTACTGCACTTACTGAAGACACTTCACTTGTGAGGTCTATGCCTCCTGGCAGAGCATAGAGACAGCCCTGCCAGAAAGAAGATTCCCTTAGTAAGACAATGTTTTGTACACAGAGAATGTTGAGATTCCCTGTTGAGGTATTTTAGTCTTTTGGAAATATTTTTGGGGAAAATTAGTTGCAATAGTTTTGTGTTAATAAATCCAAAGATCTCTGATGCAGAACCAGTCTCTTCCTTGCTTTTTGAAAACAACAAAACAAAAAAATAAACTATTATCCAATGCAATATGCTGAAAAATTGATGCTTTTGAATTGTGGTTCTGAAGACTCTTGAGGGTACATTGGACAGCAAGGCGATCAAACCAGTCAATCCTAAAGGAAATCAACGCTGAATATTCATTTAAAGGACTGATTCTGAATCTCCAATACTTTAGCCACTTGGTGCGAAGAGCTGACTCATTCGAAAAAAAAAACAACCCTGATGCTGGGAAAGATCAAGGGCAGGAGAAGAAGGGGACAACAGAAGATGAGATGGTCAGGTGGCATCAACAGACATGAGTTTGAGCAAACTCCAGAAGATAGTGAAGGACAGGGAAGCCTGGTGTGCTGCAGTCCACCAGGTGGCAAAGAGTTGGACACGACTGTGTGACTAAGCACAGCACAGCACAATATTCCTCTGTATGATATATCACATTTTGTTAATCAATTGACAGACAGTTGGATTGTTTCCACCTTTTGACTATTATGAATAATGTTGTTTACCCCCTTTCGTGTGACACATTTTCAAATCTCTTAGGGGTATGTCTAGAAGTAGCATTTCTGGGTCTTATGATAACTCTATGTTTAGGGTGTTTTTGAGGAATTATTAAACTGTTTTTTAAAGTGGCTGTGCAATTTTACACTCCATAAGCAATCACTAGGGGGTTCCAGTTTCTTTATATCCTGCCAACACACATTATTGTCTGTCTTCCCCACTACCCTCTCATGAGTCTGTTTTCTTTTAAATTTATTTTTGTCTTTTATATGATAGCTATCTTAGTGGGTATGAAGTGATATTTCATTGTGGTTTTGATTTGTATGATGACTAATGATGTTAAGCATCTCATCATGTGTTTATTGGATATTTGTAAATATTCTTTGCTCATTTTTCAGTTGGGTTATTTGTTTTATTATTACTGAGTTGTAACAGTTCTTGGTTTTCTCTCTAATTGCTCTATCCATTATTGAATCATATTGAAGTTTCCAAATATTATTATTAAATTGCCTATTAATTCCTTCATGTCTGATCATTTTGTTTGTTTGCTTAGTGGTTAGGTAATTATTAGATAGAAATTTCCTTAAATGTTGGGAACCAATGGATCTTTCTTTCTTTGCAGAGGGCCCTTGCATACATGTTGAAGCATGCCTTCAACATCCAGTCAGGCAATTGACAACTCTGCCTTAGCTTACACTTCCTGCCTACACACAGCTTCAACGTTAGGTTGCATAGCAGCGAGAACTTAGGGCCTTCTCAGGTCTTTCCTGAGCATATGCTACGGTCCCATGTATGACCACAGCTTTCTAGTTTCCCAGGAATGTGTTAGAGTTTTTAGAAGTCCTTATGGGCATTCCCCAGCCTTTCCTTTTAAGCTTTTAGGTTAGCCTACTGTTTGCCAACATATATCCATTGCCTTGAAGTAGTCATGAGGTTAAATAATTGCTTCTAAGTATTTTCAACAAAAGTCCTCAGGGAAAAGGCTTTTCACATTGGGTGAGCTCCAAAAGAAGTCAAAGACTGCCTTGCAATTGGAATATTTCAGGGGAACAGCAGACAGGTCAAATCATGACTGTTCTGTGAGAAAGAGGCTTTGCAGGTGCTCTAGTTTCATTTTACACTGTCCCATTGCTGTCGGCATGCTAATTTTCACTGTGATTGTTGCCTATTGGTTTTCAAGGCTACAGAGCTGGGGGATGTGGGTAATGGGAACCAGGCAAATTAAACCCACTCTTCTTTGTAAGATTCAACTGTTTTTCTTGAATAAAAACTTCTTGAATTCCTGTAATCTTTGATCAATTTTCAGAGTTTTGAAAAAGCTGATTCTGACAACTTTTTGCCAGTTTCCTCCTTGTTTTTATGGAGGAAAGAATTTTTGGAGGTCCTTACTCTGCCATTTTCACTGACATTGCTCCAGTGAAGTCTTAATGGGGAAAACAAGTATGTGTTTTGAAATAGTGGAGTACAGTGTGTATGCTTAGTCACTCATGTCATGTCTGATTCTTTGCGACCCCATGGACTGTACCCCACCAGGCTCCTCTGTCCATGGGGATTCTCCAAGCAAGAATACTGGAGTGGGTTGTCATGCCCTTCTCCAGGGGATCTTCCCAACCCAGGGATTGAACCCAGGTCTCCTACATTGCAGGTGGGTTCATGTTTTGAAATAGTGGAATTGTTTCAAGTAATGACAAGATTCAGGGTAGGATCATGGGACTGGAGAGCTGGAGTGGAAGGTAGGTAAATGCCACTGCTGTGGAGGAAGGTGGCAGATAATGGATTTTTGAGGCCAGGCTGATGAGAGGATACCATGGTCCCTATGTTTGTATCCTCCCGAAATTCATGTGTTTAAATAATAACCCTCAAGGTGATGGTATTCTGAGGTGGGGCCTCTGAAAAGCAATTAGATCATGAAGGTGGTACACTTATGAACGGGATTAGTGCCCTTATAAAAGAGGCCTCAGAGAGCTCCCTGTTCAGTTGCTAAGCTGTGTCTGAATCTTTGCAACCCCATGGACTGCAGCATGCCAGGCTTCTCTGTCTGTCACTATCTCCCAGAGTTTGCTCAACTCATGTCCATTGAATCGGTGATGACATCCAACCATCTCATCCTCTGTTACCCTTCCTTCTCCTCCTGCCCTCAATCTTTCCCAGCCCCTTCCATCATGTGAGGAAAAAGATGACCATCCAGGAAGGAGGCCTTCACCAAACAACAAATCTACTGGCACCTTGATTCAAGATCTTCTCAGGTTCAGCACTGTGAGAAACAAATTTCTGTGGTTTATAAGCCACTCAGTTTATGGTATTGTGTTTTAGCAGTTTACATGGACTAAGACAGAGGGTGTCCACATGGATTTTGAAATCTTCTTGAATGATGATACTGCTTCAGGGAAAAGGATATTGACCAGGTACCTAAGTTTCCCATGACTAAGAAGTTACCTGAGACTGATGGATGGTAGTGTCAATGTTTGAAATTTGAGAAATAAAAGTTATCATCATATGCATAGCCAGTAGCAATGGTAGAGAAATTCTCAAGGGGGAATAGGACCAAAAATTTTTTTAATGAGAATTTTAAGTATATGGAAATTATACCAAGATAAAAAATGGAGAGCTGTTATCAATATACCAAGGATGGTCTATCTGTAGGAGCATTTCTTAATGCCAACAAACTATTTTTACTCATCCCTTCATACATCAGGATGTAAAGACAAGAATTGCAGCCCTTGATAGCTTCATCTTCTCATAGTTAGACTCTGATCATTTTTCAAGGCAGTCTATTTCTCTGAGCTTTCTATTACCTGGGTTTCTTTCTAGCTTTATATTATAGAAAAGCCCGTAAGTCTCTCTCACTGGAGATGACCCACTATAAGGACAAGTTTGGTGACCTGCAATATCTTCAGATCAAAGTTAGTCAAGGCCTTTGTCTTTGGAAAGTCATTGCTTTCTGCAGGCTCTGAGGGCACTGATTCATCCATCTTTGGTCTTTACACACAGAATCATGAGTATTCATTACATAAAATTCTTTTCATTGACATTTTCACTATTTATAATAGCTAATCTATAGTGGCTCACAACACATGTGCAAAAGCATTATACACTAAAATGTCCTAATGGGGCCATTACCAAGTTATATCCAATACAAGCCAAGACAACAAGATTTGGGACTGGAAAATATACTCTTTAACATAGTGGTTTAAAGCTACCATCACTTTGGACAAGGAAAATCACTTCAAGTTCAGCTCTCCTGACTGAATTTTAGACCCAAGGGACACGGGGTGAATTCAACTGCTTTTCCCCTAATTTTCTAACCACACGTTATACCAGACTTAGAAGGAAACAGCATGAGGAAAATAAAGCAGGGAAATTGCCTCTCCTTCAAGTGGCTGTAACTCCTTTTCCTGCTGGTTGTTGACTTCCTGGAAATAGTGGTTTCTAGTTGCCTTCTAGTACTCATTCCCAAGCGATCTTCAGCAAGCAGTGGCCTGGCTTCCACCTGCGCTGCTCTAAAAAGATCAGCTGTGATGGATGCTCTGCTGTCAAGGATGATGTCTGTCCTGTCTGTGAGTGCTGCATGAATAACTTGGTCCTTCGTCCCCCTATACCTCCCATCTCCACCTGGGAGCCCCAAGTCTCCACTCAGCCTGCCCGACACTGACATCGACACCAATATTTAGCAAATATCTCCAGCTCAGCATGCCTCAGATTGTACAAACTGGTTTCCCCAAACCTGCTTCTCTTCTTATCTTCCTTAGTCTCCATGTTACCCAGCCTAGAAATACTGAGTCATTACATATTCTTTCTCCATATAATCGATTCACTCCATTTCTGAATAAAACATTCTTAGATGCCTCTCCTCTCCAACCCCACTGGGTTCCCAGTTATCCCCTCTGCTTTCCTATGTGCATTGCCATCAGACTCCCCTCTATAATATAGACACATCTGAACAGTGTCAGGCCTTACAGGTGTGGCAATGCTAGGGTGACTGAATCGCCCCATTAGCTTGGAAAATTTCAGTTTTATGTTGGGTGTTGTGTTATCCCATCTGGTTAGCATGCCCTTCTATTCTCAAAAGTGACCCATTTGGATGATGAATTATGTGGTCATTCTACCATGGCTAACAGGATAAAATTCAAACTCTTTTATCTAACTTACAGTCTGGCTCCAGGCTAACTTTTTGGCTCTGTCTTCTTCCATTCTGGACACCTGCTATTCCTCAAACATACCAAGCTGTTGCCCACCTCCTCGCTACTGTCTATGCCATTTCCTCTTCCTAAGCAACTTTCCCCCTATTTCCCACTTACTGATTCCTCTTTGACCTTCACTGCCCAACCAAAATAGCACCTCTTTGGTAAATACTATGTCCTCTCTGGCCCCACCTCCACCCATCAGAGATTGCTTCCCACTGTCCCCCAGAATCCTGCCTGTGATCTTGTAGCAATTTGTTCAAACGTTTGTTTGAAACTAGTACAACACCTGGCACATTGTAGGCCTTCAAAGTGTTTTGAAAGAGAGGCTTTAAAGGAGCATGAAGCCAGGAGTATTTTCTCTGTCTCTTTTTAGAATTGAGAGCTTTTATCCTCCATGTGGGACTTGCTTGAGAAAATCTGACATGTCAGAGCCAAGTCTATTTCTTCTTCATCTGTAAAGAAATAAGGAGAATAATTGCTGCTGCCAAAACCTACCCAAGTAAACTCAATTGGATGGTAAAAACAAGTCCTTCTGTTGAACTGTAACATGTTGAAATAAAGAGATGAGCTTTCCACCTTCTGTCATCTGTCCCTACAGCCTAGGGCCTGTGGAGGGTGTGGGCAGGAAGAGGTTCTGAGTTCTGGCAGATGGCTAAGTAGAGAATGTACCTATGGGAGGTCCGAATGATTTATTCCAATACAAATGAAACTTAGTTTCATTTATAATAAATAAATAAATAACCATTTATTGACCATGTCCATGGGTCAGATACTGTGCTAAGAAGTTTATATACCATTTTTTATGTAAGGCCAATCTTGTAGGATAGATATTATGAGTTCCCATTTTATATTTGAGGAAACTGAAACTCAGAGAGGTTAAGTAACTTACCAAGGGCATAAAGATTGTAAGTGGAGTCGGAATGCATAATCATAACACTAATAAACACATGTATGTGCCAAGGTCTTTATGAAGTTTGCTGCTTGCTCTTCACTACCACTTCACTACCACATATGAGTTTAATACTGTTATGTTTCCATTATCAGATGGGAAAACCTTTAAGTAACTAGCCCACGGTCACACAGCTAGTAAGAAATTATACCAGGAAGTTTACATCAGAAGTCACATAGCTGGTCAGTAACTTCACTGTCCTCCAGCTCTGCTTGATTTTGCGATTTTGGTTCATTCTATATCGTCAGCATCCATAATATACTCTAGCTCCTCAAACATATGCAGACCAGCAACATTGATATCACCTGGAAGTATGCTTGAAAATTCCTGGACCCTAGTCCAGACCTAGGAAACCAGAATCGGCACTGTAACATGATCCCAGGTCCTGTCTAAACCAGTGGGTATCAACCTTGTCTGCACATTGGACTTCCGTCAGTTCAGTTCAGTTGCTCAGTCACGTCTGACTTTTGTGACCCCATGGACTGCAGCACGCCAGGCTTCCCTGTCCATCACCAACTCCCGGAGTTTACTCAAATTCATGTCCATTGAGTCAATGATGCCATCCAACCACCTCAGCCTCTGTCGTCCGCTTCTCCTTCTGCCTTCAATCTTTCCCAGCATCAGGGTCTTTTCAAATGAGTCAGCTCTTCACATCAGGTGGCCAAAGGATTGGCATTTCAGCTTCAGCATCAGTCCTTCCAATGAATATTCAGGATTGATTTCCTTTAGGATGGACTGGTTGGATCTTCTTGCAGTCCAACGGACTCTCAAGAGTCTTCTCCAACACCACAGTTCAAAAGCATCAATTCTCCGGCGCTCAGCTTTCTTTATACTCTAACTCTCACATCCATACATGACTACTGGAAAAACCAAAGCTTTGACTAGATGGACCTTTGTTGGCAAAGTAATGTCTCTGCTTTTTAATATGCTGTCTAGGTTGTCTTTTCTTCCAAGGAGCAAGGGTCTTTTAATTTCATGGCTGCAGTCACCATCTGCAGTGATTTTGGAGCACCCCAAAATAAAGTCTCTCATTGTTTCCATTGTTTCCCCATCTATTTGCCGTGAAGTAATGGGACCGGATGCCACGATCTTAGTTTTCTGAATGTTGAGTTTCAAGCCAACTTTTTCACTCTCCTCTTTCACTTTCATCTAGAGGCTCTTCAGTTCTTCTTCAATTTCTGCCATAAGGGTGGTGTCATCTGCATATCTGAGGTTATTGATATTTCTCCCGGCAATCTTGATTCCAGCTTGTGTTTCATCCAGCCCAGGGCTTCTCATGATGTACTCTGCATATAAGTTAAATAAGCAGGGTGACAATATACAGCCTTGACATACTCCTTTCCCGATTTGGAACCAGTCTGTTGTTCCATGTCCAGTTCTAACTGTTGCTTCTTGACCTGCATACAGATTTCTCAGGAGGTCAGGTGGTCTGATATTCCCATGTCTTTAAGAATTTTCCACAATTTGTTGTGATGCACACAGTCAAAGGCTTTAGTGTAGTCAACAAAGGAGAAGTAGATGTTTTTATGGAGCTCTCTTGCTTTTTTGATGATCCAATTGATGTTGGCAAATTGATGTCTGGTTCCTCTGCCTTTTCTAAATCCAGCTTGAACAAAAAACAAAAAACTCTACAATTATGGTGGAGTAGAAGGACATGTGCTCATCTTCTCCTGCGAGAACTCCAAAATTACAACTCGTTGGTGAACAATCATCAACAGGAGAATGTTGGATCCCACCAAAAAAGATACCCCACATCCAAGGGCAAAGGAGAAGCCCCAACAAGACAGTAGGAGGGGCGAAATCGTTGTTTAGAATCAAACCCCATAGCTGCAAGAGATGCTTGGAGGGCTCAAACAAACCTTGTGTGCACCAGGACCCAGAGACCCCACAGAGACTGGACTTCCATAGGGAGCTTGAAAGAATCCTGATGCCTGGGTTCCACTGACAGCAATTCTGCTTTGTCTGGTTATGGTTTCAGTATCGAACTTATAAAAAGCTTCCCAGGGGAATTCTGATGTGAGGTGAAGTCTGAGAACCACTCCTTTAAGCAAATATAGCTTGGTTCCTTTCTTCCTTTCTTCCTTAACTCATTTCTCTTATGTGCAATTGACCTTGCTGAAGTATAGGCACAGCTCTGTGGGAAGATGAACAAACAATTACAATATTGTAGAATAAGCACTATGAAAATCATTACCCCATTGGGCAGGGAGATCCAGAGGAAAGCCTGATGTCCAAGTTCACGTGAAAGAATCAAGGCGGATTGTTGCCAGGACACCACATGGGTTTCAAAGGCAAATAGGAGTTCTTGGATCTGTTGCACCTATGCTCAGTTGCTCAGTTGTGTTTGACTCTTTTTCACTCTATGGAGCCTGCCAGGCTCCTCTGTCTATGGGGTTTTCCAGGCAAATTGAGCCATTGAGCCACCTGGGAAGCCCTGGATTTGTTGAGGGGGATGGGAAGCTGCTTATGGGTGAAGGGAGAGTTCTGTGTTTACTATGAAAGTGAGAGTCATAGAATTTGAAGCCATAACAGATTATAAAGATCATTTGATGAATCCAATGAAGTAATATTTACCTTCACTACATGTAATGCACTTTGATGTTTTCTAGTATTTCAATACTCTTTTCCTTCATTAAAAAATAAATACTGGTCATGCCTAATTGAACTGGCTTCCTGCATCACTAATGGATCACATCTGCAGTTTGGAAGACCAGACTTAAATCCTTCCATCTTCCCTTGTAGAAAAAAATAATCTAGAATATTGAAATAACAGCCTGGAAGAGTAAAGAAAAATGTGTTCACATTCCAGTGTGAAGGATTTGTATCAGAACTTTTTTTAAAAAGCCTTCTGTATGGTTTTGGTTGTTGGATATTTCAGAAGGACTTGGCTTCCCTAGAAGTTCTACCCATTTTCTGGCAGACTAAGGCATAGACCTGTGCAGAAGGCCAGATGGTGATTAATAAATGAGGTATCCAGGCCCTTTCTTGTCATCGTTGTTCAGTCGCTAAGACATGTCTGACTCTGTGACTCCAAGGACCGAAGCACTCCAGGCTTCCCTGTCCTTCAGTATCTCCCAGAGTTTGCTCAGATTCATGTCCATTGAGTTGGTGATGCTATCTAACCATCTTATCCTCTGCCACCCTCTTCTGCCTTCAACCTTTCCCAGCTTCAGGGTCTTTTCCAATTCACATCTGGTGGCCATAGTATTGGAGCTCCAGCTTCAGCATCATTCCTTCCAATGAATATTCAAGGTCCTTTCTAACCCCACTCAAATATCCTGGATATATTACTACTGAGCAGGAATTCTCAGTTTAGCTGGGTTTGGGAAGTGGTCATTGCCATTTGGGTGTGGGGAGAAGGCCCTATTGGAATCACCCAGAGTCTTTATCTAAGGTACATGACTCCCAGCTCTTTTGATATGCACCCTGCCCTTTTAAGGCCCAAATTCCAGCTGACAGTATGCCCTATTGAGGCTGTGGGAAATGTAGGAAAAGCAAAAGTGAGAACCACTGATCTCTTCAGCAATGGTTCCCCACCTTTTAGGTTTCACAGGTGAATAAAAATTCAAAATGAGTTTGGGAATCAATATCAGGGTGCCAATATTTCATTGTGTCAAATAAGGAAGTAAAAAAAAAATCCCAAATAAGCAAAAAAAACAAAAAAACAAAAAAACAAAAAACAAAACTAAATTCCCCAAACTACTGCT
Organism: Bison bison bison; assembly: GCF_000754665.1. Classification (NCBI taxonomy): domain Eukaryota; kingdom Metazoa; phylum Chordata; class Mammalia; order Artiodactyla; family Bovidae; genus Bison; species Bison bison. Next base: position 2,437,602 of record NW_011489342.1, on the reverse strand, counting down.
CTCTACAATATGCTACTGGAGATCAGTGGAGAAATAACTCCAAAAAGAATGAAGGGATGGAGCCAAAGCAAAAAGAATACCCAGCTGTGGATGTGACTGGTGATAGAAGTAAGGTCCAGTGCTGTAAAGAGCAATATTGCATAGGAACCTGGAATGTCAGGTCCATGAATCAAGGCAAATTGGAAGTGGTCAAACAAGAGATGGCAAGAGTGAATGTTGACATTCTAGCAATCAGCGAACTGAAATGGACTAGAATGGGTGAATTTAACTGAGATGACCATTATACCTACTACTGCGGGCAGGAATCCCTCAGAAGAAATGGAGTAGCCATCATGGTCAACAAAAGAGTCTGAAATGCAGTACTTGGATGCAATCTCAAAAACAACAGAATGATCTCTGTTTGTTTCCAAGGCAAACCATTCAATATCACAGTAATCCAAGTCTATGCCCCAACCAGTAACGCTGAAGAAGCTGAAGTTGAACAGTTCTATGAAGACCTACAAGAACTTTTAGAACTAACACCCAAAAAAGATGTCCTTTTCATTATAGGGGACTGTAATGCAAAAGTAGGAAGTCAAGAAACACCTGGAGTAACAGGCAAATTTGGCCTTGGAATACGGAATGAAGCAGGGCAAAGACTAATAGAGTTTTGCCAAGAAAATGCACTGGTCATAACAAACACCCTCTTCCAACAACACAAGAGAAGACTTTATACATGGACATCACCAGATGGTCAACACCGAAATCAGATTGATTACATTCTTTGCAGCCAAAGATGGAGAAGCTCTATACAGTCAGCAAAGACAAGACCAGGAGCTGACTGTGGTTTAGACCATGAACTCCTTATTGCCAAATTCAGACTTAAATTGAAGAAAGTAGGGAAAACCACTAGACCATTCAGGTATGACCTAAATCAAATCCCTTATGATTACACAGTGG